>NC_056441.1:10729749-10767249 GCF_018296145.1 Oncorhynchus tshawytscha | reverse complement strand
TGTTTACTCTGTTGCTAAAGTAACCGCCCCAGAGACAGCAACACCTATAGTATCTCCTCTGTTGCTATAGTAATTGCCCCAAAGTCAGCAACACCTATAGGATCTGCCCTGTTGCTATAGGAACTGCCCCAAGGTCAGCAACACCTATAGGATCTGCCCTGTTGCTATAGGAACTGCCCCAAGGTCAGCAACACCTATAGGATCTGCCCTGTTGCTATAGGAACTGCCCCAGAGACAGCAACACCTATAGGATCTGCCCTGTCTCTATAGTAACTGCCCAAGATACAGCAACACCTATAGTGTCTACTCTGTTGCTATAGTAACTGCCCCAAGGTCAGCAACACCTATAGGATCTGCCCTGTTGCTATAAGAACTGCCCCAGAGACAGCAATACCTATAGGCTCTGTTCTGCTGCTATAGGAACTGCCCCAGAGACAGCAACACCTATAGGCTCTGTTCTGCTGCTATAGGAACTGCCCCAGAGACAGCAACACCTATAGGCTCTGTTCTGTTGCTATAGGAACTGCCCCAGAGACAGCAACACCTATAGGATCTGCCCTGTTGCTATAGGAACTGCCCCAGAGACAGCAACACCTATAGGCTCTGTCCTGTTGCTATAGGAACTGCCCAGGAGCCCAACATTTTCTCTTCTGCTATACTGTAATGATGTGACATTTATGGCAGGGATTTTATTTTATACTGACAATGCTGTTATGTCTTAATGTTTGACTTGAGCCTTTGAGAAAGCAGGAGAATTACAGGATATAGGTCTGGAGGAGGTTTTCACATGGCAAAGTGTCTGATAAAGATGTTTCTCTCTGTTCAGCATGACAATGATGAACATGTTATATTGGAGAATATAGTCTGGTTCTAGAAGTTCAGAATAAGGCTCTATTTTCCCAGCAGCTCTGTTCTGTAGTTACATTCAAAATAAAGTTTTGGTCCTGAGCAAAGAAAATCTTTATGAGAAACAATAGGCTTTCAGTAGACTCTACATTGGGGCCCAATTAAGATTTGTGTTTTTTATTATATATTTTTGGGGAAGCCATAATGCAGAGCAGACGTGAAAAATAAATAAATAAAGAAATATAAACAACGCATATTTACACACTTAATATTTCTATTGTCTAGCCGATATTTGCTGCATTCAATTAGCCAGGCTCAATGTGCGAACGGGGTGTCAAACAAAACAGATAATTAATCTACCAGAGAGTTTGGGCCATCCAGACAGCGATAAGCATTCAACACACACACCACTCGTCTCTCTGTGTTTACTTTGTGTTGTTGATTCTGAACTCTGATTTCCCCTTATCAAACCAACTATTCATTGTTTTGACGCTGTGGCGGCTGTAGAGATCTATCTGTTCTTTGAGAATCACTGGTACATCAGAGAACGTGAATAAACAAATGATATTTCTCAGAGTACACTGGGGGTTCCGATTCCAGAACTCCTACCATTTAGAGCTCCGAGTTTAGCTAGCACAATCTATACTGAAGCCAAAATATAAACGCAACATACAACAATTTCAACGATTTTACTGAGTTACAGTTCACATACAAATTATTTTCTGTGAATCATGACTCTCTAGAATTGGCTGCTCACTTTCAAATTGAATCAATTGTGGTGCCATTCGTCAATGCTAAAAATTGTGGAAATTGTGTTTTTATGCGTTTTGAGGCACAATTGTGTCCAGAAAGTATTGTTAATCACAGAGGAGTCTTTATTTATTAAGCCCATATTTCCCTGTGAGTCCAATGCTATGAATGGTCGTCCTTTAAAATATGTGATCTGAAGTGGTAGGAGCAGTGCAGTATGAGTTTTACATTCTGCCGTAAAATTGCATGCTGGAAAACCCATCATTTTTCACACAGGCCAAACAAATCAGGGAAAACAATGTAGCCGTGAGGGACCTCGGAGACAGACACTGTGAGGCACTTTAGACCAACCTTTTCCCTTAAGAACTTTCTGTCTAGGGGAAGACATAAAACAATTATATAAAGAACGTTTTTAAAAAAAAGTATAATTATTAAGCACTCCTGAGTTCACTAATCACTGGAGACCAAACAAGCAGAAGAGAACCCAAAGCCAGCATTATGCCATAACGATCGGTAGGAAATGTAGCTGTGAAAAGCAGCTGGATTAAGTTCTCTCCTGAACCTTGTAGCAAAGCTTAGGTCTTAGAGGTTTCAAGTCATTTTAAATGTTGCTTTTGTTTTAAGTGAAGCAAAAGCTGTGGTTGATATCACCAAGATGACGCACCACATTTCTTGTCACGTGGATTTCATCCCCTGTCCCTCTCTTTTGTCTCTCTATATAGATATCTCTCTCTCTATATATATATATATCTTTCTGCATCTCTCTCTCTCTCTGTCTCTCTGTCTCTATATACAGTGGGGCAAAAAAGTATTTAGTCAGCCACCCATTGTGCAAATTCTCCCACTTAAAAAGATGAGTCATGGTCTGTACCCACTCCTCAGTTATGGTCTGTACCCACTCCCCAGTCAAGGTCTGTACCCACTCCCCAGTCAAGGTCTGTACCCACTCCCCAGTCATGGTCTGTACCCACTCCTCAGTCATGGTCTGTACTGTCATGGTCTGTACCCACTCCTCAGTCATGGTCTGTACCCACTCCTCAGTTATGGTCTGTACCCACTCCTCAGTGAAGGTCTGTACCCACTCCCCAGTCATGGTCTGTACCCACTCCTCAGTGAAGGTCTGTACCCACTCATCAGTCATGGTCTGTACCCACTCATCAGTCATGGTCTGTACCCACTCCTCAGTGAAGGTCTGTACCCACTCCTCAGTCATGGTCTGTACCCACTCCTCAGTGAAGGTCTGTACCCACTCCCCAGTCGTGGTCTGTACCCACTCCTCAGTCATGGTCTGTACCCACTCCTCAGTCATGGTCTGTACCCACTCCCCAGTCATGGTCTGTACCCACTCCTCAGTCATGGTCTGTACCCACTCAGTGAAGGTCTGTACCCACTCCTCAGTCATGGTCTGTACCCACTCCCCAGTCATGGTCTGTACCCACTCCTCAGTGAAGGTCTGTACCCACTCCTCAGTCATGGTCTGTACCCACTCCCCAGTCATGGTCTGTACCCACTCCTCAGTGAAGGTCTGTACCCACTCCTCAGTCATGGTCTGTACCCACTCCCCAGTCATGGTCTGTACCCACTCCTCAGTGAAGGTCTGTACCCACTCCTCAGTCATGGTCTGTACCCACTCCCCAGTGAAGGTCTGTACGCACTCCCCAGTCATGGTCTGTACCCACTCCCCAGTCATGGTCTGTACGCACTCCCCAGTGAAGGTCTGTACCCACTCCCCAGTCATGGTCTGTACCCACTCCCCAGTGAAGGTCTGTACGCACTCCCCAGTCATGGTCTGTACCCACTCCTCAGTGAAGGTCTGTACCCACTCCCCAGTGAAGGTCTGTACCCACTCCCCAGTGAAGGTCTGTACCCACTCTCAGTGAAGGTCTGTACCCACTCCTCAGTGAAGGTCTGTACCCACTCCTCAGTGAAGGTCTGTACCCACTCCCCAGTCATGGTCTGTACCCACTCCTCAGTCATGGTCTGTACCCACTCCCCAGTCATAGTCTGTACCCACTCCTCAGTGAAGGTCTGTACCCACTCCTCAGTCATGGTCTGTACCCACTCCTCAGTCATGGTCTGTACCCACTCCCCAGTCATGGTCTGTACCCACTCCTCAGTGAAGGTCTGTACCCACTCCTCAGTCATGGTCTGTACCCACTCCCCAGTCATGGTCTGTACCCACTCCTCAGTGAAGGTCTGTACCCACTCCTCAGTCATGGTCTGTACCCACTCCCAGTGAAGGTCTGTACGCACTCCCCAGTCATGGTCTGTACCCACTCCCCAGTCATGGTCTGTACGCACTCCCCAGTGAAGGTCTGTACCCACTCCCCAGTCATGGTCTGTACCCACTCCCCAGTGAAGGTCTGTACGCACTCCCCAGTCATGGTCTGTACCCACTCCTCAGTGAAGGTATGTACCCACTCCCCAGTGAAGGTCTGTACCCACTCCCCAGTGAAGGTCTGTACCCACTCCTCAGTGAAGGTCTGTACCCACTCCTCAGTGAAGGTCTGTACCCACTCCTCAGTGAAGGTCTGTACCCACTCCCCAGTCATGGTCTGTACCCACTCCTCAGTCATGGTCTGTACCCACTCCCCAGTCATGGTCTGTACCCACTCCTCAGTGAAGGTCTGTACCCACTCCTCAGTCATGGTCTGTACCCACTCCCCAGTGAAGGTCTGTACGCACTCCCCAGTCATGGTCTGTACGCACTCCCCAGTGAAGGTCTGTACGCACTCCCCAGTCATGGTCTGTACCCACTCCTCAGTGAAGGTCTGTACCCACTCCCCAGTGAAGGTCTGTACGCACTCCCCAGTCGTGGTCTGTACCCACTCCTCAGTCATGGTCTGTACCCACTCCTCAGTCATGGTGTACCCACTCCCCAGTCATGGTCTGTACCCACTCCTCAGTGAAGGTCTGTACCCACTCCTCAGTCATGGTCTGTACCCACTCCCCAGTCATGGTCTGTACCCACTCCTCAGTGAAGGTCTGTACCCACTCCTCAGTCATGGTCTGTACCCACTCCCCAGTCATGGTCTGTACCCACTCCTCAGTGAAGGTCTGTACCCACTCCTCAGTCATGGTCTGTACCCACTCCCAGTGAAGGTCTGTACGCACTCCCCAGTCATGGTCTGTACCCACTCCCCAGTCATGGTCTGTACGCACTCCCCAGTGAAGGTCTGTACCCACTCCCCAGTCATGGTCTGTACCCACTCCCCAGTGAAGGTCTGTACCCACTCCCCAGTCATGGTCTGTACCCACTCCTCAGTGAAGGTCTGTACCCACTCCCCAGTGAAGGTCTGTACCCACTCCCCAGTGAAGGTCTGTACCCACTCCTCAGTGAAGGTCTGTACCCACTCCTCAGTGAAGGTCTGTACCCACTCCTCAGTGAAGGTCTGTACCCACTCCCCAGTCATGGTCTGTACCCACTCCTCAGTCATGGTCTGTACCCACTCCCCAGTCATGGTCTGTACCCACTCCTCAGTGAAGGTCTGTACCCACTCCTCAGTCATGGTCTGTACCCACTCCTCAGTCATGGTCTGTACCCACTCCCCAGTCATGGTCTGTACCCACTCCTCAGTGAAGGTCTGTACCCACTCCTCAGTCATGGTCTGTACCCACTCCCCAGTCATGGTCTGTACCCACTCCTCAGTGAAGGTCTGTACCCACTCCTCAGTCATGGTCTGTACCCACTCCCCAGTGAAGGTCTGTACGCACTCCCCAGTCATGGTCTGTACCCACTCCCCAGTCATGGTCTGTACGCACTCCCCAGTGAAGGTCTGTACCCACTCCCCAGTCATGGTCTGTACCCACTCCCCAGTGAAGGTCTGTACCACTCCCCAGTCATGGTCTGTACCCACTCCTCAGTGAAGGTCTGTACCCACTCCCCAGTGAAGGTCTGTACCCACTCCCCAGTGAAGGTCTGTACCCACTCCTCAGTGAAGGTCTGTACCCACTCCTCAGTGAAGGTCTGTACCCACTCCTCAGTGAAGGTCTGTACCCACTCCCAGTCATGGTCTGTACCCACTCCTCAGTCATGGTCTGTACCCACTCCCCAGTCATGGTCTGTACCCACTCCTCAGTGAAGGTCTGTACCCACTCCTCAGTCATGGTCTGTACCCACTCCCCAGTGAAGGTCTGTACGCACTCCCCAGTCATGGTCTGTACGCACTCCCCAGTGAAGGTCTGTACGCACTCCCCAGTCATGGTCTGTACCCACTCCTCAGTGAAGGTCTGTACCCACTCCCCAGTGAAGGTCTGTACCCACTCCCCAGTGAAGGTCTGTACCCACTCCTCAGTGAAGGTCTGTACCCACTCCTCAGTGAAGGTCTGTACCCACTCCTCAGTGAAGGTCTGTACCCACTCCTCAGTGAAGGTCTGTACCCACTCCCCAGTCATGGTCTGTACCCACTCCTCAGTGAAGTTCTGTACCCACTCCTCAGTGAAGGTCTGTACCCACTCCTCAGTCATGGTCTGTACCCACTCATCAGGCATGGTCTGTACCCACTCCCCAGTGAAGGTCTGTACCCACTCCTCAGTCATGGTCTGTACCCACTCCCCAGTCAAGGTCTGTACCCACTCCCCAGTGAAGGTCTGTACCCAATCCCCAGTCAAGGTCTGTACCCACTCCCCAGTGAAGGTCTGTACCCACTCCCAGTCAAGGTCTGTACGCACTCATCAGTCATGGTCTGTACCCACTCCCCAGTCAAGGTCTGTACGCACTCATCAGTCATGGTCTGTACCCACTCCTCAGTCATGGTCTGTACCCACTCCTCAGTGAAGGTCTGTACCCACTCCTCAGTGAAGGTCTGTACCCACTCCCCAGTCAAGGTCTGTATGCACTCATCAGTCATGGTCTGTACCCACTCCCCAGTCAAGGTCTGTACGCACTCATCAGTCATGGTCTGTACCCACTCCTCAGTTATGGTCTGTACCCACTCCTCAGTCATGGTCTGTACCCACTCCCCAGTGAAGGTCTGTACCCACTCCTCAGTCATGGTCTGTACCCACTCCCCAGTCAAGGTCTGTACGCACTCCCCAGTGAAGGTCTGTCCCCACTCCCCAGTCAAGGTCTGTACCCACTCCCCAGTGAAGGTCTGTACCCACTCCCCAGTCAAGGTCTGTACGCACTCATCAGTCATGGTCTGTACCCACTCCCCAGTCAAGGTCTGTACGCACTCATCAGTCATGGTCTGTACCCACTCCTCAGTCATGGTCTGTACCCACTCATCAGTCATGGTCTGTACCCACTCCTCAGTGAAGGTCTGTACCCACTCCTCAGTGAAGGTCTGTACCCACTCCTCAGTCATGGTCTGTACCCACTCCCCAGTCAAGGTCTGTACGCACTCATCAGTCATGGTCTGTACCCACTCCCCAGTCAAGGTCTGTACGCACTCATCAGTCATGGTCTGTACCCACTCCTCAGTTATGGTCTGTACCCACTCATCAGTCATGGTCTGTACCCACTCCCCAGTCAAGGTCTGTACGCACTCATCAGTCATGGTCTGTACCCACTCCCCAGTCAAGGTCTGTACGCACTCATCAGTCATGGTCTGTACCCACTCCCCAGTCAAGGTCTGTACGCACTCATCAGTCATGGTCTGTACCCACTCCCCAGTCAAGGTCTGTACGCACTCATCAGTCATGGTCTGTACCCACTCCCCAGTCAAGGTCTGTACCCACTCCTCAGTGAAGGTCTGTACCCACTCCCCAGTCAAGGTCTGTACGCACTCATCAGTCATGGTCTGTACCCACTCCCCAGTCAAGGTCTGTACGCACTCATCAGTCATGGTCTGTACCCACTCCTCAGTGAAAGGTCTGTACACATTCCTCAGTCATGGTCTGTACCCACTCCTCAGTCATGGTCTGTACCCACTCCTCAGTGAAGGTCTGTACCCACTCCTCAGTCATGGTCTGTACCCACTCCTCAGTGAAGGTATGTACCCACTCCTCAGTGAAGGTCTGTACCCACTCCTCAGTCATGGTCTGTACCCACTCATCAGTCATGGTCTGTACCCACTCCTCAGTGAAGGTCTGTACCCACTCCTCAGTGAAGGTCTGTACCCACTCCTCAGTCAAGGTCTGTACCCACTCCTCAGTGAAGGTCTGTACCCACTCCTCAGTGAAGGTCGGTACCCATTCCTCAGTGAAGGTCTGTACCCACTCCTCAGTCATGGTCTGTACCCACTCATCAGTCATGGTCTGTACCCACTCCTCAGTGAAGGTCTGTACCCACTCCTCAGTGAAGGTCTGTACCCACTCCTCAGTGAAGGTCTGTACCCACTCCTCAGTGAAGGTCTGTACCCACTCCTCAGTCATGGTCTGTACCCACTCCTCAGTGAAGGTCTGTACCCACTCCTCAGTGAAAGTCTGTACCCACTCCTCAGTGAAGGTCGGTACCCATTCCTCAGTCATGGTCTGTACCCACTCCTCAGTCATGGTCTGTACCCACTCCTCAGTGAAGGTCTGTACCCACTCCTCAGTGAAGGTCTGTACCCACTCCTCAGTCATGGTCTGTACCCACTCCTCAGTGAAGGTCTGTACCCACTCCTCAGTGAAGGTCTGTACCCACTCCTCAGTGAAGGTCTGTACCCACTCCTCAGTCAAGGTCTGTACCCACTCCTCAGTCATGGTCTGTACCCACTCCTCAGTGAAGGTCTGTACCCACTCCTCAGTGAAGGTCTGTACCCACTCCTCAGTCATGGTCTGTACCCACTCCTCAGTCATGGTCTGTACCCACTCCTCAGTGAAGGTCTGTACCACTCCTCAGTGAAGGTCTGTACCCACTCCTCAGTCATGGTCTGTACCCACTCCTCAGTCATGGTCTGTACCCACTCCTCAGTGAAGGTCTGTACCCACTCCTCAGTGAAAGTCTGTACCCACTCCTCAGTGAAGGTCGGTACCCATTCCTCAGTCATGGTCTGTACCCACTCCTCAGTGAAGGTCTGTACCCACTCCTCAGTCATGGTCTGTACCCACTCCTCAGTGAAGGTCTGTACCCACTCCTCAGTGAAGGTCTGTACCCACTCCTCAGTCATGGTCTGTACCCACTCCTCAGTGAAGGTCTGTACCCACTCCTCAGTGAAGGTCTGTACCCACTCCTCAGTGAAGGTCTGTACCCACTCCTCAGTCATGGTCTGTACCCACTCCACAGTCATGGTCTGTACCCACTCCTCAGTGAAGGTCTGTACCCACTCCTCAGTGAAGGTCTGTACCCACTCCTCAGTCATGGTCTGTACCCACTCCTCAGTCATGGTCTGTACCCACTCCTCAGTGAAGGTCTGTACCCACTCCTCAGTGAAGGTCTGTACCCACTCCTCAGTGAAGGTCTGTACCCACTCCTCAGTCATGGTCTGTACCCACTCCTCAGTCATGGTCTGTACCCACTCCTCAGTGAAGGTCTGTACCCACTCCTCAGTGAAGGTCTGTACCCACTCCTCAGTCATGGTCTGTACCCACTCCTCAGTCATGGTCTGTACCCACTCCTCAGTGTAGGTCTGTATCCACTCCTCAGTGAAGGTCTGTACCCACTCCTCAGTCATGGTCTGTACCCACTCCTCAGTCATGGTCTGTACCCACTCCTCAGTGAAGGTCTGTACCCACTCCTCAGTTATGGTCTGTACCCACTCCTCAGTCATTGTCTGTACCCACTCCCCAGTGAAGGTCTGTACCCACTCCTCAGTCATGGTCTGTACCCCCTCCCCAGTCAAGGTCTGTACCACTCCCCAGTGAAGGTCTGTACCCACTCCCCAGTCAAGGTCTGTACCCACTCCCCAGTGAAGGTCTGTACCCACTCCCCAGTCAAGGTCTGTACGCACTCATCAGTCATGGTCTGTACCCACTCCCCAGTCAAGGTCTGTACGCACTCATCAGTCATGGTCTGTACCCACTCCTCAGTCATGGTCTGTACCCACTCATCAGTCATGGTCTGTACCCACTCCTCAGTGAAGGTCTGTACCCACTCCTCAGTGAAGGTCTGTACCCACTCCTCAGTCATGGTCTGTACCCACTCCCCAGTCAAGGTCTGTACGCACTCATCAGTCATGGTCTGTACCCACTCCCCAGTCAAGGTCTGTACGCACTCATCAGTCATGGTCTGTACCCACTCCTCAGTTATGGTCTGTACCCACTCATCAGTCATGGTCTGTACCCACTCCCAGTCAAGGTCTGTACGCACTCATCAGTCATGGTCTGTACCCACTCCCAGTAATGGTCTGTACGCACTCATCAGTCATGGTCTGTACCCACTCCCCAGTCAAGGTCTGTACGCACTCATCAGTCATGGTCTGTACCCACTCCCCAGTCAAGGTCTGTACGCACTCATCAGTCATGGTCTGTACCCACTCCCCAGTCAAGGTCTGTACCCACTCCTTAGTGAAGGTCTGTACCCACTCCCCAGTCAAGGTCTGTACGCACTCATCAGTCATGGTCTGTACCCACTCCCCAGTCAAGGTCTGTACGCACTCATCAGTCATGGTCTGTACCCACTCCTCAGTGAAGGTCTGTACACATTCCTCAGTCATGGTCTGTACCCACTCCTCAGTCATGGTCTGTACCCACTCCTCAGTGAAGGTCTGTACCCACTCCTCAGTCATGGTCTGTACCCACTCCTCAGTGAAGGTCTGTACCCACTCCCCAGTCAAGGTCTGTACGCACTCATCAGTCATGGTCTGTTCCCACTCCCCAGTCAAGGTCTGTACGCACTCATCAGTCATGGTCTGTACCCACTCCTCAGTTATGGTCTGTACCCACTCATCAGTCATGGTCTGTACCCACTCCTCAGTCATGGTCTGTACCCACTCCTCAGTCATGGTCTGTACCCACTCATCAGTCATGGTCTGTACCCACTCCTCAGTGAAGGTATGTACCCACTCCTCAGTGAAGGTCTGTACCCACTCCTCAGTCATGGTCTGTACCCACTCATCAGTCATGGTCTGTACCCACTCCTCAGTGAAGGTCTGTACCCACTCCTCAGTGAAGGTCTGTACCCACTCCTCAGTCAAGGTCTGTACCCACTCCTCAGTGAAGGTCTGTACCCACTCCTCAGTGAAGGTCTGTACCCATTCCTCAGTGAAGGTCTGTACCCACTCCTCAGTCATGGTCTGTACCCACTCATCAGTCATGGTCTGTACCCACTCCTCAGTGAAGGTCTGTACCCACTCCTCAGTGAAGGTCTGTACCCACTCCTCAGTGAAGGTCTGTACCCACTCCTCAGTGAAGGTCTGTACCCACTCCTCAGTCATGGTCTCTACCCACTCCTCAGTGAAGGTCTGTACCCACTCCTCAGTGAAAGTCTGTACCCACTCCTCAGTGAAGGTCTGTACCCATTCCTCAGTCATGGTCTGTACCCACTCCTCAGTCATGGTCTGTACCCACTCCTCAGTGAAGGTCTGTACCCACTCCTCAGTGAAGGTCTGTACCCACTCCTCAGTCATGGTCTGTACCCAGTGAAGGTCTGTACCCACTCCTCAGTGAAGGTCTGTACCCACTCCTCAGTGAAGGTCTGTACCCACTCCTCAGTCTGTACCCACTCCTCAGTCATGGTCTGTACCCACTCCTCAGTCATGGTCTGTACCCACTCCTCAGTGAAGGTCTGTACCCACTCCTCAGTCAAGGTCTGTACCCACTCCTCAGTCATGGTCTGTACCCACTCCTCAGTGAAGGTCTGTACCAGTGAAGGTCTCCTCAGTGAAGGTCTGTACCCACTCCTCAGTCATGGTCTGTACCCACTCCTCAGTCATGGTCTGTACCCACTCCTCAGTGAAGGTCTGTACCCACTCCTCAGTGAAAGTCTGTACCCACTCCTCAGTGAAGGTCGGTACCCATTCCTCAGTCATGGTCTGTACCCACTCCTCAGTGAAGGTCTGTACCCACTCCTCAGTCATGGTCTGTACCCACTCCTCAGTGAAGGTCTGTACCCACTCCTCAGTGAAGGTCTGTACCCACTCCTCAGTCATGGTCTGTACCCACTCCTCAGTGAAGGTCTGTACCCACTCCTCAGTGAAGGTCTGTACCCACTCCTCAGTGAAGGTCTGTACCCACTCCTCAGTCATGGTCTGTACCCACTCCTCAGTCATGGTCTGTACCCACTCCTCAGTGAAGGTCTGTACCCACTCCTCAGTGAAGGTCTGTACCACTCCTCAGTCATGGTCTGTACCCACTCCTCAGTCATGGTCTGTACCCACTCCTCAGTGAAGGTCTGTACCCACTCCTCAGTGAAGGTCTGTACCCACTCCTCAGTGAAGGTCTGTACCCACTCCTCAGTCATGGTCTGTACCCACTCCTCAGTGTAGGTCTGTATCCACTCCTCAGTGAAGGTCTGTACCCACTCCTCAGTCATGGTCTGTACCCACTCCTCAGTCATGGTCTGTACCCACTCCCCAGTCAAGGTCTGTACGCACTCATCAGTCATGGTCTGTACCCACTCCCCAGTCAAGGTCTGTACGCACTCATCAGTCATGGTCTGTACCCACTCCCCAGTCAAGGTCTGTACCCACTCCTTAGTGAAGGTCTGTACCCACTCCCCAGTCAAGGTCTGTACGCACTCATCAGTCATGGTCTGTACCCACTCCCCAGTCAAGGTCTGTACGCACTCATCAGTCATGGTCTGTACCCACTCCTCAGTGAAGGTCGGTACACATTCCTCAGTCATGGTCTGTACCCACTCCTCAGTCATGGTCTGTACCCACTCCTCAGTGAAGGTCTGTACCCACTCCTCAGTCATGGTCTGTACCCACTCCTCAGTGAAGGTCTGTACCCACTCCCCAGTCAAGGTCTGTACGCACTCATCAGTCATGGTCTGTTCCCACTCCCCAGTCAAGGTCTGTACGCACTCATCAGTCATGGTCTGTACCCACTCCTCAGTTATGGTCTGTACCCACTCATCAGTCATGGTCTGTACCCACTCCTCAGTCATGGTCTGTACCCACTCCTCAGTCATGGTCTGTACCCACTCATCAGTCATGGTCTGTACCCACTCCTCAGTGAAGGTATGTACCCACTCCTCAGTGAAGGTCTGTACCCACTCCTCAGTCATGGTCTGTACCCACTCATCAGTCATGGTCTGTACCCACTCCTCAGTGAAGGTCTGTACCCACTCCTCAGTGAAGGTCTGTACCCACTCCTCAGTCAAGGTCTGTACCCACTCCTCAGTGAAGGTCTGTACCCACTCCTCAGTGAAGGTCGGTACCCATTCCTCAGTGAAGGTCTGTACCCACTCCTCAGTCATGGTCTGTACCCACTCATCAGTCATGGTCTGTACCCACTCCTCAGTGAAGGTCTGTACCCACTCCTCAGTGAAGGTCTGTACCCACTCCTCAGTGAAGGTCTGTACCCACTCCTCAGTGAAGGTCTGTACCCACTCCTCAGTCATGGTCTCTACCCACTCCTCAGTGAAGGTCTGTACCCACTCCTCAGTGAAAGTCTGTACCCACTCCTCAGTGAAGGTCGGTACCCATTCCTCAGTCATGGTCTGTACCCACTCCTCAGTCATGGTCTGTACCCACTCCTCAGTGAAGGTCTGTACCCACTCCTCAGTGAAGGTCTGTACCCACTCCTCAGTCATGGTCTGTACCCACTCCTCAGTGAAGGTCTGTACCCACTCCTCAGTGAAGGTCTGTACCCACTCCTCAGTGAAGGTCTGTACCCACTCCTCAGTCATGGTCTGTACCCACTCCTCAGTCATGGTCTGTACCCACTCCTCAGTGAAGGTCTGTACCCACTCCTCAGTGAAGGTCTGTACCCACTCCTCAGTCATGGTCTGTACCCACTCCTCAGTCATGGTCTGTACCCACTCCTCAGTGAAGGTCTGTATCCACTCCTCAGTGAAGGTCTGTACCCACTCCTCAGTCATGGTCTGTACCCACTCCTCAGTCATGGTCTGTACCCACTCCTCAGTGAAGGTCTGTACCCACTCCTCAGTGAAAGTCTGTACCCACTCCTCAGTGAAGGTCGGTACCCATTCCTCAGTCATGGTCTGTACCCACTCCTCAGTGAAGGTCTGTACCCACTCCTCAGTCATGGTCTGTACCCACTCCTCAGTGAAGGTCTGTACCCACTCCTCAGTGAAGGTCTGTACCCACTCCTCAGTCATGGTCTGTACCCACTCCTCAGTGAAGGTCTGTACCCACTCCTCAGTGAAGGTCTGTACCCACTCCTCAGTGAAGGTCTGTACCCACTCCTCAGTCATGGTCTGTACCCACTCCTCAGTCATGGTCTGTACCCACTCCTCAGTGAAGGTCTGTACCCACTCCTCAGTGAAGGTCTGTATCCACTCCTCAGTCATGGTCTGTACCCACTCCTCAGTCATGGTCTGTACCCACTCCTCAGTGAAGGTCTGTACCCACTCCTCAGTGAAGGTCTGTACCCACTCCTCAGTGAAGGTCTGTACCCACTCCTCAGTGAAGGTCTGTATCCACTCCTCAGTCATGGTCTGTACCCACTCCTCAGTCATGGTCTGTACCCACTCCTCAGTGAAGGTCTGTACCCACTCCTCAGTGAAGGTCTGTACCCACTCCTCAGTGAAGGTCTGTACCCACTCCTCAGTCATGGTCTGTACCCACTCCTCAGTCATGGTCTGTACCCACTCCTCAGTGAAGGTCTGTACCCACTCCTCAGTGAAGGTCTGTACCCACTCCTCAGTGAAGGTCTGTACCCACTCCTCAGTCATGGTCTGTACCCACTCCTCAGTGAAGGTCTGTACCCACTCCTCAGTCATGGTCTGTACCCACTCCTCAGTCATGGTCTGTACCCACTCCTCAGTGAAGGTCTGTACCCACTCCTCAGTCATGGTCTGTACCCACTCCTCAGTCATGGTCTGTACCCACTCCTCAGTCATGGTCCGTACCCACTCCTCAGTCATGGTCTGTACCCACTCCTCAGTGAAGGTCTGTACCCACTCCTCAGTCATGGTCTGTACCCACTCATCAGTCATGGTCTGTACCCACTCCTCAGTGAAGGTCTGTACCCACTCCTCAGTGAAGGTCTGTACCCACTCCTCAGTGAAGGTCTGTACCCACTCCTCAGTCATGGTCTGTACCCACTCCTCAGTTCAGTCAAAGGTCAAATATGAAGATGCTGCTTCGCCAACTATTCTGTGAGTCAGACCAGTCCATACTGTACATGTGTTTCTGTTCCTTGGGGAGAAGAGAGAAGAGAGCACTGTGTCCGTGTTGACTCTGATCACATGCTTTTTATTTGTGTCAGCCGAGGAAGAAAGAAAAGTTCAAAAGCTTGTGTGTGTTTGTGGGGGAGGAGGGGGTGTGTGAACAACAATCTCTTTTTGATGGTATAAAATTGTTTTATCATGTTTTAAGGTGTCTGCTTAAAAGCCATAACATCCCAAGTTGTTTTCTTTGGCATCACATATATTTTTTCAGATTTTTATCATGTTGTTCTGAATGTATGGTATTACTCCCGCCACCCTTTTGACAGGTCAATAGCAAAAGAGAGTTTCTCTTCGGTTTTATGGCTGCAATACATGGCGAGAGCCTCTACAGCAGAACTCAGTCTAGCCTCCGCCGGTGACGCCAGAACTAAAACGAATCACCAGCTGGAAAGAAACAAACAACAAAACTGTCAAAAGAGAGAGACTTATAGAAAGAAGGAACTGTTTAAATGGAACTTGAGGAAGAATGCTTTAAACACGGAATGAAAACATGTCTAAAATGAGTTTCAGATTAATTGGGATATTTATATATATATATTTATATAGTCAATTCTCTCAACACTTTCCACTTAGAAGTGTGTTAGAGACAGAGTAAAGAGAATAATTATTGAATGGATGGGTTTGAGGTAGGATTGTGTTTATAAATGTGCTGTGTCATAGTAATAATGACATTACAGATACGTTGGTCAGAGGTTTAAAAAAAACAGCAATTTAACTGACGCATGACTTCTATAATACATTGTCTCTCATGTTGTCATTTTCAGCATTCATTTTCAAAATAAGGATAGGGAAAATAACTTCCTCCTACATAGTATTAGCAATGCATTCTCCATGGACAATGGAGATAACTGCAGGCAAAATAAATGATGGAGTGTGTTGCTCTTTTAATTATGGAGTGTGTTGCCCTTTTAATTATGGAGTGTGGTGCCCTTTTAATTATGGGGTGTGGTGCCCTTTTAATTATGGAGTGTGTTGCCCTTTAAATTATGGAGTGTGTTGCCCTTTTAATTATGGAGTGCGTTGCCCTTTTAATTATGGAGTGTGTTGCCCTTAAAATTATGTAGTGTGTTTCCCTTTAAATTATGGAGTGTGTTGCCCTTTAAATTATGGAGTGTGTTGCCCTTTTCATTATGGAGTGTGGTGCCCTTTTAATTATGGAGTGTGTTGCCCTTTAAATTATGGAGTGTGTTGCCCTTTTAATTATGGAGTGCGTTGCCCTTTTAATTATGGAGTGTGTTGCCCTTAAAATTATGTAGTGTGTTTCCCTTTAAATTATGGAGTGTGTTGCCCTTTTAATTATGGAGTGTTGCCATTTTAATTATGGAGTGTGTTGCCCTCTTAATTATAGAGGCTGTTGCCCTTTTAATTATGGGGTGTGGTGCCCTTTTAATTATGGAGTGTGTTGCCCTTTTAATTATGGAGTGTGTTGCCCTTTTAATTATGGAGTGTGTTGCCCTTTTCATTATGGAGTGTGGTGCCCTTTTAATTATGGAGTGTGTTGCCCTTTTCATTATGGAGTGTGGTGCCCTTTTCATTATGGAGTGTGGTGCCCTTTTAATTATGGAGTGTGTTGCCCTTTTAATTATGGAGTGTGTTGCCCTTCTAATTATGGAGTGTGTTGCCCTTTAAATTATGGAGTGTGTTGCCCTTTTCATTATGGAGTGTGGTGCCCTTTTAATTATGGAGTGTGTTGCCCTTCTAATTATGGAGTGTGTTGCCCTTTAAATTATGGAGTGTGTTGCCCTTTTAATTATGGAGTGTGTTGCCCTTTTCATTATGGAGTGTGGTGCCCTTTTAATTATGGAGTGTGTTGCCCTTTTAATTATAGAGTGTGTTGCCCTTTTCATTATGGAGTGTGGTGCCCTTTTAATTATGGAGTGTGGTGCCCTTTTAATTATGGAGTGTGTTGCCCTTTTAATTATGGTGTGTTGCCCTTTTAATTATGGGGTGTGGTGCCCTTTTAATTATGGAGTGTGTTGCCCTTTTAATTATGGAGTGTGTTGCCCTTCTAATTATGGAGTGTGTTGCCCTTTAAATTATGGAGTGTGTTGCCCTTTTCATTATGGAGTGTGGTGCCCTTTTAATTATGGAGTGTGTTGCCCTTTTAATTATGGTGTGTTGCCCTTTTAATTATGGAGTGTGTTGCCCTTATAATTATAGAGTGTGTTGCCCTTTTAATTATGGAGTGTGTTGCCTTCTTAATTATGGAGTATGTTGCCCTTTTAATTATGGAGTGTGGTGCCCTTTTAATTATGGGGTGTGGTGCCCTTTTAATTATGAAGTGTGTTGCCCTTTAAATTATGGAGTGTGTTGCCCTTTTAGTTATGGTGTGTTGCCATTTTAATTATGGAGTGTGTTGCCCTCTTAATTATAGAGTCTGTTGCTCTTTTCACTATGGAGTGTGTTGCCCTTCTAATTATGGAGTGCGGTGCGGTCTGTAGATTCTGAACTATGTTGCAGTTTTAATTACGGATTATTTTGGCCGTATGTTAGCTGTCAGTGAAGCTGCACAAAAGTGGAGTATTTTATACTAAAAGTATGACCGGATCCCAGCGGTTCGTCCGGTTCCACTCCCACAGAAGGTCCTTTGGTTGGTGCACAGCAAGCCACTACAGCCTAACTGACAGCAACCCTCATCTCCCCTGTCACAGGCCACCCTGCTCTCACGGACACTCTCTCACATCAGAAAGGCATTTACCAAATTGAGTCCAACATATATCTTTAATTTAGAAATCTGCCACCTCCATACTGAAAGTTGGTGGTTGGACGGCAAGAGATTCGGCGAGGGCGAAGGTGGGGACAGTTGGGTGCGACGCACGCACATCACTGCTGTCAGACCCGGGGTTGGCGGCAGGCGGTGGCGGGCGGCGGCCTGTCCACCGGTGTCACATCGGTGGCTTGGCATTTTGGAGACAAATGCTAACCTGTCAGCGAGCGGGAGCCATGGAGGCCTGAGCTGAATCACTGTGTCATGTTGTTTGACAGGAGGGTTCTGAGTGGTACTGCCACCTCCCTACTTAGAGACGCCTGAAAAATTAACAATATGCAAACGAGGAGACCAACAACTGTGTTGTTTACTCACAAAGAGCAAACACTGTCACAGAGAATGTATTGATGACTCACGGTGGAAACAAGCCTGTCAAATGTTGCCTCATCAGCTCATGTACATTACATTCAGTACAGCACTGCAAGACTGTTCTTAGTGACTTTATGACCAAATATTATGTACAGTACCAGTCAAAGGTTTGGATACACCTACTCATTCAAGTTTAAAAAAAATATATATATTTTACTATTTTCTACATTGTAGAATAATAGTGAAGACATCAACAAGCTTCATGAGGTAGTCACCTGGAATGCATTTCAATTAACAGGCGTGCCTTTTTAAAAGTTAAATTGATTGTGGAATTTCTTTCCTTTTAATGCATTTGAGACAATCAGTTGTGTTGTGACAAGGTAGGGGTGGTAAACACAAGATATCCCTATTTGTTAAAAGACCAAGTCCACATTATGGCAAAAACAGCTCAAATGAGCAAAGAGAAACGACAGGCCTATGCCCAGCTCCCCCCCCCAACCACGCATGATGTGTTTAGATTTTTGCTCAGTATAAAAAGCAATATTCCCCAAGTGAGGATGGCCTTCACTTCAGCAGTGATGAATTCATTAAACTTCTTCTTCCTCGACAAAAAGATCATGATCATTAGAAAGAAAATCATGGACTCCTCTTTTAAACTGCCTATTTCTCCAAAACTCAGTTGTCCTGAGTCTGCACAGAACTGCCGGGACCTAGGATCAATGGAGACACTTGAGTTTTTTAATCCTGTATCTCTCTACACATTCCTGAAAATAGTCATGGCCTCTAAACCATGCAGCTGCCTAGTGAACGCTATTCCAACTAAACAAGTGAAAGAGCTGCTTCCTGTGTTTGGCCCTCCTATGTTGAACATAATAAATGGCTCCCTAGTGCAGAGCGCCAAATTCAAAAAACAGAAATATCATAATAAAAATTCCTCACACATACATGTATTTTATACCATTTTAAAGGTAATCTGGTTGTTAATCCCACCAAAAGTGTCTGATTTCAAATAGGCTTTACAGCAAAAGCACCACAAACGATTATGTTAGGTCACCACCAAGTCACAGAAAAATTCTGCCATTTTTCCAGCCAAAGAGAGTCACAAAAAGCACAAATAGAGATAAAATGAATCACTAACCTTTGATGATCTTCATCAGAAGACACTCATAGGACTTCATGTTACACAATACATATATGTTTTGTTCAATAAAGTGTATATTTATATTTTAAAAATCTCAGTATACATTGGCGCGTTACGTTCACCAGTTCCAAAAACATCCAGTGATATTGCAGAGAGCCACATCATTTTACAGATATACTCATTATAAATGTTGATGAAAATACAATTGTTAGCCATGGAAATATAGATAGACTTCTCCTTCATGCAACTGCTGTGTCAGATTTTTTAAATTACGGAAAAAGCAAACCATGCAATAATACAGCTTTCAGACAACAAAGCAGCCAAAAAGATATCCGCCATATTGGGTAGTCAACATTAGTCATAAATAGCATTATAAATATTCCCTTACCTTTGATGATCTTCATCAGAATGCACCCCCAGGAATCCCAGTTCCACATTAAATGTTTGATGTGGTTCGATAATGTCCATCATTTATGTCCAAAGAGCTACTTTTGTTAGCCCGTTTGGTAAACAAATCCAAAGTCATGAAACGCGTTCCCTAGTTGCAGACGAAATGTCAAAAAATTCCGTTCCTGTCAGTAGAAACATGTCAAACGATGTATGGAATCAATCTTTTGGATGTTTTTAACATAAAACGTCAATAACGTTCCAACCGGAGAATTCCAATGTCTTCAGAAGTGCGATGAAAAAGAGCTCCCTCTCATGTGAACGTGCATGGTCAGAGCATGGCAGACCTTACTCATTCCCTTCTCATTTGGTCCCACTTCACAGTAGAATCCTCAAACAAGTTTCTAAAGACGGTTGACATCTAGTGGAAGCCTTAGGAAGTGCAACATAACCAATATCCCGCTGTGTATTCAATAGGGGTTGGGTTAAAAATCGACCAACCTCAGATTTCCCACTTCCTGTTTGGATTTCTTCTCAAGTTTTTGCCTGCCATATGAGTTCTGTTATACTCACAGACATCATTCAAACAGTTTAAAAAACTTCAGAGTGTTTTCTATCAAATACTAATAATAATATGCATATATTAGCAACTGGGACTCAGGAGCAGGCTGTTTACTCTGGGCAGCTCTGGGCACCTTTCATCCAAGCTACTCAATACTGCCCCTGCAGCCATAAGAAGTTATTAATTAACAATCGACCTATAGCGAATCTTCCATTTCTCTCAAAAATGTTAGAAAAAGCTATTGCACAGCAACTCACTGCCTTCCTGAAGACAAAGAAATGATACAAAATGCTCCAGTCTGGTTTCAGACCCCATCATAGTACTGGCACTGCAGTCGTGAAGGTGGTAAATTAAATGACCTTTTATTGCCATCAGGCAAAGGCTCTGCATTTGTTCCCGTGCTCCTAGACCTTAGTGCCGCTTTTGACATCATTGATCAGTATATTCTTTTGCCCTGCAAAAGGGCACTTCGACAGATCAAATCAAATGTTATTTGTCTCATGCTCCAAATACAACAGGTGTAGACTTTACAGTGAAATTATTACTTACAAGCCCTTAACCAACAATGCAGTTTTTTAAAGAAACTAGCTAATAAAAGTAAGAGATAAGAATAACAAATATTTAAAGAGCAGCATTAAATAACAATAGCGGGGCTATATACAGGGGTTACTGGTACAGAGGCATTGTGTTGGGCACCGTTTTTGAGGTAATTGAGGTAATATGTACATGTACTGTAGGTACAGTTATTAAAGGGACTATGTATCTATAATAACAGAGTAGCAGCAGCGTACAAGGGGGGGGGGTGCAAATAGTTTGGGTAGCCATTTGATGAGATGTTCAGGAGTCTTATGGCTTGGGCGTAGAAGCTGTTAAGAAGCCTCTTGGACCTAGACTTGGCACCCCAGTACCGCTTGCCATGCGTTAGCAGAGAGAACAGTCTATGACTAGGGTGGCTGGAGTCTTTGAATATTTTTAGGGCCTTCCTCTGACACCGCCTGGTATAGAGGTCCTGGATGGCTGGAAGCTTGGCCCCAGTGATGTGCTGGGCCATACGCACCACCCTCTGTAGTGGCTTGGACCCGGTGATGTACTGGGCCATACGCACCACCCTCTGTAGTGCCTTGGACCCAGTGATGTACTGGGGCATATGCACCACCCTCTGTAGTGCCTTGGACCCAGTGATGTACTGGGCCACCCTCTGTACCTTGGACACCACCCCACCCTCTGTAGTGCCTTGGACCCAGTGATGTACTGGGCCACCCAGTGATGTACGGGCACCACCCCCTCTGTAGTGCCTTGGACCCAGTGATGTACTGGGCCATACGCACCACCCTCTGTAGTGCCTTGGACCCAGTGATGTACTGGGCCACCCTCTGTAGTGCCTTGGACCCAGTGATGTACTGGGCAATACGCACCACCCTCTGTAGTGCCTTGGACCCAGTGATGTACTGGGCCATACGCACCACCCTCTGTAGTGCCTTGGACCCAGTGATGTACTGGGCAATACGCACCACCCTCTGTAGTGCCTTGCGGTCGAAGGCTGAGCAGTTGCTGTACCAGGCAATGATGGAACACGTCAGGATGCTCTCGATGCTGCAGCTGTAAAACCTTTTGAGGATCTGAGGACCCATGCGAAATACTTTCAGTCTCCTGAGGGGGAATAGTTTTTGTTGTGCCCTTGGTGTGCTTGGACCATGTTAGTTTGTTGGTGATGTGGAAACCAAGGAACTTGAAGCTCTCAACTTGCTCCACTGCAGCCCCATCAATGAGAATGGGGGAGTGCTCGGTCCTCCTTATCCTGTAGTCCACAATCATCTCCTTTGTCTTGATCACTTTGAGGGAGAGGTTATTGTCCTTGCACCACACGGTCATGATTCTGACCTCCTCCCTATAGGCTGTCTCATCGTTGTCGTTGTCGTTGTCACTGTCAAAGATGGTGTTGGAGTCATGCCTGGCCATGCAGCCATGAGTGAACAGGGAGTATAGGAGGGCACTGAGCAGGCAACCCTGAGGGGGCCCTGTATTGAGGATCAGCATGGCGGATGTGTTGTTACCTACCCTTACCACCTGGGGCGGCCCGTCAGGAAGTCCAGGATCCAGTTGCAGAGGGAGGTGTTTAGTGATGAGCTTTGAGGGCAATATGGTGTTGAACACTGAGCTGTAGTCAATGAATAGCATTCTCACATACAGTGGGGCAAAAACCTATTTAGTCAGCCACCAATTGTGCAAGTTCTCCCACTTAAAAAGATGAGAGAGGCCTGTAATTTTCATCATAGGTATACTTCAACTATGACAGACAAAATGATTGAAAAAAATCCAGAAAATCACATTGTAGGATTTTTTATGAATTTATTTGCAAATTATGGTGGAAAATAAGTATTTGGTCACCTACAAACAAGCAAGAAATCAGGTTCTCACAGACCTGTAACTTCTTCTTTAAGAGGCTCCTCTGTCCTCCACTCGTTACCTGTATTAATGGCACCTGTTTGAACTTGTTATCAGTATAAAAGACACCTGTCCACAACCTCAAACAGTCACACTCCAAACTCCACTATGGCCAAGACCAAAGAGCTGTCAAAGGACACCAGAAACAAAATTGTAGACCTGCACCAGGCTGGGAAGACTGAATCTGCAATAGGTAAGCAACTTGGTTTGAAGAAATCAACTGTGGGAGCAATTATTAGGAAATGGAAGACATACAAGACCACTGATAATCTCCCTCGATCTGGGGCTCCACGCAAGATCTCACCCCGTGGGGTCAAAATGATCACAAGAACGGTGAGCAAAAATCCCAGAACCACACGGGGGGACCTAGTGAATGACCTGCAGAGAGCTGGGACCAAAGTAACAAAGCCTACCATCAGTAACACACTACGCCACCAGGGACTCAAATCCTGCAGTGCCAGACGTGTCCCCCTGCTTAAGCCAGTACATGTCCAGGCCCGTCTGAAGTTTGCTAGAGAGCATTTGGATGATCCAGAAGAAAATTGGGAGAATGTCATATGGTCAGATGAAACCAAAATATAACTTTTTGGTAAAAACTCAACTCGTCCTGAATGCTGAGTTGCATCCAAAGAACACCATACCTACTGTGAAGCATGGGGGTGGAAACATCATGCTTTGGGGCTGTTTTTCTGCAAAGCGACCAGGACGACTGATCCGTGTAAAGGAAAGAATGAATGGGGCCATGTATCGTGAGATTTTGAGTGAAAACCTCCTTCCATCAGCAAGGGCATTGAAGATGAAACGTGGCTGGGTCTTTCAGCATGACAATGATCCCAAACACACCGCCCGGGCAACGAAGGAGTAAGAAGCATTTCAAGGTCCTGGAGTGGCCTAGCCAGTCTCCAGATCTCAACCCCATAGAAAATCTTTGGAGGGAGTTGAACGTCTGTGTTGCCCTGCAACAGCCCCAAAACATCCCTGCTCTAGAGGAGATCTGCATGGAGGAATGGGCCAAAATACCAGCAACAGTGTATGAAAACCTTGTGAAGACTTACAGAAAACGTGTGACCTCTGTCATTGCCAACAAAGGGTATATAACAAAGTATTGAGATAAACTTTTGTTACTGACCAAATACTTATTTTCCACCATGATTTACAAATAGATTCATTAAAAGTCCTACAATGTGATTTTCTGGATTTTTTTTCTTCTAATTTTTGTCTAACATAGTTGAAGTGTACCTATGATGAAAATTACAGGCCTCTCTCATCTTTTTAAGTGGGATAACTTGCACAATTGGTGGCTGACTAAATACTTTTTTGCCCCACTGTAGGTGTTCATTTTGTCCAGGTGTGAAATGGCAGTGCGGAGTGCAATAGAGATTGCATCATCTGTGGATCTGTTGGGGCGGTGTGCAAATTGGAGTGATCTAGGGTTTCTGGGATAATGGTGTTGATGTGAGCCATGTCCAGCCTTTCAAAGCATTTCATGACTTCAGATGTGAGTGCTATGGGTCGGTAGTCATTTAGGCAGGTTACCTTAGTGTTCTTGGGCATGCTCAGATTACACGTCCTGGTAATCCGTCTGGCCCTGTGGCCTTGTGAATGTTGACCTGTTTAAATGTCTTACTCACATCGGCTGCGGAGAGCATGATCACACAGTTGTTCAGAACAGCTGATGGTCTCATGCATGTTTCAGTGTTACTTGCCTCGAAGCAAGCACAGACATTATTTAGCTCATCTGGTACGCTTGTGTCACTGCCCGGCTCTCGACTGTGCTTCTCTTTGTAGTCTGTAATAGTTTGCAAGCCCTGCCACATCTGACGAGTGTCGGAGCCGTTGTACTACGACTTGATCTTAGTCCTGTATTGATGCTTTGCCTGTTTGGTGATTCGTTGGAGGGCATAGCGGGATTTCTGTGGGGAGGACATCATCGATGTACTTATTGATGAAGCCAGTGACTGATGTGATGTTCTTCTCAATGCCATCTGAAGAATCCCGGAACATATTCCAGTCTGTGCTAACAAAACGGTCCTGCATCTCCCACAAGGTCAAAAACATGGACACAAACCAGCGACCTATCAGCCACCGGTCAAAGCTCCCAACAGCCAGGCCACCAGCCCCCTAAGATCCCACCACAGTTCCCTAAGATCTGCCCCTCAACCATTTTTGCTCACATGATTTTAAAAACAAATCATCAGGAGTAGGCAGCGCCATAAGTAAGTAAGCAAACTGAGATATAACTAAAGAGTTAATCAGGGCAATTGTTCCATAAATAGACAGGTATTTACCTCTCAATGGTTGCAGGATCTTTTCAATTTTGACAAGTTTTCTATTGAAATTCATTGTGGAGAGCTCATTTATGCCTTTTGTGATATGAATACCAGGAATGTCTACTTCACCATCAGCCCATGTTATCGGTAAACTACAGGGTAATGTAGAAGTTGTATATTTTAAAGCTCCAATACGTAATATTGTACACTTATCATAATTAGGTTTTAGTCCAGAGCGGCCAGAAAAGTTATATAGATATTCTATGAGACATTGCAGAGATCTAGCTTGCGGACTTATTATAAAACTTGAGTCATCGGCATACATGGACTCCTTGGTTTTTAAACCTTAGATTTCTAATACTCTAATGTTGTTATTTGACCTGCTTTTAATAGCTAGCATTTCGATTGCCATAACAAATAGATATGGTGACAATGGACACCCTTGTTTAACTCCTCTTGACAATTCAAAACTCTCTGAGAAGTAGCCACTATTTACTATTTTACAATTGGGGTTTCTATACATTACTTTTACCCATTTTATAAGAGAATCACCAAAATTGAAAAAATCCAGGCATGTATAAATAAAATCCAGTCACTCTATCAAAGGTATTTTCAAAACAAACTACAAATAAAAGGCCTGGCTTCTTAGATGTTTCATGTTGTTCTATTATGTCTAGTAGTTGTCGTATATTATTTCATTGTATCGTCCATGAAAAACCTGTCTGATCAGGATGAACAATACCTGGTAAAACCTTTTTAATTCTGAGTGCTATGCATTTCGCTAGTATTTTTGCATCACAACATTGTGTGTGAGGCCTCCAGTTTTTTAGACAGACTGGATATTAATATTTGCCATCCGGATCTTCTTTTAATACTAGTGAAATCAGACCTACCTGCTGAGTACCTGACAGACTACCATTTCAATAGGAGAAGTTAAAACAAGTTAACAATGAAGCATTGAGAATATCAAAAAAGTATTGATGTACCTCTACCAGTATGCCATCAAGCCCTGGGGCTTTTCCAGACTGAAAGGATTTAGCCTCAAAAAGTTTTTCCTCTGTAGTTTGGCCTTCGCACTGATCTTTCTGTACATTTGTTCATTTTTCATGTTTTATAATTATTTGGAAGAATCATTCAGTGGGAGAGGATGGGACAGAAATGAGAACATCTGCATAAAATATTTAGCTTGATCTTTTAAAATATAATTCGGATAATCATAGATGACTCCGTCTTTGGTAAGTGTTGGAGATTCAGAAAGTATTTGGTGAATTTTTTTCCATATTCCATCCAATTTGCTTTATTTTTGTTTTGATTCAAGAAAGAAAGAGACAAGAAAGTAGTCAAGACAACTATCCTGTTTAATTAAGTCTCTTCCATGTATATCTCACCAGGTCAGTGTTTTTTATTCTCCACTATTTCTAATGTGTCCATGATTTTTGTGATTTCCTTAAGGCAACGATGATGATAGTTTGTAGAGTGATTAAATCAAATCAAATCAAATCAAATTTTATTTGTCACATACACATGGTTAGCAGATGTTAATGCGAGTGTAGCGAAATGCTTTTTTTTTATTTTTATGATTACCTTTACGGTCCATTGAGGTACTTAACACTGTGTTATAGTCTCCCACCATAATGATTTGATCATTTGTTGCCTGTAAGTTCAATAAATTGGTATAAATATTTTCAAAGTATGGATCATCCTGATTTGGACCATGTAGATTAACGAGCCAAATCGGTTATTCATCCACTTTTATATTTGAAAAGATACGGCCTTCTTTGCAAATAATTCCTGACTATTTGCACATTCAGATAAACATTTTTGTTAATTAATATCACACCTTTTGAGTTCCTTTGTCCATGACAGAAAATTATTTCAGCACCCCATTCCTTTTCAACACAACTTCATCTAAGGATGTATTGTGAGTATCTATAAACAATACATGTTATATTCCTTTTCTTTTAGCCACGTAAGGACTGATGTTATTTTTTTATAATCTGCGAAACCATTACAATTCTAACTGGCTGTAGTTATTTCACCACTTACTATAACGATAAACTATTCTCAGTCTAAATTTACAATAATTAGTGCATAATACCATAAGAGGTATTATGTCAGTCAAAATTAGAGATTTCAAATGTCTGATGTTTAGAATTCAAGAAACAGGATCAAGCAATATTTATTTTATTCCCTTGCCTGTTTGCCTGTGAGCAAATGCCACAGATATTAGAAAACTGAGTGAAGGTTTTATGTGTGAAGTAAATCTGAGTAGGCTGATGTGAATGATTGTAACGGCTGTTGGTGGAAGAAGGTGAGGACCAAGGTGCAGCGTGGTACGTGTTCATGTTTGCTTATTGACACTGAACACTAAATACAAAAATAACAAAGGGAATAACCGAAACAGTCCCGAAAGGTGAAAAACACAGAAATGTGGGAAAAAAGGTACCTAAGTCTGGTTCTCAATCAGAGACAATGATAGACAGCTGCCTCTGATTGAGAACCACACCCGGCCAAACAACAAAGAAAAACAAAACATAGAAAATGAACATAGAACGCCCACCCTAGTCACACCCTGGCCTAACCAAAATAGAGAATAAAAGCATCTCTATGGCCAGGGTGTGACAATGATATCGGATGTGATATAGTGAGAGAGAGAATGATGTCTAGACTATAATGTGTACAGTGGTGAGTTTAGCATGTAGATCTTGGTGGGGCAAAATCCCCCTCCAATTTTTTTTAGATGCATGCCAGCAAAGCCACTACATAACACAACACTAAACAATACATTAATTGTGCTATAATGGCGAAAAGCAGTACCCACAAACCATTAGGGCCTACATAAAGCTGTTCCAACAGCAGAGCTTTCTATCCAGCTCAATGGAGTGAATCCTTACTGTACCACCGCTGCACCTGGCTATCAGCGGAGCCTTGTATGGCAGCGAAACAATTAATTCAGTCTCATCTACTTCCTTTTAACATAGCCGACCATAGCTGACCATATCTCCCTGGCATATTACATCATTTATGTAGCATCATATAAGACATTTTTGGACTCACCTTTTTGAGCGCGGCGGTCCTTTGTCGATACATTTTGTCATCAAAGAAAAATATTGACTATTCCGAGTTGGATGACTGTTCAAAACTTATTTTCCCAGTCTGACTTCCCAGTTGCAATGCTTGCAGTTAGCCACTGTCACCGATTCCTTCCAAACAACTCATTGCTGAATTTGTGATTTCCAACTTGTTGTGAAATGTTTATGTCCAATGGCCGATGAGCACCGATATGTTTTATCTATATTTTCTCTTCATTATTTCTCCTCGTATGACAAGGATTAAAAATAATATGCCAGTAGACTTGATTCATGATTATGACTGCTAGCTAAGATTGTTAAAGTAAGATGTTGACATGATCAGTCCAATCAAAGCTACTGTACATATAACATGATTTGACGTAATTTCTGTGGCCAATAACATTCCTTCTTGGAAGGGCACTTGTAATATACCTCTATGGTAGGACACAAAGGGCTGAAATTTGGGATGTCTACCATTACTAAAGGGGGACGATTGGCGATTGCGCAAGGTCCTCTTGCTCAGTTGTGCACCGGGTCCTCGCACTCCTCTTTCTATACTGGTTAGAGCCAGTTTACGCTGTTCTGTGAAGGGAGTAGTACACAGTGCTGTACGAGATCTTCAGTTTCTTGGCAATTTCTCGCATGGAGTAGCCTTCATTTCTCAGAACAAGAATAGACTGACAAGTTTCAGAAGAAAGTTATTTGTTTCTGGCCATTTTGAGCCTGTAATCGAACCCAGAAATGCTGATGCTCCAGATACTCAACTAGTCTAAAGAAGGCCAGTTGTATTGCTTCTTTAATCAGAACAACGGTTTTCAGCTGTGCTAACATAATTGCAAACTGCTTTTCTAATAATCAATTAGCCTTTTAAAATGATACATTTGGATTAGCTAACACAACGTGCCTTTGGAGTGATGGTTGCTGATAATGGGCCTCTGTACGCCTATGTAGATATTCCATAAAAAATCTGTTGTTTCCAGCTACAATAGTCATTTACAACATTAACAATGTCTACACTGTATTTCTGATCAATTTGATGTTATTTTAATGGACAAAAAAATGTGATATTCTTTCAAAAACAAGGACCCTAAACTTTTGAACGGTAGTGTATATATATATATATATATATATATATTTGGTTGTTGTTGTTTCAATAAATGTGGGCTCTGCCCCACCTGCCCTAATGCCACTGAATGTGTTATGTCAAAATAAATAATAACCCAACCAATTTGCATGGTTGAGTGTCTATGTGTGTAACATGAAGTGAGTATAGCCTTAATATTCAGGATGATAATTGTAATCGATATCATATCACCGTCATAGTTGCATCATAATTACATTGAACATCATTTCCATAGAAAAACACATCCCATCACTTCCATTTCCAGGACCTCGGTGTTACTCTGGACCCTGATCTCTTTTTCGACGAATATATAAAGAATATACAATACAATACAAGGGCAGCTTTTTCCATCTTCAGAACTTTTGGTACGAAAATGATACAGAAAATTTAATCCATGCTTTTGTCACTTCTAGGTTAGAATGCTCTACTCTCCAGCTACCCGGATAAAGCACAAATAAACTTCAGTTAGTGCTAAACACAGCTGCTAGAATCTTGACTAGAACCAAAAAATGTCATCATATTACTTCAGGCTTCCTGTTAAGGCTAGGGCTGATTTCAAGGTTTTATTGTTAACCTACAAAACATTACATGGACTTGCTTCTTTCTACCTATCTCTCTGATTTAGTCAGATTCTTGGTCTCGACCTTTAAGTCTTTACTAGGTCCTATGATAGAGTGTATTCTCGCCCAGGAGTGTGAAGGTGAACGGCAAGGCAGTGGAGCTCCCTCTCCCTCTCTCTCTACCGCACCTGCTGTCTCGACCTCGACCTCTGAAGACACGGCTATGAAAAGCCAACTGACATTTACTCATGAGGTGCTGACCTGTTGCACCCTCTACAACCACTGTGATTGTTATTTGACCCTGCTGGTCATTTATGAACATTTGAACATCTTGAAGAACGATCTGGACTTAATGGCCATGTACTCTAATAATCTGCACCCAGCACAGCCAGAAGAGGACTGGCCACCCCTCATAGCCTGGTTCCTCTAGTTTTCTTCCTAGGTTCCTGCTTTTCTAGGGAGTTTTTCCTAGCCACCATGAGTCTACATCTGCATGGCTTGCTGTTTGGGGTTTTAGGCTGGGTTTCTTTATAGCACTTTGTTGAATGATAATAACACATTTATATTAACTCACTTTCCCATCATGTAAAGCAGTGCTTTAAATGTAGCTATTTTTTAAAAACTTTTTTTTAGCCAGGCAGGTCAGTTAAACAAATTCTTATTTTCAATGACGGCCTAGGAACAGGCAGAACGTTGTCAGCTCAGGGATTCGATCTTGCAACCTTTCGGTTACTAGTCCAACGCTCTAACCACGAGGCTACCTGCCGCCCCTCCACTCTAACCACTAGGCTACCTGCCGCCCCTCCACTCTAACCACTAGGCTACCTGCTGCCCCTCCACTCTAACCACTAGGCTACCTGCTGCCCCTCCACTCTAACCACTAGGCTACCTACTGCCCCTCCACTCTAACCACTAGGCTACCTGCCGCCCCTCCACTCTAACCACTAGGCTACCTACCGCCCCTCCACTCTAACCACCCATGGCTACCTACCGCCCCTCCACTCTAACCACTAGGCTACCTACCGCCCCTCCACTCTAACCACTAGGCTACCTGCTGCCCCTCCACTCTAACCACTGGGCTACCTGCCGCCCCTCCACTCTAACCACTAGGCTACCTACCGCCCCTCCACTCTAACCACTAGGCTACCTACTGCCCCTCCACCTAACCACTGCCCCTCCACTCTAACCACTAAGCTACCTGCCCCCTCCACTCTAACCACTAGGCTACCTACCGCCCCTCCACTCTAACCACTAGGCTACCTGCTGCCCCTCCACTCTAACCACTAGGCTACCTGCTGCCCCTCCACTCTAACCACTAGGCTACCTGCCCCTCCACTCTAACCACTAGGCTACCTCCACCCTCCACTCTAACCACTAGGCTACCTGCTGCCCCTCCACTCTAACCACTAGGCTATCTGCCGCCCCTCCACTCTAACCAATAGGCTACCTGCCGCCCCTCCACTCTAACCACTAGGCTACCTACCGCCCCTCCACTCTAACCACTAGGCTACCTACCGCCCCTCCACTCTAACCACTAGGCTACCTACCGCCCCTCCACTCTAACCACTAGGCTACCTGCCGCCCCTACACTCTAACCACTAGGCTACCTACCGCCCCCACTCCACTCTAACCACTAGGCTACCTGCCGCCCCTCCACTCTAACCACTAGGCTACCTACCGCCCCCGCCACTCCACTCTAACCACTAACCACTAGGCTACCTGCCGCCCCTCCACTCTAACCACTAGGCTCCACTCTAACCACTCTGGCTACCTACCGCCCCTCCACTCTAACCACTAGGCTACCTACCGCCCCTCCACTCTAACCACTAGGCTACCTAACCACTAGGTTACCCCGCCCCTACACTCCCACTCTAACCCACTAGGCTACCTACCGCCCCTCCACTCTAACCACTAGGCTACCTGCCGCCCCTCCACTCTAACCACTAGGCTACCTGCCGCCCCTCCACTCTAACCACTAGGCTACCTGCCGCCCCTCCACTCTAACCACTAGGCTACCTGCTGCCCCCATTACAAGAGGCACCTCACACATATACTATGGCGGCATGTTAAAACACTCATGAATATGGACAGAGAGGAACCATGAAGCTTTACTGGTGAACATAGGGCAGAGCATGATTGGCCCAGCGCCATCCTGGTTTGGCTGTGGTAGGCTCTCATTGTAAATAAGAAATTGTTCTTAACTGACTTGCCTAGTTAAATAAATATTTAAAAAATGTATTTACTTTGCCATTGCAGCTTCCACTGTACACTACACTATTCCTTAACTGCACAAACTATGCCGTAGACTATTCCAACTATTCCCACACCTCCTAACAGTTGAACATTTATCCTACCCAAAATCTATGCAATGAAAAACAGGCACTCTTAGCATATTGCTGCCGCAGCAGAAAGCAAGGTGCAGGGCTAGAATATCATTTTGTTAGACTTATTAAAATGGCATTGTTCCTGAGGTATTGGCAAACTGAAGGAAAAAAAAACACTGTTCTTATGCACACAATGTGAACCAAATTAATTTACAATGATAGAGGGTCCCATGAAATGGTAAGTGCAGCCAACAATGGATTAGTCAGTAGCGTTCTAGTGAGGAGAGTCACTATGAGCAGAAATGCAAGCACACACAGGTAGACACACACACACACACACACACACACACACACACACACACACACACACACACACACACACACACACACACAGGTAGACACACACACACACAGGTAGACACACACACACACACACACACACACACACACACACACACACACACACACACACACACACACACACACACACACACACACAGGTAGACAATGGAAGCACTGAAGTAGTGGATGAAGGTGGTGTAATTGCTTTCCCTTCACTAATTCAGACTTCCCAACCACTCCTACCCCTCATAAACACACACACACACACACACACACACACACACACACACACACACACACACACACACACACACACACACACACACACACACACACACACACACACACACACACACACACACACACACACACACACACACACATACACACACACACAGGTAGACACACATACATACACACACACACGCACGCACGCACACACACACAGGTAGACACACACACACACACACACAGGTAGACACACACACACACACCCGCATGCACGCACATACACACACACACGCACGCACACACACACACAGGTAGACACACACACACACACACACACACAGGTAGACACACACACACACACAGTAGAAGATGCCTTCAAAGCCCAGTGAATTCAGAATGACAAGAAATAAAATAAAAAGCACTTCAGTGTCAAAAGTCAAGCTGCTGGTCGTTTGTCTTTTTTTCTCTCTCCGTGTTTCTTAGGAACTGTCGTAAGGATCTCTAATGACTTTCCCCTTCCAAACCCATAAAACACTCCAACAGAGCGACCGTAATGTTCAGCCCTGCTCAAGCCGCAGATCTCGTCAATCCTGTTTGTAATTATCAATTCGTTTGGGAATATGGGATTTTCTTTAAAAAATAAAGGATTGTTTTTCTCTCGGGTGAAACCACATCACACAGCATCAGACAAAGGCCTATATTGTATCTTCAAAACCAAGAGAATGAAAATTCAGCAAGGAGGCGCCACTGATGAAGTCTGAAAGTCCCCCAAGAAAAGAGTTTGCTTTTTGAAGAAAACTTTTTTTTTGTCCTGTGGAAGAAGGAATTATTTTTTGTCTGGAATGACATGAAGTCTAGGCTAATCATTTCTGAAACACACTTTTTTAGGAAAACATTACATGGTGTGGCAACAGAAAACATTCAGCCACAATGGAATTCAAAAGGGGAAAAAAAATCTTAACAAAATATGCTGGACTTCTATCATAGACTTCCCCATCTCTCACAATATGCACCTAACAACCAAACTCATCAAATTACAGTTTTTTTTTTTTCAAACGCTAACTTGCAATGGTCAAAACTGAAGTCACATTGTTAAAACTCTTCACTCAGTCAGCGAAACAGAAGTGTATGTGGACCAAAACTGTGAATCATTTTTCATTGCTTTCACACAAAATGCACAGCTGATTGCAGTTTCAGCTGAAAGTCGACCCACGTTTCCTGTTTTCAGTCTCGTTACCAAACAGGCAAAAGAGGACAGCTTCAGGAATGATTTAGTTTGGAAAGATGGATTAAAGAAGACAGGTTGGTGGGGAAAGAAGAATGGCAGGGAGAGGGAGAATGTGTGGAGGACAAAGGAGAGGAAGACCAAGAGCGGTGGTCTCTGATGAGATAAGGGCCACAATTATTGACCATGTTGTAAACCATGGTCTCTCTTTGAGAGAGGCCGGTTTAAGGGTGTAACCAAATCTGCAGCTTTCAACAGTTGCATCAATAGTATGAATTTTCCGGCAAAACAACCTGTGAGATGTACATCAGTCAGTGATAATTGAACTATATTAGAGTACAATACAATATATTCACATTTTTACATGTACTGACATTTTGAAATATATTGATTGTTTTGTGTTTTTCAGTAGGATCCAAAGGTTGCCTCCCACAAGAGGGAGAGGCAGACGTTTATAAGATGCACAGGAAATTGCCATTGTTGACATGGCAATTGGCAACAACGCAATAAAACTGTAGGAAATTCGGGACAGTGCTGGCAGACTATATCACTTTTGGGAATGTGAATACGGTCAGCACAACAACAATTGCCAGGATCCTAGAGAAACATCAAATACGGATGAACCAGTTGTACCCTTTGAGAGAAATGGTGAATGTGTGAAAGAACTCTGGTATCAATATGTCCAGGTAAGAGGTCTGTTCAATAACCAAACAGGGCACATACACAGCCATGGATAATGTAAAGTACTGTACAACTATGGATTTACTGTATTTTAGAGAGTAACGGAGATGGAAGCCGGGCGAACAGCACATACTGTACATTCATCTTTGTGGATGAAGCTGGATTCAAACTGGCAAAAACACACCGCAGGGGATGAAATGCGATTGGACAGAGAGCAACTGTGGATGTCCCATGCCGGAGAGGAGCTAACATCACAATGTGTGCAGCACTGTCCACTGATGGTTTGCTGTTACACAAACCACTCATTGGCCCCTACATTACAGAGAGGCTCATTTCGTTTCTGCATAAACTGCATAATTGACTTGTGCCAGTGGAGGAGAGAGGGCCAAGAAACTCCCCTACCTTCGTTGTTATGTGGGATAATGTGGCATTCCACCACTCTGCTGCAGTCACAGACTGGTTTACTGCACATCCCTATTCCTGCCTCCATACTCCCCCTTCCTAAACATCATAGAGGAGTTTCTCTCTGCGTGGAGGTGGTTTCTGACCAGATGTCCTTACTGGATGCCATGAATGTGGGGTGAGGAGACACTTCTCCTGAAGACTTCCAGGGTGAGGAGACACTTCTCCTGAAGACTGCCAGGGTGTGGAGACACTTCTCCTGAAGACTGCCAGGGTGTGGAGACACTCCTCCTGAAGACCGCCAGGGTGAGGAGACACTTCTCCTGAAGACTGCCAGGGTGTGGAGACACTTCTCCTGAAGACTGCCAGGGTGAGGAGACACTTCTCCTGAAGACTGCCAGGGTGAGGAGACACTTCTCCTGAAGACTGCCAGGGTGTGGAGACACTTCTCCTGAAGACTGCCAGGGTGTGGAGACACTTCTCCTGAAGACTGCCAGGGTGTGGAGACACTTCTCCTGAAGACTGCCAGGGTGAGGACTATTCTCCTGAAGACTGCCAGGGTGTGGAGACACTTCTCCTGAAGACTGCCAGGGTGAGGAGACACTTCTCCTGAAGACTGCCAGGGTGTGGAGACACTTCTCCTGAAGACTGCCAGGGTGAGGAGACACTTCTCCTGAAGACTGCCAGGGTGTGTAGACACTTCTCCTGAAGACTGCCAGGGTGTGGAGACACTTCTCCTGAAGACTGCCAGGGTGTGGAGACACTTCTCCTGAAGACTGCCAGGGTGTGGAGACTGAAGACTGCCAGGGTGTGGAGACACTTCTCCTGAAGACTGCCAGGGTGTGGAGACACTTCTCCTGAAGACTGCCAGGGTGAGGAGACACTTCTCCTGAAGACTGCCAGGGTGAGGAGACACTTCTCCTGAAGACTGCCAGGGTGAGGAGACACTTCTCCTGAAGACTGCCAGGGTGAGGAGACACTTCTCCTGAAGACTGCCAGGGTGAGGAGACACTTCTCCTGAAGACTGCCAGGGTGAGGAGACACTTCTCCTGAAGACTGCCAGGGTGAGGAGACACTTCTCCTGAAGACTGCCAGGGTGAGGAGACACTTCTCCTGAAGACTGCCAGGGTGTGTAGACACTTCTCCTGAAGACTGCCCGGGTGTGTAGACACTTCTCCTGAAGACTGCCAGGGTGTGGAGACACTTCTCCTGAAGACTGCCAGGGTGTGGAGACACTTCTCCTGAAGACTGCCAGGGTGAGGAGACACTTCCCCTGAAGACTGCCAGGGTGTGGAGACACTTCTCCTGAAGACTGCCAGGGTGTGGAGACACTTCTCCTGAAGACTGCCAGGGTGAGGAGACACTTCTCCCGAAGACTGCCAGGGTGAGGAGACACTTCTCCTGAAGACTGCCAGGGTGAGGAGACACTTCTCCTGAAGACTGCCAGGGTGAGGAGACACTTCTCCTGAAGACTGCCAGGGTGTGGAGACACTTCTCCTGAAGACTGCCAGGGTGAGGAGACACTTCTCCTGAAGACTGCCAGGGTGAGGAGACACTTCTCCTGAAGACTGCCAGGGTGAGGAGACACTTCTCCTGAAGACTGCCAGGGTGAGGAGACACTTCTCCTGAAGACTGCCAGGGTGAGGAGACACTTCTCCTGAAGACTGCCAGGGTGAGGAGACACTTCTCCTGAAGACTGCCAGGGTGTGGAGACACTTCTCCTGAAGACTGCCAGGGTGAGGAGACACTTCTCCTGAAGACTGCCAGGGTGAGGAGACACTTCTCCTGAAGACTGCCAGGGTGTGGAGACACTTCTCCTGAAGACTGCCAGGGTTCTCCTGAGACACTTCTCCTGAAGACTGCCAGGGTGAGGAGACACTTCTCCTGAAGACTGCCAGGGTGAGAGACACTTCTCCTGAAGACTGCCAGGGTGAGGAGACACTTCTCCTGAAGACTGCCAGGGTGAGGAGACACTTCTCCTGAAGACTGCCAGGGTGAGGAGACACTTCTCCTGAAGACTGCCAGGGTGTGGAGACACTTCTCCTGAAGACTGCCAGGGTGTGGAGACACTTCTCCTGAAGACTGCCAGGGTGAGGAGACACTTCTCCTGAAGACTGCCAGGGTGAGGAGACACTTCTCCTGAAGACTGCCAGGGTGAGGAGACACTTCTCCTGAAGACTGCCAGGGTGAGGAGACACTTCTCCTGAAGACTGCCAGGGTGAGGAGACACTTCTCCTGAAGACTGCCAGGGTGAGGAGACACTTCTCCTGAAGACTGCCAGGGTGAGGAGACACTTCTCCTGAAGACTGCCAGGGTGAGGAGACACTTCTCCTGAAGACTGCCAGGGTGTGGAGACACTTCTCCTGAAGACTGCCAGGGTGTGGAGACACTTCTCCTGAAGACTGCCAGGGTGTGGAGACACTTCTCCTGAAGACTGCCAGGGTGAGGAGACACTTCTCCTGAAGACTGCCAGGGTGTGGAGACACTTCTCCTGAAGACTGCCAGGGTGAGGAGACACTTCTCCCTGAAGACTGCCAGGGTGAGGAGACACTTCTCCTGAAGACTGCCAGGGTGAGGAGACACTTCTCCTGAAGACTGCCAGGGTGAGGAGACACTTCTCCTGAAGACTGCCAGGGTGAGGAGACACTTCTCCTGAAGACTGCCAGGGTGAGGAGACACTTCTCCTGAAGACTGCCAGGGTGAGGAGACACTTCTCCTGAAGACTGCCAGGGTGAGGAGACACTTCTCCTGAAGACTGCCAGGGTGAGGAGACACTTCTCCTGAAGACTGCCAGGGTGAGGAGACACTTCTCCTGAAGACTGCCAGGGTGAGGAGACACTGAAGACTGCCAGGGTGAGGAGACACTTCTCCTGAAGACTGCCAGGGTGTGGAGACACTTCTT
>NC_056441.1:10719749-10722249 GCF_018296145.1 Oncorhynchus tshawytscha | reverse complement strand
GGGGTCTGTATTGGTGAGAGGGAGGGGGTCTGTAGTGGTGAGAGGAAAGGGGCCTGTAGTGGTGAGAGGAAGGGGGCCTGTATTGGTGGGAGGGAGGGGGGGTCTGTAGTGGTGAGAGGAAGGGGCCTGTAGTGGTGAGAGGGAGGGGGTCTGCATTGGTGGGAGGGAGGGGGTCTGTAGTGGTGAGAGGAAGGGGGTCTGTATTGGTGGGAGGGAGGGGGTCTGTAGTGGTGAGAGGAAGGGGGCCTGTAGTGTTGAGAGGGAGGGGGCCTGTATTGGTGGGAGGGAGGGGGTCTGTAGTGGTGAGAGGAAGGGGGCCTGTAGTGGTGAGAGGGAGGGGGTCTGTAGTGGTGAGAGGAAGGGGGTCTGTATTGGTGGGAGGGAGGGGGTCTGTAGTGGTGAGAGGAAGGGGGCCTGTAGTGGTGAGAGGAAGGGGGCCTGTATTGGTGTGAGGGAGGGGGTCTGTAGTGGTGAGAGGAAGGGGGCCTGTAGTGGTGAGAGGGAGGGGGTATGCATTGGTGAACGGGAGGGTCTCCTGTATTAGTGAACGGGAGGGTCTCCTGCTGCTCTTTTGCTCTTGTTCTCTCTCATTTTTCACTCTCTCTGTCTCTGCTCCCCTCCCTCGACACCTCTCTCTCTCTCTCTCTCTCTCTCTCTCTGCTTCCCTCCCTCCACACCTTATCTCTCTCTCTCTCTCTCTGTGCTTCCCTCCCTCCACACCTTCTCTCTCTCTCAATTCATTTCAATTCAAGGGGTTTTATTGACATGCGAAACATATGTTAAAGACGACCAGAACCCACCGGATTCTCCAATTACGTTGAATGAACTACAGGACAAAATACAAACCCTCCAACCCCAAAAGGTCTGTGGTGTGAAACGAAATGATAAAATATTCAGACCACCAATTCCAATTGGCTATACTTAAACTCTTTAACATCATCCTCAGCTCTGGCATATTCCCCAATATTTGGAACCAAGGATTGATCACCCCAATCCACAAAAGTGGAGACATATTTGACCCCAATAGCTACCGTCTGATACGGGTCAACAGCAACCTTGGGAAAATCCTCTGTATTATCATTAACAGCAGACTCGTACATTTCCAATGTCCTGAGCAAATGTCAAATTGGCTTTTTACAACATTACCATACAACAGACTCATCTATTCACCCTGCACACCCTAATTGACAAACAAACAAACCAAAATAAAGCCTTCTCATGCTTTGTTGATTTCAAAAAGGTTTTTGATTAAATTTGGCACGAGGGTCTGCTATACAAATTGCTGAAAAGTTGTGTTGTGGGAAAAAACATACGACATTATAAAATCCATGTACACAAACAACAAGTGTGTGGTGAAAATTGGAGAACATTTGTTTTTCTTTCCACAGGGCCACTTTGAGTACCACCGTCTTCAACATGCTGTATATATCAACAAATTGGTGAGGGCACCTAGAACAGTCTGCAGCACACGGCCTCAGCCTTCTAGAATCTGAAGTCAAATGTCTACTATTTGCTGATGATCTGGTGCTTCTGTCCCCAACCAAGGAGGGCCTATAGCAGCCCCTAGATCTCCTGCACAAATTCTGTCAGACCAGGGCCCTGACAGTAAATCTCAGTAAGACAAAATGAATGGTGTTCCAACAAGAGTCCAGTTGCCAGGACCACAAATACAAATTCCATCTAGACACCGTTGCCCTAGAGTACACAAAAACTATACATACTTTGGCCTAAACATCAGCGCCACAGGAAAGCTGTGAACGATCTGAGCGACAATGCAAGAAGGGCATTCTATGCTATCAAAAGGAACATAAAATTTGACATACCAATTAGGATCTGGCTAAAAATATTAGAACCCATTGCCCTTTATAGTTTTGACGTCTGGTGTCCACTCACCAACCAACAATTCACAAAATGGGACAAACACCAAATTGAGACATTTTGCAGAATTCTGCTAAAATATCCTTCCTGTACAACGCAAAACATCAAATAATGCATGCAGAGCAGAATTAGGCCTATACCCGCTAATTATCAAAATCCATTAATAAATAAATTAGGCACATTTGATTTGATTTGATTTGATTTGGGCAGTCTTGATACAACATTTGAACAGTAATACAATGCTTCCTTGGATCAGTCTGAAACTTTGCACATACACCGACGCCATCTGGTGGCCAATATCCAAATTGCAACGGGGCTGGAATAATACACTATGGCGTTTCTCTTGCATTTCAAAGATGATGGTACAAAAAAATACAAATGAACAGTTGTTTTTTTTCTTTATATTATCTTTTATCAAATCTATTGTGTTATATGCTCCTACATTCTTTTCACATTTCCATAAACTTCAAAGTGTTTCCTTTCAAATGGTACCAAGAATATGCATATCCCTGCTTCAGGTCCTGAGCATCACGCAGTTAGATTTGGCTTTGTCATTTTAGGCGAAAATTGCAAAAAAGGGGCGTATCCTTATTTAACAGATGATTCTAAAATTTGGATTTGG
>NC_056441.1:10712249-10714749 GCF_018296145.1 Oncorhynchus tshawytscha | reverse complement strand
TACACAGTACACAATACACAGTACACAGTACACAGTACACAGTACACAATACACAGTACACAGTACACAGTACACAATACACAGTACACAGTACACAATACACAGTACACAGTACACAGTACACAATACACAATACACAGTACACAGTACACAATACACAGTACACAGTACACAATACACAGCACACAATACACAATACAGAGCACACAATACACAGCACACAATACACAGCACACAGTACACAGTACACAGTACACAGTACACAATACACAGTACACAATACACAGTACACAGTACACAGTACACAGTACACAATACACAGTACACAGTACACAATACACAGTACACAGTACACAGTACACAGTACACAGTACACAATACACAGTACACAGTACACAGTACACAGTACACAGTACACAGTACACAGTACACAGTACACAATACACAGTACACAGTACAATACACAATACACAGTACACAATACACAGTACACAATACACAGTACACAATACACAGTACACAATACACAGTACACAGTACACAGTACACAGTACACAGCACACAATACACAGTACACAGTACACAATACACAGTACACAATACACAGTACACAGTACACAGAACACAGTACACAGTACACAATACACAGTACACAGTACACAGTACACAGTACACAGTACGTTTTATTCATGTATTTTGTAACAAAGCATGAAGGAAGTATGGTGCATTTTAAAACGATGATAGTTTAAACTCAATTTAAACAGACATGGACAATATCATTTTGTGTGTCTGTTGCATTATTTATTTGTGGTGATGACATGTCATACAGCAAGTGGTTGGTTTAAGGAGTTAGCAACACCGCTACTACCATACGATTTAACAACCCAGTTCACAACCTACAAAAAAGACATATGGCTTTGTAGTGAGAAACAAAAAGAACAATAGCTATTTTAACAATTCATTACCTTATTAACTATTCATTATTTTATTTCAGGCCATTGATTCATATGTAAAGTAGATTATTCATATCACAGCAATAGAATAACTACATAACAGTAAATATGGTCCTTAATAATGCATGACAATGTAAATAATTTACTGTACACACTCCCAAGGCTAATCCTATGGTAAACCGGCTCACTCCAGCGTGAGCACATCAAAGATTGTTTATGTTAAACGAGCTCCTTGGGCTGAATTAACTGCGTGCTCTCATCCCGTTTGCACGGAAAACGCCAGTTGCACGTTGTAAATAAACAGCATGAAGTTATTGTGAGGAGTTGCAGCAGAACAATGTAATCCAGTGTAAAACAGATCAATTTAAACAGCTACATAGACGATGGAGGCTACATAGAGGCTACATAGAACTACATAGAGGCTACATAGAACTACATAGAGGCTACATAGAACTACATAGAGGCTACATAGAACTACATAGAGGCTATATATATATATATATGCCATGGAATGTTTGAGTTTGGTGTCTCCAACAGCAAAATAACTTAGATATAACTTCTGATTTTCTTCTTTACAAAATAAATAAATAGTAATTATTAACAGTTTTTTTTTTCCATCTTTTACATTTGAACTAAAGTGCAGCTTCTTGAATTTCCAAAAGTGAAAAAAGTGGTTTCATAACATTAGTGGAACATTCATCAAAATAGGTCATTACATTAGCAATCAAATGGTGACCTCTTTGCATCAGAGAAACATTTGGTTTGTTTCTGTTCAATGTTGTTGTAAATGACAGGGGAACTAAACGGACTAGATGTGTTACGTCTGTTTCTGGGATGGTGTTTTGACATCATAATCACAGTCTGGTCACCAAACCAGAATCTCTTTACAGAGAGCAGCTTCTTCAAGTCTGGACAACCCATCAAAGACTACGTCAATATGCTGTTTAAAATCACAAATTAAAACCTAAAAAAAAAAAACATAAATATAGGGACGGAATGGAAGGAAATCCTGAAGGAAGATGACTGAACGATAAGCAGAACAAAATGTTGTCTTAGCCAAGAACATATTAAACCTGTCCAATTATAAGTTGAGACAAAGCAAAACATGTTTTAATCTTTAAAGACTCGTCAACAGGACATGATGCAATTGAGTAGGATATAGTGGAGAAAATATTCAACAACAACATTAAAGATAACAAGCTTACTATGACCTGTGTATAATTGTGCCCATTTAAATTGTAGTAGTGTAGTAATAATTACTAAACAGAGTTTTATCTTGTTTTTTATTTATTATCTTGTTACACGTTTACACGTTTAGCTCATGCTGTAAATGTGCTTCTTGCTGGACAAGAGATGTCTAGAAAAGACAGACTGTGAAACCTGACATGACTTTCCACGTGAGGCGCATTTCAGATAACTTTCTTTTAGATTTACAGTGATTAAATGGAATACATGGAACTAAACATTACATTATTATGTCTTTATATACCATGTAATGGTTTCTTTGCATGACAGACCAGCTATAAGGATGACATATCACAGAGACA
>NC_056441.1:10687249-10707249 GCF_018296145.1 Oncorhynchus tshawytscha | reverse complement strand
CTGATTGGTGAAAAATATGATCAATTGATGAGAGAACAGCAGCATGAGGCAAGGAACAGAGCAACCAATAATAGTCTATAGTCGCATTATGCAGCCCATACACGTTCTGATTTCAAAGACATTCTAAATGTTTGTATCATTCACAAGTAAAGTTGCCAAATAACTCTAAATCTAGTTTATAGGATCTGTTTCAAATAACCACTTGTACGCTCTTACATAAATCCACTTCATGTGCAGTGTGGCTCCGGAATGGGAAAAATATATGTTTTATTCACCTAAGTTCAATTATATTCTTCTTATTATAAAATCATATAATATAAAATAATGGCACGGGATTCTAAGCATATTTTGTCTGCTAAATGAATTAACCAACAGCCTATGGAATGGAGCATAGCCAGATAACAGACAGTAGACCAACTCATATTCTGTTCTTCTGTAATACATTTTCTTCATATCATAATGCTTCTTTATACCTGCCTAAAATAAATCATGGATTTACTGTGATGGTGTATATTACATTGATTTATTATACTTTTTAAATGTAGATGTTCCAAAGGCTTGTACGCGTGGAGGCCCGGAGATGCTAAACATGTTTGTGTTAATTAACGGTAAATTACTGTAAATTACTGTATATTACTGTAAATTACTGTCAGACCGGCAGTCTTTTTGCATGAGAATAACTGACAGACAAAATGGTACGACAGTCACAGCTTTACTGGTTAGTTAGAAATGCCAAGGCTGGTTTCAAGTTCCCGTCCACCCCTGCCTGGCACTAGCAGAGAGGACAGGGGTATAACGTGTGGCATCCTTCTCCTGCGGATCAGAACAAAAGAGTTTGTGCCCAAATTAGGATGGAGTCTCGATGTGGACAAGAATGTGTTACATCATGATGACAGCAACAGTGTGGTGTGTCTGGCTGGCACACACACACACACACACACACACACACACACACACACACACACACACACACACACACACACACACACACACACACACACACACACACACACACACACACACACATGCCTTAAGTGATTTGCTTCGTGTCTGGAATAAGCACCTTCTCTCAAGCCAGGGACATCTCTCTCTCTTTCAGGCCAGGGACACCTCCTCTCTCCCAGGCCAGGGACTCCTCCTCTCTCTCAGGCCAGGGACACCTCCTCTCTCCCAGGCCAGGGACTCCTCCTCTCTCTCAGGCCAGGGACACCTCCTCTGTCTCAGGCCAGGGACACCTCCTCTCTCTCAGGCCAGGGACACCTCCTCTCTCTCAGGCCAGGGACACCTCCTCTCTCTCAGGCCAGGGACACCTCCTCTCTCTCAGGCCAGGGACACCTCTCTCTCAGGCCACACACCTCCTCTCTCTCAGGCTAGGGACACCTCCTCTCTCTCAGGCCAGGGACACCTCCTCTCTCAGGCCACACACCTCCTCTCTCTCAGGCTAGGGACACCTCCTCTCTCTCAGGCCAGGGACAACTCCTCTCCCTCAGGCCAGGGACACCTCCTCTCACTCAGGCCAGGGACAACTCCTCTCCCTCAGGCCAGGGACACCTCCTCTCTCTCAGGCTAGGGACACCTCCTCTCTCTCAGGCCAGGGACAGGGATGGCATGCTATCAGTAACTCTGTGCTACAGCTGCCAGCTCCGTGCCCAGTGGAGCAGAGTGCCACACAACGCCCTCATCTAGCTCATGCTCCCTCCAGCTCTTTTACTGAGACAGATTTTTATGACATACATTTCTTTTTTAAATTTACTGTCCCCTCTCCTTGTCATCTCTGTGATCTGTGATCTGTGACAGAGAGACTGTGTGTTGGTGTGCATGTGTGTGTGTAACTGCAAGACTGTGTGTGTGTGGGTCATACCCATTCTGCTTTTCCACTTACTTAACTAGCTGACCGCTGTGTAGCATTAAGCTACAACCCTTTTTGTAGTCTTTCAACCTGCGCCAACTGGGCAGGGCCCGTCAGCGTCAGAGGGATCTGAAAGGGAGGGAAAAAAACACAGTCTAATTTGAGTCTCATGTGTTTATAGGACGATCATGTGAAAGGATCAAATACATGGCTCAAACGCCGCTGGTCGAGGGCCATCTTTCACGTTCACCCCAGTTGACACGATCTCTTTTAGTTTTCGCAGCAGAGAGAGAGAGAGAGAAAGAGAGAGACACGCACATACAGAACTAACATCAACAACATGAATGCCAATCCTTCCTGGTTGAGGGTTGAGGAGATATTGCTTCTCTTCTAGTTTTCATGAATATTACTGCGATGAAAATTCCAGATCGTCTGCATAATCAAACACCCCCAAATATAAACCACAAGACATGCCATCGGGGGTCTCTTCACAGTCCCCAAATCCAAAACGAATTCACGGCAAAGCACAGTATTATTCAGAGCCATGATTACATGGAACTCCCATCCATCTCCAATTACTCAAGCAAACAGCAGGACTATAAGGGGACAGTCACGACTTCCGCCGAAGTCTGTCCCTCTACTTGTTCAGGCGCCGTTCGGCGGTCGACGTCACCGGCCATCTAGCCATCGCCGATCCACTTTTCATTTTCCATTTGTTTTGTCTTTGTTTTACACACCTGGTTTCAATTCCCCAATCACATGTTCATTATTTAACCCTGTTTTCCCCATGGTTTTTGTGCGTGATTGTTTTATGTATGTTCGGTCCGTTATTGTGGGCTCGGTATTACGACATGTTATTGGAATATTTGAGTAAAGTTACTTGTGTTACTCATCTCTGCTGTCCTGCGCCTGACTCCTCTGCACCAGCTGCACCCAGACCACTACAGGGACACAGACACACCCAAACACACACCATTTTTTTTAGATGTATTGTTTGTACTATTATTATTATAAGCTACTTTGGTTAATTGTATTTTTTGCATATTTTATTTTAAATATGTGTGACTGTCCTTGACTATCAGTGTATGAGTTTTTAGTTACTTGTCATGTTTGGTGTTTTTTTTGTGGACCACAGGAAGAGTAGCGGCTGCTTCTGCAAAATCTAATGGGGATCCTAAAAAACAAAAATAATTAAATAAACACACACGGGCCATAGCAGACACCCAGACACACAGATATAGACAACCTAGATAGGTAGACAACCCTGATATAGAGATAGACACAACCCTGATATTGTCACACCCTGATCTGTTTCACCTGTCTTCGTGATTGTCTCCACCCCCCTCCAGGTGTCGCCCATATTCCCCATTATCCCCTATGTATTTATACCTGCATTCTCTGTTTGTCTGTTGCCAGTTCATCTCGTTTGTCAAGTCAACCAGCGTTTTTGTTCTCAGCTCCTGCTTTTCCACAGTCTCTCTTATTCTCACCCTCCTGGTTTTAACCCTTGCCTGTCCTGAATCTGAGCCTGCCTGCCTGACCACTCTGCCTGCCCCTGACCCTGAGCCTCCCTGCTGACCTGTACCTTTGCCCCACCTCTGGATTGTTGACCTCTGCCTACCCTGACCCTGAGCCTGCCTGCTGTCTGGTACCGTTGCCTCACCTCTGGTTTACTGACCCCTGCCTACCCTGACCCTGAGCCTGCCTGCTGTCTGGTACCGTTACCTCACCTCTGGTTTACTGACCCCTGCCTACCCTGACCCTGAGCCTGCCTGCTGTCTGGTACCGTTGCCTCACCTCTGGTTTACTGACCCCTGACCAACCCTGACCCTGAGCCTGTCTGCTGTCTGGTACCGTTGCCCCACCTCTGGTTTACTGACCCCTGCCTACCCTGACGCTGAGCCTGTCTGCTGTCTGGTACCGTTGCCTCACCTCTGGTTTACTGACCCCTGACCAACCCTGACCCTGAGCCTGTCTGCTGTCTGGTACCGTTGCCCCACCTCTGGCTTACTGACCCCTGACCAACCCTGAGCCTGAGCCTGTCTGCTGTCTGGTACCGTTGTCCCACCTCTGGCTTACTGACCCCTGCCTACCCTGACGCTGAGCCTGTCTGCTGTCTGGTACTGTTGCCCCACCTCTGGCTTACTGACCCCTGCCTGCCTTGACCCTGAGCCTGTCTGCTGTCTGGTACCGTTGCCCCACCTCTGGCTTACTGACCCCTGACCAACCCTGACCCTGAGCCTGTCTGGTGTCTGGTACCGTTGCCCCACCTCTGGCTTACTGACCCCTGCCTGAATTGACCTGTCTATTGCCTGCCCCTGTTGAATTATTAAAATATTGTGAAATTTGACATTGTCTGCATATGGGTCTTACCTTCATAGCTGATAGACAAAACCCTGATATAGACAACCCTGATATAGAGAGACACAACCCTGATATAGAGGGACACAACCCTGATATAGAGACACAACCCTGATATAGAGAGACACAACCCTGATATAGAGAGACACAACCCTGATATAGACAACCCTGATATAGACAACCCTGATATAGAGAGACACAACCCTGATATAGAGAGACAAAACCCTGATATAGACAACCCTGATATAGAGAGACACAACCCTGATATAGACAACCCTGATATAGAGAGACACAACCCTGATATAGACAACCCTGATATAGACAACCCTGATATAGAGGGACACAACCCTGATATAGACAACCCTGATATAGAGAGACACACCCCTGATATAGACAACCCTGATATAGAGGGACACAACCCTGATATAGAGAGACACAACCCTGATATAGACAACCCTGATATAGAGGGACACAACCCTGATATAGAGAGACACAACCCTGATATAGACAACCCTGATATAGAGAGACACAACCCTGATATTGACAACCCTGATATAGAGAGACACAACCCTGATATTGACAACCCTGATATAGAGAGACACAACCCTGATATAGACAACCCTGATATAGACAACCCTGATATAGAGAGACACAACCCTGATATAGACAACCCTGATATAGAGAGACACAACCCTGATATAGACAACCCTGATATAGAGAGACACAACCCTGATATAGACAACCCTGATATAGAGAGACACAACCCTGATATTGACAACCCTGATATAGAGAGACACAACCCTGATATAGACAACCCTGATATAGAGAGACACAACCCTGATATAGACAACCCTGATCTAGACACAACTCTGTACTTGGCTGTCACACCACCCACATAAGAGGCCCAATTCAGTATACTATAAAGCAGTGGAGTTGACATGAACTGACATGTTGTCCACCCAATCATAGGATCAGAGAACGGATCTAGTACTGAATCCATAAACTACAGCTAACTAGCACAGCAGTGCATAAAATGTGGTGAGGTGTTGACTCAGAGAGAAAGACAATAGTTTAACAGTTTTATACAACTTAATTTCTACCAAAATTAACAAGTAAGAGGGATCGAGTTAGAGAGAGAGAGAGAGATCTAGCTATATTTGGTGTTATTTTTTATAAACTTCCACTTTTTCTAGGCTAGTGAATGCAGCTAGCTAGTTTAGCCTACTCAAACACCCAGCTCAAACAGAGAGGGATGATATGTTAGGTAGCTGGCTATGGCTATCCAACCGGTGTAAATACTAAACTGCTTTCTGACTGTACACTGTACTGCGTGATTGTAGTGGGTTAACTAACACGTTAGATCTACTATGTTGACTATGACAACAATGAAGGCTGTTTGTAGCGGTTAGCGGTCATGATATGAAGGTTTGACTTGGTCACAGACAGCTGATATGTTGTGCACTGAAGTCCACAAGTGAATGGAAAAGGTCAGAGGAAGAGAGCACAGAAAATTGCAAGAAGAAATTAAATATACAATGAGCAAAGTGATCATGGGTGTATTCATTTTGCAGATTCTGTTGAAAAACTTTTCTTAAACGGAAGCAAACGGTATAAAACGGGGATAAACATACCTGAATTTGTCCAATAGAAACTCTAATTTGCAACTGTCGGACTATTGATTACAGATCAGCTAGATGCAGGCAAGAGTGTGCAAGGCGGTATTGAATGTGTCACTGTCTGTCACATTGATTACTCAACATTCTCTCTACCTGTGCACCTATGTTGTAAACTCTCATTCATAGGCTAGTTTGTAGCAACCTCATGATGGGTACAGGGAAAATTAAAGTATCATGTAGTAGCCTAAACCTATCTCTATTACATTGAACTGGGTGAATGGAATATGATTGACAGTCATCCAATATGCTGTAAAAGAAATAAAGGCCATGCTCATATTTTATTTATATTTTTTACAAAAATGGTCATCCTCCCTGATCTTAAATGTTAAATGTCACCGACTGCCACTTGCTCAATTTGTCATGCGATGCTGTAAAGTTCACACTTTCAGAAGACTGCTCATACTGAGTGCAGTTGACAGTATTTTCAATGAATTTGAACAGATATGCTGTGAACTAACGCACCAGAACATTTTAAATAATGGGAGTTCCAATACGGCATAGCATGTGGCCCGTGTATCGTGGCCCATGTATCGTGGCCCGTGTATCGTGGCCCGTGTATCGTGGCCCGTGTATCGTGGCCCGTGTATCGTGGCCCCTGTATCGTGGCCCGTGTATCGTGGCATGTGTATCGTGGCCCGTGTATCGTGGCCCGTGTATCGTGGCCCGTGTATCGTGGCCCGTGTATCGTGGCCCGTGTATCGTGGCCCGTGTATCGTGGCATGTGTATCGTGGCCCGTGTATCGTGGCCCGTGTATCGTGGCCTGTGTATCGTGGCCCGTGTACCGTGGCCCGTGGATCGTGGCCCGTGTATCTTGGCCCGTGTATCGTGGCCTGTGTATCGTGGCCCGTGGATCGTGGCCCGTGTATCGTGGCCCGTGTATCGTGGCCTGTGTATCGTGGCCCGTGGATCGTTGCCTGTGTATCGTGGCCTGTGTATCGTGGCCAGTGGATCGTGGCCTGTGTATCGTGGCCCGTGGATCGTGGCCTGTGTATCATGGCCCGTGTAACGTGGCCCGTGGATCGTGGCCCGTGGATCGTGGGTCGTGGCCCGTGGATTGTGGCCCGTGGATCGTGGCCCGTGTATCGCGGCCCGTGGATCGTGGCCCATGGATCGTGGTCCGTGGATCGTGGCCCGTGGATCGTGGCCCGTGTATCATCGATCGTGGCCTGTGGATCGTGGTCCGTGGATCGTGGCCCGTGGATTGTGGCCCGTGGATCGTGGCCCGTGGATCGTGGCCCGTGGATCGTGACCCGTGGATCGTGGCCCGTGTATCGTGGATCGTGGCCCGTGGATCGTAGTCTGTGTATCGTGGCCCGTGTATCGTGGCCCGTGGATTGTGGCCCGTGGATCGTGGCCCGTGTATCGTGGCCCGTGGATCGTGACCCGTGGATCGTGGCCCGTGTATCGTGGCCCGTGGATCGTAGTCTGTGTATCGTGGCCCGTGTATCGTGGCCCGTGGATTGTGGCCCGTGGATCGTGGCCCGTGTATCGTGGATCGTGGCCCTTGGCCCTTGGATCGCGGCCCGTGGATCGTGGCCCGTGGATCGTGGATCCTGGCCCGCGGATCGTGGATCCTGGCCCGCGGATCGTGCTGTAACTTCATCTCCATTCAACTAAAGGTTCTTCCTCACGGAAATTGTTAAAGAAAAGTTCCAACATAAAATCACTCTGCAAATGATAATTGAATTGGCAGTGTGTTAGCTCATAACGCAGGCATCTTTGGGACAAGACAATGTTTTCAGCTACTGTACAGTATGTGGTGCACAAGGTATACTGTGGGTATACTCCACAGTACAGGGTATACTCCACAGTACGGGATATACTCCACAGTACAGGGTATACTCCACAGTACAGTGTATACTCCACAGTACAGGGTATACTCCACAATACTGGATGTATTCCACAGTACAGGGTATACTCCACAGTACTGGATGTATTCCACAGTACAGGATATACTCCACAGTACAGGATATACTCCACAGTACAGTGTATACTCCACAGTACAGTGTATACTCCACAGTACAGGGTATACTCCACAGTACAGTGTATACTCCACAGTACAGGGTATACTCCACAGTACAGGGTATACTCCACAGTACAGTGTATACTCCACAGTACAGGGTATACTCCACAGTACAGTATATACTCCACAGTACAGGGTATACTCCACAGTACAGGATATACTCCACAGTAGAGGGTATACTCCACAGTACAGGATATACTCCACAGTACAGGGTATACTCCACAGTACAGGATATACTCCACAGTACAGGGTATACTCCACAGTACAGGGTATACTCCACAGTACAGGGTATACTCCACAGTACAGGGTATACTCCACAGTACAGTGTATACTCCACAGTACAGGATATACTCCACAGTACAGGATATACTCCACAGTACAGGGTATACTCCACAGTACAGGGTATACTCCACAGTACAGGGTATACTCCACAGTACAGGATATACTCCACAGTACAGGGTATACTCCACAGTACAGGGTATACTCCACAATACCGGATATACTCCACAGTACAGGATATACTCCACAGTACAGGGTATACTCCACAATACTGGATGTATTCCACAGTACAGGGTATACTCCACAGTACAGGGTATACTCCACAGTACGGGATATACTCCACAGTACAGGATATACTCCACAGTACAGGGTATACTCCACAGTACAGGGTATACTCCACAGTACAGGGTATACTCCACAGTACGGGATATACTCCACAGTACAGGATATACTCCACAGTACAGGGTATACTCCACAGTACATGGTATACTCCACAGTACAGGGTATACTCCACAGTACAGGGTATACTCCACAGTACAGGGTATACTCCACAGTACAGGATATACTCCACAGTACAGGGTATACTCCACAGTACAGGGTATACTCCACAGTACAGGATATACTCCACAGTACAGGGTATACTCCACAGTACAGTGTATACTCCACAGTACAGGGTATACTCCACAGTACAGTGTATACTCCACAGTACAGGTTATACTCCACAGTACAGGATATACTCCACAGTACAGGGTATACTCCACAGTACAGTGTATACTCCACAGTACAGGGTATACTCCACAGTACAGTGTATACTCCACAGTACAGGGTATACTCCACAGTACAGGGTATACTCCACAGTACAGTGTATACTCCACAGTACAGGGTATACTCCACAGTACAGGATATACTCCACAGTTATACTCCACAGTACAGTGTATACTCCACAGTACAGGTTATACTCCACAATACTGGATGTATTCCACAGTACAGGGTATACTCCACAGTACAGTGTATACCCACAGTACAGTGTATACTCCACAGTACAGGGTATACTCCACAATACTGGATGTATTCCACAGTACAGGGTATACTCCACAGTACAGGATATACTCCACAGTACAGGGTATACTCCACAGTACAGGGTATACTCCACAGTACAGGGTATACTCCACAGTGGGATATACTCCACAGTACAGGATATACTCCACAGTACAGGATATACTCCACAGTACAGGGTATACTCCACAGTACAGTGTATACTCCACAGTACAGGGTATACTCCACAGTACAGGATATCTCCACAGTACAGGGTATACTCCACAGTACAGGGTATACTCCACAGTACAGGGTATACTCCACAATACCGGATATACTCCACAGTACAGGATATACTCCACAGTACAGGGTATACTCCACAATACTGGATGTATTCCACAGTACAGGGTATACTCCACAGTACAGGGTATACTCCACAGTACGGGATATACTCCACAGTACAGGATATACTCCACAGTACAGGGTATACTCCACAGTACAGGGTATACTCCACAGTACAGGGTATACTCCACAGTACGGGATATACTCCACAGTACAGGATATACTCCACAGTACAGGGTATACTCCACAGTACAGGATATACTCCACAGTACAGGGTATACCCACAGTACAGGATATACTCCACAGTACAGGGTATACTCCACAGTCAGGGTATACTCCACAGTACAGGGTATACTCCACAGTACAGGGTATACTCCACAGTACAGGATATACTCCACAGTACAGGGTATACTCCACAGTACAGGATATACTCCACAGTAGAGGGTATACTCCACAGTACAGGATATACTCCACAGTACAGGGTATACTCCACAGTACAGGATATACTCCACAGAGGGTATACTCCACAGTACAGGGTATACTCCACAGTACGGGATATACTCCACAGTACAGGATATACTCCACAGTACAGGGTATACTCCACAGTACAGGGTATACTCCACAGTACAGGGTATACCCACAGTACGGGATATACTCCACAGTACAGGATATACTCCACAGTACAGGGTATACCCACAGTACAGGATATACTCCACAGTACAGGGTATACTCCACAGTACAGGATATACTCCACAGTACAGGGTATACTCCACAGTACAGGGTATACTCCACAGTACAGGGTATACTCCACAGTACAGGGTATACTCCACAGTACAGGATATACTCCACAGTACAGGGTATACTCCACAGTACAGGATATACTCCACAGTAGAGGGTATACTCCACAGTACAGGATATACTCCACAGTACAGGGTATACCCACAGTACAGGATATACTCCACAGTACAGGGTATACTCCACAGTACAGGGTATACTCCACAGTACAGGGTATACTCCACAGTACAGGGTATACTCCACAGTACAGTGTATACTCCACAGTACAGGATATACTCCACAGTACAGGATATACTCCACAGTACAGGATATACTCCACAGTACAGGGTATACTCCACAGTACAGGGTATACTCCACAATACCGGATATACTCCACAGTACAGGATATACTCCACAGTACAGGGTATACCCACAATACTGGATGTATTCCACAGTACAGGGTATACTGTACAGGGTATACTCCACAGACGGGATATACCCACAGTACAGGATATACTCCACAGTACAGGGTATACTCCACAGTACAGGGTATACTCCACAGTGGGTATACTCCACAGTACGGGATATACTCCACAGTACAGGGTATACTCCACAGTACAGGGTATACTCCACAGTACAGGATATACTCCACAGTACAGGGTATACTCCACAGTACAGGGTATACTCCACAGTACAGGGTATACTCCACAGTACAGGGTATACTGGTACAGGGTATACTCCACAGTACAGGGTATACTCCACAGTACAGGGTATACTCCACAGTACAGGATATACTCCACAGTACAGGGTATACTCCACAGTACAGGGTATACTCCACAGTACAGGATATACTCCACAGTACAGGGTATACTCCACAGTACAGTGTATACTCCACAGTACAGGGTATACTCCACAGTTGTATACTCCACAGTACAGGTTATACTCCACAGTACAGGATATACTCCACAGTACAGGGTATACTCCACAGTACAGTGTATACTCCACAGTGGGTATACTTACAGTGTATACTCCACAGTACAGGGTATACTGTACAGGGTATACTCCACAGGTGTATACTCCACAGTACAGGGTATACTCCACAGTACAGGATATACTCCACAGTACAGGGTATACTCCACAGTACAGTGTATACTCCACAGTACAGGTTATACTCCACAATACTGGATGTATTCCACAGTACAGGGTATACTCCACAGTACAGTGTATACTCCACAGTACAGTGTATAGCCATCAGGGTATACTCCACAATACTGGATGTATTCCACAGTACAGGGTATACCCACAGTACAGGATATACTCCACAGTACAGGGTATACCCACAGTACAGGGTATACTCCACAGTACAGGGTATACTCCACAGTATGGGATATACTCCACAGTACAGGATATACTCCACAGTACAGGATATACTCCACAGTACAGGGTATACTCCACAGTACAGTGTATACTCCACAGTACAGGGTATACTCCACAGTACAGGATATACTCCACAGTACAGGGTATACTCCACAGTACAGGGTATACTCCACAGTACAGGGTATACTCCACAATACCGGATATACTCCACAGTACAGGATATACTCCACAGTACAGGGTATACTCCACAATACTGGATGTATTCCACAGTACAGGGTATACTCCACAGTACAGGGTATACTCCACAGTACGGGATGACAGTCAGGATATACTCCACAGTACAGGGTATACTCCACAGTACAGGGTATACTCCACAGTACAGGGTATACTCCACAGTACGGGATATACTCCACAGTACAGGATATACTCCACAGTACAGGGTATACTCCACAGTACAGGATATACTCCACAGTACAGGGTATACTCCACAGTACAGGGTATACTCCACAGTACAGGGTATACTCCACAGTACAGGGTATACTCCACAGTACAGGGTATACTCCACAGTACAGGGTATACTCCACAGTACAGGATATACTCCACAGTACAGGGTATACTCCACAGTACAGGATATACTCCACAGTACAGGGTATACTCCACAGTACAGGGTATACTCCACAGTACAGGATATACTCCACAGTACAGGGTATACTCCACAGTACAGGGTATACTCCACAGTACAGGGTATACTCCACAGTACAGGGTATACTCCACAGTACAGGGTATACTCCACAGTTATACTCCACAGTACAGGATATACTCCACAGTACAGGGTATACTCCACAGTACAGGGTATACTCCACAGTACAGGGTATACTCCACAGTACAGGGTATACTCCACAGTACAGGGTATACTCCACAGTACAGGGTATACTCCACAGTACAGGGTATACTCCACAGTAGAACACCCCATAATGATAAAGCGAAAACAGGTTTTTATAAATTTTTTCAAATGTACAAATAAAAAAAATATTACCTAATTTACATAAGTAATCAGACCCTTTGCTATGAGACTCAAATTGAGCTCAGGTGCATCCTGTTCCCATTGATCATCCTTGATGTTTCTACAACTTGGAGTCCCCCTGTGGTAAATTCAATTGATTGGACATGATTTGAAAAGGCACACACCTGCCTATTTAAGGTCCCACAGTTGACAGTACATGTCAGAGCTTAAACCAAGCCATGAGGTTAACGGAAATGTCCGTAGAGCTTCGAGACAGGATTGTGTCGATGCACAGATCTGGGGAGGGGTACCAAAAAATGTCGACAGCATTGAAGGTCCCCATGAAGCCTCCATCATTCTTAAATGGAAGATGTTTGGAACCACTAAGACTCCTAGAGCTGGCTGCCCGGCCAAACTGAGCAATCGAGGGAGAAGGGCCTTGGTCAGGGAGATGACCAAGAACCCTATGGTCACTCTGACAGAGCTCCAGAGTTCCTTAGGGGAGATGGGAGAACCTTCCAGAAGGCCAACCATTTCTGCAGCATTCCACACATCCGGCCTTTATGGTAGAGTGGCCAGATGGAAGCCACTCCTCACTAAAAGATGCCTGACAGCCCACTTGGAGTTTGCAAAGTTACCTAAAGGTCTCTAAGACAAGATTTTCTGGTCTGATGAAACCAAATTTGAACTCTTTGGCCTGAATGTCAAGTGTCACGTCTGGAGGAAACCAGGCAATGCTCATCACCTAGCCAACAGCATCCCTACAATGAAGCATGGTGGTGGCAGCATCATGCTGTGTGCCAAGCTTGTAGCATCATACCCAATAAGACTCAATGCTGCAATAGCTGACAAAGCTGCTTCGACAAAGTACTCCATAAAGGATCTGAATACTTATGTAAATATGATATTTCAGTTTTTATTTTTAATAAATTTGCAAAAATGTACTTAAAAAACTGTATTTGTGTGTAGATTGAGGGGGGCATTTTATTCCATTTTAGAATAAGGGACATATGCACATAATGAGATGTTGCTTTATTATATCCATATCATTTTCCTTTCTTATGAAGCCATCTATTTTGTGAAGTGCACCAGTCCCTCCTGCCCCCGTGCTTCACGGTTGGGATGGTTTTCTTCGGCTTGCAAGCCTCCCCCTTTTTCCTCCATACATAACGATGGTCATTATGGCCAAACAGTTCTATTTTGGTTTCATCAGACCAGAGGACATTTCTCCAAAAAGTATGATCTTTGTCCCCATGTGCAGTTGCAAACCGTAGTGTGGCTTTTTAATGGCGGTTTTGGAGCAGTGGCTTCTTCCATGCTGAGCTGCCTTTCAGGTTCTGTCGATATAGGACTCATTTTACTGTGGATATAGATACTTTTGTACCTGTTTCCTCCAACATCTTCACAAGGTCCTTTGCTGTTGTTCTGGGATTGATTTGCACTTTTCGGACCAAAGTACGTTCATCTATAGGAGACAGAATGTAGATGTCCTAACCGACTTGCCAGAACTATAGTTTGTTAACAAGAAATGTGTGGAGTGGTTGAAAAAGGAGTTTTAATGACTCCAACCTAAGTGTATGTAAACTTCTGGCTTCAACTGTATATATACACACACACTACACAGTACAGGATATATATAGATTGATTTATTCTACAGTACAGGATATATATAGATATATATACTGTATTCCATAGTACAGGATATACTCCTGAATTGAGACATTTCAGACCACTTTGTTGGCCTGAAATGGTCAGCATTTACCACCCAGCTAAAGACTAACTGTTGCCTGTTATTTTAAGCAGTGCTTCTCAGTGAGTGAGTTGGTTGTGTTCTCAGGCTGTGATTGACAGGTTTAAGCTCCAGGGGTTTCAGCTCCGTCTAGAGAACAGTCTGGCCATGGTACTGCATTTCAATCAGCTCCAGGACTTACACTCACATTACCCCACTGAAGAGAAAAAAGCTAATTGGGCAAAATAAGATAATGCATTAAAATATTCCCCAGAGGAAGTATTCACCAGCCAATGGGTTTTCTCTCTCTCACACACACACACACACACACACACACACACACACACACACACACACACACACACACACACACACACACACACACACACACACACACACACACACACACACACACACAGAGAGACACACACACACACACACACACACACACACACACACACACACACACTCACACACACACACACACACACACACACACACACACACAGAGACACACACACACACACACACACACACACACACACAGAGACACACACACACACACACACTCACACACACACACACACAGACACACACACACACACACACACACACACACAGAGAGACACACACACACACACACAGAGACACACACACACACACACACACACACACACACACACACACACACACACACACACACACACACACATGAGATGTGACCCTGGCGTAAAATGATCACCATCGTCACCAAGAGGATAAACCAGTCACACAACATGTTGATGGATCTTGGAAGACACTAAACCTATTTGAAATATGCTCCACCAACATGCTCTAATTTACCGTTGACATTCAGTAAATACGGAAACAATTTAGAAATATTATTTCTTCAGTAATATTGCAATGGATTATGGGATTTTATTTTTGTTTTCAGATATTTTGAATTAGCGCTCTGCTAAACTAACTTTGACATCGACTGTTACTCATGTTATTGTTTATCTGGGAAATGTTTTTTTCTCAACAACGTTTTCTGCTGAGCTTTGCAGTAGGACCATACATAATTAGGCATTTCTAAACACGCTAAATCCCCATTTCTATGACGCCATAATTACATTTCACAAGGAGATTATTCCACAAGATGTTTTGTTAAGTATCCCGCTGAGTCTCTCTCCACCTCCCATGTTTCTTCAATCTATATAATAGAGTATGAACGCCAATGACGACTAGAGAACACTGCAAATTATGAACCAATTAACTGGGACATAGTCCTGTCGCGTGTATAGTAGTTGAACGTGGCCTGCACTTCTGCGCATCCAAGCACCAATCACCCAATGTAATGGCAAGGTTGATCAGGGAAACTTGGTATCCCTGGCTCTGATACCTCTCTATCCCTGGCTCTGATACCTCTCTATCCCTGGCTCTGATACCTCTCTATCCCTGGCTCTGATACCTCTCTATCCCTGGCTCTGATACCTCTCTATCCCTGGCTCTGATACCTCTCTATCCCTGGCTCTGATACCTCTCTATCCCTGGCTCTGATACCTCTCTATCCCTGGCTCTGATACCTCTCTATCCCTGGCTCTGATACCTCTCTCCAATCAGTTACAGTACAGCATCACAACAACCAGCCAATGTCTTTTTCAATGATGTATAATCAAATAATAAAGCACTGAGAATGATTAGTATATGTATATAGTGTATATATCAATGATGTTGCTCTTGCTGCGGGCGATTCCCTGATCCACCTCTACGCAGACGACACCATTCTATATACTTCCGGCCCGTCCTTGGACACTGTGCTATCTAACCTCCAAACGAGCTTCAATGCCATACACCACTCCTTCCGTGGCCTCCAACTGCTCTTAAACACTAGTAAAACCAAATGCATGCTTTTCAACCGTTCACTGCCTGCACCCGCACGCCCGACTAGCATCACCACCCTGGATGGTTCCGACCTAGAATATGTGGACATCTATAAGTACCTAGGTGTCTGGCTAGACTGTAAACTCTCCTTCCAGACTCATATCAAACATCTCCAATCGAAAATCAAATCTAGAGTCGGCTTTCTATTCCGCAACAAAGCCTCCTTCACTCATACTGCCAAACTTACCCTAGTAAAACTGACTATCCTACCGATCCTCGACTTTGGCGATGTCATCTACAAAATCCAACACTCTACTCAGCAAACTGGATGCAGTTTATCACAGTGCCATCCGTTTTGTCACTAAAGCACCTTATACCACCCACCACTGCGACCTGTATGCTCTAGTCGGCTGGCCCTCGCTACATATTCGTCGCCAGACCCACTGGCTCCAGGTCATCTACAAGTCCATGCTAGGTAAAGCTCCTCCTTATCTCAGTTCACTGGTCACGATGGCAACACCCACCCGTAGCACGCGCTCCAGCAGGTGTATCTCACTGATCATCCCTAAAGCCAACACCTCATTTGGCCGCCTTTCGTTCCAGTTCTCTGCTGCCTGTGACTGGAACGAATTGCAAAAATCGCTGAAGTTAGAGACTTTTATCTCCCTCACCAACTTCAAATATCTGCTATCTGAGCAGCTAACCGATCGCTGCAGCTGTACATAGACTATCGGTAAATAGCCCACCCATTTTTACCTACCTCATCCCCATACTGTTTTTATTTATTTACTTTTCTGCTCTTTTGCACACCAATATCTCTACCTGGATACATGACCATCTGATTGTTTATCACTCCAGTGTTAATCTGCAAAATTGTAATTATTCGCCTACCTCCTCATACCTTTTGCACACAATGCATATAGACTCTCTTTTTTCCCTACTGTGTTATTGACTTGTTAATTGTTTACTCCATGTGTAACTCTGTGTTGTCTGTTCACACTGCTATGCTTTATCTTGGCCAGGTCGCAGTTGCAAATGAGAACTTGTTCTCAACTAGCCTACCTGGTTAAATAAAGGTGAAATAAAAAAATATGCCCGTGCTGACGCTGCAGACCTCTATATCGGCCCACTAATACAGGACTATTAAGGTCCAGTACTCCTTCTCCCCACGGCTACGCCCAGAAAGACTCACAGCTGTAATCACTGCCAGTGGTGCTTCTACAAAGTATTGGGTGTGAATACTTATGTAAATGAGATATTTATTTATTTCATTTTCAATAAATGTGCAAACATGTCAACACAACAAAAAATTCACTGGGGGTATTGTGTGTAGATGGATGAGATTAAACACAAAGTTAAATTCACTCCATCATGGGGGTATTGTGTATAGATGGGTGAGATTAAACACAGAGTTAAATTCACTTCATCATGGGGGTATTGTGTGTAGATGGATGAGATTAAACACAGAGTTAAATTCACTGGGGGTATTGTGTGTAGATGGATGAGATTAAACACAGAGTTAAATTCACTCCATCATGGGGGTATTGTGTGTAGATGGGTGAGATTAAACACAGAGTTAAATTCACTGGGGGTATTGTGTGTAGATGGGTGAGATTAAACACAGAGTTAAATTCACTGGGGGTATTGTGTGTAGATGGGTGAGATTAAACACAGAGTTAAATTCACTGGGGGTATTGTGTGTAGATGGGTGAGATTAAACACAAAGTTAAATTCACTGGGGGTTTGTGTGTAGATGGGTGATCACTGGGGCTTTGTGTGTAGATGGGTGAGATTAAACACAAAGGGGGGTATTGTGTGTAGATGGGTGAGATTAAACACAAAGTTAAATTCACTGGGGGTTTTGTGTGTAGATGGGTGAGATTAAACACAGAGTTAAATTCACTTCATCATGGGGGTATTGTTTGGGTGAGATTAAACACAGAGTTAAATTCACTGGGGGTATTGTGTGTAGATGGGTGAGATTAAACACAGAGTTAAATTCACTTCATCATGGGGGTATTGTGTGTAGATGGGTGAGATTAAACACAGAGTTAAATTCACTGGGGGTATTGTGTGTAGATGGGTGAGATTAAACACAAAGTTAATCCATGTTGAATTCAGGCTGTAAAACAACAAAATGTGGAATAAGTCAAGAGGTATGAAAACTTGAATCACATAATATTGATAGCCCAGTCAGTTGGTAATGTGTTTACTGCTTGGTAAGACTGAAGAGTTTTGACTGACGCTACTGTCATCGTTTTTCCTAATGCAGGGTACTCTTCATTCCCATAATGCACCGAGATCTCATTCAGATGCTTTTAGTCCTAAATGGAAGAGTATCCTTATTATCTGAAGGTATAGAGAGTCTCTGGGAATGATGTAGGCTATGCTATACTGGCTTGGGTCAAATCTGCTTTACCCCATACGAGAGGCTTGCAGGATATTGATGTTTGGAGCGTAATCTCTTTATCTGTGAGAGACGTGACACTCTAATATCCGAACAATGTTCTTACCATCTCTGGATGGTAACTATGGTGTAGTAAACACAGTTGGATATTCCCTGAACAAACTCTGCACATGGGAGGAAGAAATGAAAAAGGTACACATACGAAGTATATTCTCTCTGCAGATTTGATTAATCCACATTTTAAGACTGTTTGAGAGCTTTTTAATCATTTTATACAGCACATGAAAGCTCTGTTGACAATATTTTGTATTTCTTGAGTCCCACCGTCACACCGGCATGATTTAGTGCTCCTAACCCCTTTTAAACATTGTGTGTGTGAGCTACACACTGCTGGGTTATTGGGTTGGATTTGTCAAGAGACAGAGAGATATGTAAACTAGAGAGAAATGTCTATGTAATTTGGTTCCCCTCCAAAAAAAGGAATTTGCAAACACAGACAGCCACATAGGAAACCCAGAGGATTCCACATCTCACATTATTTAGTTAACCTAACAGTCTTTATTTAGTTAATCTAATAATCTTTATTTAGTTAATCTAATAGTCTTTATTTAGTTAATCTAATAGTCTTTATTTAGTTAACCTAATAGTCTTTATTTAGTTAATCTAATAGTCTTTATTTAGTTAATCTAATAGTCTTTATTTAGTTAATCTAATAGTCTTTATTTAGTTAACCTAATAGTCTTAATTTAGTTAGTCTAATAGTCTTTATTTAGTTAACCTAATAGTCTTTATTTAGTTAACCTAATAGTCTTTATTTAGTTAACCTAATAGTCTTTATTTAGTTAACCTAATAGTCTTTATTTAGTTAACCTAATAGTCTTTATTTAGTTAACCTAATAGTCTTTATTTAGTTAACCTAATAGTCTTTATTTAGTTAACCTAATAGTCTTTATTTAGTTAACCTAATAGTCTTAATTTAGTTAACCTAATATTCTTTACAAAACACAATCACAGAGAAAGAGAGAACGAGACTTGATTCATTGCATCTGTAATGGTGTTTGAGTAGCTAAAAACGACCATTTAATTTCCCCTACTGTTTAATTAATGAGCCACTAGAACTGTCCTGAACCTGAGCAGGAGATGTTGAGGGAATAAAAAAAACTTCTAAAATATATTCCTAAAAGTTTGCTTGTTTTCGAGACAGAGGGGATGTGACAGGGTGACGGTAGCAGTGAGACTAGATTCTTCTTCTGGGAGACAGAGGGGATGCAGCAGGGTGAC
>NC_056441.1:10674749-10684749 GCF_018296145.1 Oncorhynchus tshawytscha | reverse complement strand
TTACAACACTCCGTCCGTCCATGGGAAGGCCTGTCTATAATTGAGTGTGATTGTGTGATGTGTGAGCGATAACATCTATTGAGGTGTTTGCTCTGTCAGACAGGACATTCACTTGTTACGGTGTTCTATTGTATGTTCCTGTAGACTCACTGTCCAACCCTCCTTCAGTCTGTGTGGCAAGTCATTCGCAATTACGGTCCCCTCTCTAACTTAAAAAAAAAATCTAATTTAGTGTTGAGCTTTTTCTGTCGTTAAACTTCATCATGCACAGTGAAGTGTGTCGACTAACACCCCCATGTCGCCTTGATCCCTGGCTGACTAGTACAGCCGCTCCATTAGTCTGTCTGCTTCATGAAGGACAGACATTGATTCCCAAATAACAGCAGCCATCACATTAACGTTTTGGTCTAGACACCTATGGTTTTGAGAAAGGGATTTCACAATTCTATTTTCCATGTATTTAGGTCAAACTTCCTTTAAAGACTGAGGTGTGTGTGTGTGTGTGTGTGTGTGTGTGTGTGTGTGTGTGTGTGTGTGTGTGTGTGTGTGTGTGTGTGTGTGTGTGTGTGTGTGTGTGTGTGTTGTGTGTGAAGGTGGAGTGAGTAGAAGCCCATAATTAACTTACATTTATGCTATAACACAGACTGACAGTACTGCTGTAACACAGACTGACAGTACTGCTGTAACATAGACTGACAGTACTGCTGTAACACAGACTGACAGTCCTGCTGTAACACAGACTGACAGTACTGCTATAACACAGACTGACAGTACTGCTGTAACACAGACTGACAGTACTGCTATAACACAGACTGACAGTACTGCTGTAACACAGACTGACAGTACTGCTGTAGCACAGACTGACAGTACTGCTGTAACACAGACTGACAGTACTGCTATAACACAGACTGACAGTACTGCTGTAACACAGACTGACAGTACTGCTATAACACAGACTGACAGTACTGCCACAGACTGACAGTACTGCTGTAACACAGACTGACAGTACTGCTATAACACAGACTGACAGTACTGCTGTAACACAGACTGACAGTACTGCTGTAGCACAGACTGACAGTACTGCTGTAACACAGACTGACAGTACTGCTATAACACAGACTGACAGTACTGCTGTAACACAGACTGACAGTACTGCCACAGACTGACAGTACTGCTGTAACACAGACTGACAGTACTGCTATAACACAGACTGACAGTACTGCTGTAACACAGACTGACAGTACTGCTGTAACACAGACTGACAGTACTGCTGTAGCACAGACTGACAGTACTGCTTTAACACAGACTGACTGTACTGCTATAACACAGACTGACAGTAGTGCTGTAACACAGACTGACAGTACTGCTGTAACACAGACTGACAGTACTGCTGTAACACAGACTGACAGTACTGCTGTAGCACAGACTGACAGTACTGCTTTAACACAGACTGACAGTACTGCTATAACACAGACTGACAGTACTGCTGTAACACAGACCTACAGTACTGCTATAACACAGACTGACAGTACTGCTGTAACACAGACTGACAGTACTGCTGTAGCACAGACTGACAGTACTGCTGTAACACAGACTGACAGTACTGCTATAACACAGACTGACAGTACTGCTGTAACACAGACTGACAGTACTGCTATAACACAGACTGACAGTAATGCTGTAACATAGACTGACAGTACTGCTGTAACACAGACTGACAGTACTGCTGTAACACAGACTGACTGACAGTACTGCTGTAACACAGACTGACAGTACTGCTATAACACAGACTGACAGTACTGCTGTAACACAGACTGACAGTACTGCTGTAACACAGACTGACAGTACTGCCAACACAGACTGACAGTACTGCTGTAACACAGACTGACAGACTGACAGACAGTACTGCTATGAAGTACACAGACTGACAGTACTGCTGTAACACAGACTGACAGTACTGCTATAACACAGACTGACAGTACTGCTGTAACACAGACTGACAGTACTGCTGTAACACAGACTGACAGTACTGCTATAACACAGACTGACAGTACTGCTGTAACACAGACTGACAGTACTGCTATAACACAGACTGACAGTACTGCTGTAACACAGACTGACAGTACTGCTATAACACAGACTGACAGTACTGCTGTAACACAGACTGACAGTACTGCTGTAACACAGACTGACAGTACTGCTGTAACACAGACTGACAGTACTGCTGTAACACAGACTGACAGTACTGCTGTAACACAGACTGACAGTACTGCTGTAACACAGACTGACAGTAGTGCTGTAACACAGACTGACAGTACTGCTGTAGCACAGACTGACAGTACTGCTGTAACACAGACTGACAGTACTGCTATAACACAGACTGACAGTACTGCTGTAACACAGACCTACAGTACTGCTATAACATAGACACTACTGCCACAGACTGACTACTGCCACAGACTGACAGTACTGCTGTAACACAGACTGACAGTACTGCTGTAACACAGACTGACAGTACTGCTGTAACACAGACTGACAGTACTGCTGTAGCACAGACTGACAGACTGACAGTACTGACATTACTGCTATACACAGACTGACAGTACTGATGTAACACAGACTGACAGTACTGCTGTAACACAGACTGACAGTACTGCTATAACACAGACTGACAGTACTGCTGTAACACAGACTGACAGTACTGCTGTAACACAGACTGACAGTACTGCTGTAACACAGACTGACAGTACTGCTGTAACACAGACTGACAGTACTGCTGTAACACAGACTGACAGTACTGCTATAACACAGACTGACAGTACTGCTGTAACACAGACTGACAGTACTGCTGTAACACAGACTGACAGTACTGCTGTAACACAGACTGACAGTACTGCTGTAGCACAGACTGACAGTACTGCTGTAACACAGACTGACAGTACTGCTGTAACACAGACTGACAGTACTGCTGTAACACAGACTGACAGTACTGCTATAACACAGACTGACAGTACTGCTGTAACACAGACTGACAGTACTGCTGTAGCACAGACTGACAGTACTGCTGTAACACAGACTGACAGTACTGCTATAACACAGACTGACAGTACTGCTGTAACACAGACTGACAGTACTGCTGTAGCACAGACTGACAGTACTGCTGTAACACAGACTGACAGTACTGCTGTAGCACAGACTGACAGTACTGCTGTAACACAGACTGACAGTACTGCTGTAACACAGACTGACAGTACTGCTATAACACAGACTGACAGTACTGCTATAACACAGACTGACAGTACTGCTGTAACACAGACTTTGTTGCTCAATCGAAGCTGCAATCTGTGATATGAGATGGTCGTCTCACTGGACGTTTCGTACTGCAAGCCGGATCCAGAGTACTCCCAAGCCCATGTGCTGGATACAGTACCTGTCTGCAGCCTAGCAGCCTGCAGCCCACCACCACATGCAGTGAGTAATGTATATACCGTGACATCACCAGACCTCTACATACATACTGTATTCTGTATTTCCTGGACCTGGCACTCCACTGCAGTATAATGAACATATTATTCCACCCCGGCCCCAGCGCAGACAACTGTACTATTATTCAGAATATAATAAAACATTTTTAAAAATCTAAAAGCAGCTGGTTTTGATTCAACTGGGAGCCAGCAGTATATAAAACATATGTGTAACAGGTTTGTCCGTGCATTCGTATTGAGTATTAATAAAATCATCACACTGGCTTAGTGTCTTTGTCATATAACCAGAAACAAAGACCTACGCAGCCAGCCACCGCTGTGGGAGTGTGAGAGAGAGGGAGAGAGGGAGAGAGAGAGAGAGAGAGAGAGAGAGAGAGAAGAGAGAGAGAGAGAGAGAGCGAGAGAGAGAGGGGAGAGAGAGAGAGAGAGAGAGAGAGAGAGAGAGAGAGAGAGAGAGAGAAAGAGAGAGCACACCACACCACATACTGACAGACAGAAAATACCTTGTCTGCCACTGGAAATAGATAAGTCCCCACATTTACAATTTGCAGATGATCTTATCCAGAGAGACTTACAGGAGCTATTAGGGTTTTCCAACTAGTCGACTCAAACCACCAATGTTTTGGTTACTGGCCCAACACACCTAACTGCTGGGCTCGCTACCGCCCTCCCTGCAGAGACCCCCTCTCCTCCTTCAGTCACCTCCTGGACTGACAACCTCCCCCGTCCTCCCCTTTCCTCCCTCCACCTCCCCCCTCTCAAACCCCCCCAGCAGTCCTCAAACCCTCTCTTAGGAGTTCTGAAGGGCTGGTGTTACAGGGGCTGTGGTACAGAGGCTGTGGTGGTACAGAGGCTGTGGTGGTACAGAGGCTGTGGTGGTACAAAGGCTGTGGTACAGAGGCTGTGGTGGTACAGAGGCTGTGGTGGTTCAGAGGCTGTGGTGGTACAGAGGCTGTGGGTGGGTGGGTGGGTGGGTGGGTGGGTGGGTGGGTGGGTGGGTGGGTGGGTGGGTGGGTGGGTGGGTGGGTGGGTGGGTGGGTGGGTGGGCGGGCGGGTGGGTGGGCGGGTGGGTGGCGTGGGTGTATGTGACAGTTGGTGGTGGGTCTGGTCCGGGTAATAATATCACATCACAAAGGCTCGTAATGAAGTGCCCATATCAGACTAAATAATAACTGTGTTGCCTTATTGAAGTGTTATAATGAAATTTGTCTCACTTCAATATGGCAACTGGAAGAACCATGTTCAGCAAGTTATCCCAATGATATACAAGTCCAATAAGCACATATTGATTCGCACTATACCTAGAAGAATATAAACTTAAAATAGAGCAATAGAATGTACAGTGTGCTACTGCACAGTGTTGGGATGGGGTCTTTGGTGTGAGTGCTTTGGGTGATAAATAGCCAGCTCTGGGCTGGATACGAGCCCCAGTATTTATAGTTATGGGGAATCTTGGTGAAAATAACCCCCCTGTTAACCTGCACACTTTATTATGAAGTGTATTGGGCTTGTCTCTGGCCTTGGAAATTGCAAATCTATATACTTGATCACAACAAGCGAAGACAGGCCCCGTCGAAAAAGCAACAAATTATTTTAGTGGGCTGGCTATGTTGCTTGATTCGCCTGTCCTCTGTTTGTAGAGGAGCCAATTATTTCTCTAAGGCCTTTTCTTTAAATAATGGTCCTTTGTTTGAGGACCAGGTTTAGATTTAAATCCTGGAGCGAAACAATAAATACAATTCAAAGTGGATTAGATGGTTGTTTTTTTGATTGCTTTTCATGATTATTATTTTTTTATCCGACAGAACAACTGTTTCACAGTGAACCAGTGTTGAGGACACGGCGGAGGGAGAGGGGAGAGGACGGAGCACCAGCCCAGGGTAGGGGATCAGATTTTGGGTTAACGAGGTCTATTAAACCCCTGGTCATCCATGTCGGACGGGCTGTCCAATACTTCACAGGGAGGGAGGTGTCGCGTTCACATGCCAGGCAGAACTAGGAAACTCAGAAATGTTTGACTTGCTAACTGGTTGAACGTGGCACGTGTATAACTACAATCAGTTAGCAAGTTGGACATTTCAGAATTCCCGAATAGCATGTGAACACGACAAGAGTCTGTCTTCGTTCAGTGCATATTTTATGAAAATGTTATTTAGGTTCCACAGGTTCGTTTTCCCAGGATTCCACTGCATCCCCTCTTTGAGTCTGTATGTTTGTCATAGACTTTATGATAAAGGATCTGAAGAATAATGTATCGTCAAATAATTCTGATTCTATCTCTGATTCAATTTTATCCACTAATATTAAGATTATTATTCTGATATACATGTAAAAATAAAGTTAACATTTTTTCAAAATGTGTTACTTCAATGAAACACTACATCTGTTATGCATAATATGATTACTTAAAAATATATATATACATTTCACAATCTTTCAATAATTGTTTCACCAAGTGATGCAAAATAAATACTTTCCAGAGCAATGTATTCAATTTAAAAATAAATCTGTTTCATCAATTCCAATTTGTATCTTGCTTTTCTTTGTTAATGTGTTAATATACATACTCTGCTAATGACATGTTTACTGTGTAGTCGAATGCCCACCTTTATATTCTCACGAGTATAACTCTTAATTACAGTTATGAAATATGAATGATCCTACATTTAACAATGTTCAGCTATCAGACATCTTAATTAATAATGTTTCAAACAACTCAGGAAAACATCAGTAAATTCAATAAAATGTTATTCCTGATTCATGTATGGAAAAAAAAAAATAACATCTGAAAAGAAAATGATTATTATAACGCAAACAGCAGTGCATCCTCGTACGTCGAAGCACAGTCATATACCATAGAACTATATCTCTACTTGCACATCATCATCTGCTCATTTATCACTCCAGTGTTAATCTGCTAAATTGTAACCACTTCGCTACTATTGGCCTATTTATTGCCTTACCTCCTCATGCCATTTGCACTCACTGTATATAGACTTTCTTTTTTTCTATTGTGTCATTAACTTTACATTGGTTTATTCCATGTGTAACTCTGTGTTGTTGTTTGTGTCGCACTGCTTTGCTTTATCTTGGCCAGGTCTCGGTTGTAAATGAGAACTTGTTCTCAACTGGCCTACCTGGTTAAATAAAGGTGTTCTCAACTAGCCTACCTGGTTAAATAAAGGTGTTCTCAATTGGCCTACCTGGTTAAATAAAGGTGTTCTCAACTAGCCTACCTGGCTAAATAAAGGTGAAATAAAATGTTAAAAAAATAAAAACGAACTACATTTGAATTTTCCCTCAGTTTCCCCCTCATTTGTCGTGGTTGTTTTGTCAGAACTGTTCAGAGAGAAATAAAGTACTCGTTTTGACATATGGGTTTCTCGGCTCTGTTTTTGTTGATAATGAGAACCAGGTTTTTTGGTGGTGCAGATCTGACGGAGAGAGGGGAGGGGAGGGGAGGGGAGGGGAGAGGACTGAGCAGCAGTACACTGTGTAGGGCACATGTTAATTATCTTTAGACAAAACAGGAGGAAATGACTTGAGGCGATTATTTCCCCTTATCCTCCACTAAACGTGGAAGCTATACAGCTTCTCTCTCTCGCCACTCTCACATTTTTCTAAAGCACCTTTCATTGCAATTACATTTTAGAAAGGGACAAAGAATCAACATTGGGCTGATTTGGACCAGAGGTAATTCCATTATGCAGTGAGCGATTACAGAGGGAGGGTATTATGGCCCTGTAGCATGTGGGCTTTACAGTCCTACTAATGGCCCTGTAGCATGTGGGCTTTACAGTCCTGCTAATGGCCCTGTAGCATGTGGGCTTTACAGTCCTACTAAGGCATGTGGGCTTTACAGTCCTACTAATGGCCCTGTAGCATGTGGGCTTTACAGTCCTACTAATGGCCCTGTAGCATGTGGGCTTTACAGTCCTACTAATGGCCCTACTAATGGCCCTGTAGCATGTGGGCTTTACAGTCCTACTAATGGCCCTGTAGCATGTGGGCTTTACTTTACAGTCCTACTAATGGCCCTGTAGCATGTGGGCTTTACAGTCCTGCTAATGGCCCTGTAGCATGTGGGCTTTACAGTCCTACTAATGGCCCTGTAGCATGTGGGCTTTACAGTCCTACTAATGGCCCTGTAGCATGTGGGCTTTACAGTCCTACTAATGGCCCTGTAGCATGTGGGCTTTACAGTCCTACTAATGGCCCTGTAGCATGTGGGCTTTACAGTCCTACTAATGGCCCTGTAGCATGTGGGCTTTACAGTCCTACTAATGGCCCTGTATGTGGGCTTTACAGTCCTACTAATGGCCCTGTAGCATGTGGGCTTTACAGTCCTACTAATGGCCCTGTAGCATGTGGGCTTTACAGTTCTGCTAATGGCCCTGTAGCATGTGGGCTTTACAGTCCTACTAATGGCCCTGTAGCATGGGGCTTTACAGTCCTACTAATGGCATGTGGGCTTTACAGTCCTACTAATGGCCCTGTAGCATGTGGGCTTTACAGTCCTACTAATGGCCCTGTAGCATGTGGGCTTTACAGTCCTGCTAATGGCCCTGTAGCATGTGGGCTTTACAGTCCTGCTAATGGCCCTGTAGCATGTGGGCTTTACAGTCCTACTAATGGCCCTGTAGCATGTGGGCTTTACAGTCCTACTAATGGCCCTAATGTGGGCTTTACAGTCCTGCTAATGGCCCTGTGGGGCTTTACAGTCCTACTAATGGCCCTGTAGCATGTGGGCTTTACAGTCCTACTAATGGCATGTGGGCCAGTCCTGTAATGGCCCTGTAGCATGTGGGCTTTACAGTCCTACTAATGGCCCTGTAGCATGTGGGCTTTACAGTCCTGCTAATGGCCCTGTAGCATGTGGGCTTTACAGTCCTGCTAATGGCCCTGTAGCATGTGGGCTTTACAGTCCTACTAATGGCCCTGTAGCATGTGGGCTTTACAGTCCTGCTAATGGCCCTGTAGCATGTGGGCTTTACAGTCCTGCTAATGGCCCTGTAGCATGTGGGCTTTACAGTTCTGCTAATGGCCCTGTAGCATGTGGGCTTTACAGTCCTGCTAATGGCCCTGTAGCATGTGGGCTTTACAGTCCTGCTAATGGCCCTGTAGCATGTGGGCTTTAAAGTCCTGCTAATGGCCCTGTAGCATATGGGCTTTACAGTTCTACTAATGGCCCTGTAGCATGTGGGCTTTACAGTCCTGCTAATGGCCCTGTAGCATATGGGCTTTACAGTTCTACTAATGGCCCTGTAGCATGTAGGCTTTACAGTCCTACTAAGGCATGTGGGCTTTACAGTCCTGCTAATGGCCCTTTACAGTCCTGCTAATGGCATGTGGGCTTTACAGTCCTGCTAATGGCCCTGTAGCATGTGGGCTTTACAGTCCTACTAATGGCCCTGTAGCATGTGGGCTTTACAGTCCTGCTATTGGCCCTGTAGCATGTGGGCTTTACAGTTCTACTAATGGCCCTGTAGAATGTGGGCTTTACAGTTATACTAAGGCATGTGGGCTTTACAGTTCTACTAATGGCCCTGTAGCATGTGGGCTTTACAGTTCTACTAATGGCCCTGTAGCATGTGGGCTTTACAGTTATACTAAGGCATGTGGGCTTTACAGTTCTACTAATGGCCCTGTAGCATGTGGGCTTTACAGTTCTACTAATGGCCCTGTAGCATGTGGGCTTTACAGTCCTACTAAGGCATGTGGGCTTTACAGTCCTGCTATTGGCCCTGTAGCATGTGGGCTTTACAGTCCTGCTATTGGCCCTGTAGCATGTGGGCTTTACAGTCCTACTAAGGCATGTGGGCTTTACAGTCCTACTAATGGCCACTCCCACTCGTTTACCTCTCAAACTCCCCCCTCCCTCGCTCCAGGTGGTCGGAGGACAAAAGTCCTCCTGTGATTGGTGGGCTGCTGGGACGTTTGGCAGGATTCATATTTTCCAGCCAGTGTTGCACAGCACAACTTCTTTTTCTTTTTTAGCTGAGTTGAAACAAAAGCCTCGCTGCTGAGGACTGCCGAGGACAACCGAGGACAACCGAGGACAGCCGGGGACAACAGAGGACAACCGAGGACAGCAGAGGGCAACAGAGGACAGCAGAGGACAGCAGAGGACAACAGAGGACAGCAGAGGACAGCAGAGGACAGCAGAGGACAACAGAGGACAGCAGAGGACAGCAGAGGACAGCCGAGGACAACCGAGGACAGCAGAGGACAGCAGAGGACAGCAGAGGACAGCCAAGGACAGCCGGGGGACAGCCGAGGACAGCAGAGGACAGCAGAGGACAGCAGAGGACAGCAGAGGACAGCCCGGGGACAGCAGAGGACGACAGAGGACAGCAGAGGACAGCAGAGGACAACAGAGGACAGCAGAGGACAGCAGAGGACAGCAGAGGACAGCCGAGGACAGCAGAGGACAGCAGAGGACAGCCAAGGACAGACAAGGACAGCAGAGGACTTCTGAGGACAGCAGAGGACAGCAAAGGACAGCAGAGGACAGC
>NC_056441.1:10639749-10659749 GCF_018296145.1 Oncorhynchus tshawytscha | reverse complement strand
AGGTTTTGCATTACTTTCAGAACATCTGCAGTCTGGATTTGGGTGAAGGAGAAGCTGGGGAGGCTTGGGCGAGTAGCTGCGGGGGGGCTGTTGGCCGGGGTTGGAGTAGCCAGGAGGAAGGCATGGCCTGCCGTTGAGAAAAGCTTTTTGACATTTTCGATTATCATGGATTTATCAGTGGTGATCGGGTTACCTAGCCTCAGTGCAGTGGGCAGCTGGGAGGAGCTGTTCTGCTCACATGAGCAGCTTACACACTCACATTATATAACTTTGTCTTATTGATTTTACCCCACTAGTATCATCGCCCTAAAAAGGAATTGGTCCAGATAATACTGACGTCATTTCAGCCACAGAGGAATTAAAGGTAGGAGGTTCTGGACTCTTCCAACAAGGTGCTTCTTCCAGTGCTTTTGAGAATTCTACAGTCTTCTAGCTGATTCTGAACCAAGGTGATCTGCTCTCGGCCTCAGGCTGAAATTAATTTGAAGTAATGCTTCCGTCCCCTCCCCACATAAGTCTTCATTAGCCAATCCCCATGACCCACACCAAACCCATGCCATTACTCCCCAGCCATCATCAATATACCCTGCTGTTCTATAGGCTGTTCCCAGCAGCTAGCTGCACGCATCATTCCAGCTTTAATCTAATTTCTGTCACACAGCTTAAATGTCCAATGGAGCCATTTTTATCTGGGTAACAATTAAGTACCTTACTCTGATTGTTTTTTTTATATATAATTTTAATTAGAAACAAACAAAAATAGCTTCTTAGCAAAGAATAATTTCTCAAGCAATAATTTGGTAGGACTGTCTGGGAGTGCTGAACTGAAAACTGTTATTGGCAGCAAAACAGGCTGAATTTTCCAAACCGCTGACACTCAAAGTCTGTAACAAACAGGGAGACAACGTGGAGATAAGGAATCACAAAAATATATTTATTAACTGAAGTAACCTAAACACAATTAACAATGGTGTGTGTAGTCAGTAATCAACAGTGTAAGTGAGTGGTTGCCTGCATTAATGTGATAATGAGGGGTGTTGAAAGGTGCCAAAGCAAACAAACAAAACGGCCATAAAAATGCCACAACCAAAATCTAACAGTGTGTCTGCATGGAGAGAGTCTCCTCAATGAATGGGGGAAGAGGTGTATTTATCCCGGGACACACCCGGGCCCAGGTGTGTCCCATGTCGCTGATGACCCTCATAGCTCCGCCTACCGACGTCCTAATAAGGAAAACAAGAGCAAAGAGAAAGAATACAGCAGACAATGAGAGGGTTGTCACACCGCTCTTACATTAAATGGACGCAGTCATCATTTTTCACAATTTCACAGTATTATTCAAACCTCATAGTGTGGAAATGTAAAACACAGTAAAATCTCATGTTTGACTTACACTGGGCCTTTAAACAATGAACCAACTGAATGCCATTCACTCAGCCCTTCCTTCTCCTATCCATCCATCCATCCCTCCCTCCTACCCTCCCTTTAATACCATCGGGGATGTGTCCATATCTCAGGTCCTGTTCTAATGCATGACAAAAGTGTCTCTTATATTGAGGGAATTTGTTAGCATGCCCCATCTCCATTGTCATTTCACAGTTTTCCCCCAGTGGGTCGGTGAGTTAAACTGGGTGGAAAAATATATATAAAACAGAAAACAAAACAAACATTGGGTCTCTTAAAAGGCAGCCAAGCGTGAACGCCAGAGAAATACCCAAACTAAGCAGGAAAAAAGGTCTCTGAGGCACTGATGCACTAAAACATGTTTTGATTCATTCTGAGGATGTGGTGTTGGATGGAATTAAAAATGGTATTTTATTTTTTATCCCTTATTTTACCAGGTTAGTTGACTGAGAACACATTCTCATTTACAGCAACAACCTGGTGAATAGTTACAGGGGAGAGGAAGGGGGATGAGTGACCCAATGGCAATCTGGGTATGATTAGGTGGCCATGATGGTATGAGGGCCAGAATGGGAATTTAGCCAGGACACCAGGGTTAACAACCCGACTCTTACGATAAGCGCCATGGGATCTTTAGTGACCACAGAGAGCCAAGATACCTGTTTAACATCACATCCGAAAGACAGCAACCTGCACAGGGCAATGTCCCCAATCACTGCCCTGGGACGCTGGGATATATATATATATATATATATATATTTATATATTTAGACTAGAGGAAAGGGTGTCTCCTACTGACCCTCCAAAACCACTTCCAGCAAGCCAGCAGTGGGATACAGGGTGGTATGCTGCTGGCCCCGATGACATCCTCAATAGATCCACACTACTGTATGAACTTGTTTGTAGTATCCCTGACTGAAACTTCCTGTTGCTGTAAATGAGAATGAGTTCTCAGTCAATTTACCTGGTAAAATAAGGGTAAAATAAATCAAATATGTAATACATCCACACTACATCTACACTACATCTACACTAGGTTTCCTGTCCTACTCTTGGTAAACATACAGATGATAATCTTTGTCTGCCAGGTTGCAGATGGGTGATGCCCTGGTACCTGGAGTTAATATCAGCCCACTACTCATGACCTGTTTTCACCACTATTGGCCATACACTTAGCTTCATTATCATCAACCACCCCCCAACTGAAATATCCCTGACTGAAGTGTCCCTGACTGAAGCGTCCCTGACTGAAGCGTCCCTGACTGAAATTAAGTGTCCCTGACTGAACTGCAGCATCCTTGACTGAAATGAAGCGGCCCTGACTGGACTGCAGCGTCCCTGACTGGAGTGAAGCGTCCCTGACTGGACTGACACTGACTGAACTGCAGCATCCGTGACTGAACTGAAGCGTCCCTGACTGAAATTAAGCGTCCCTGACTGAAGTGAAGCGTCCCTGACTGGACTGCAGCGTCCCTGACTGAAGTGAAGCATCCCTGACTGAAGTGAAGCATCCCTGACTGGAGTGAAGCGTGGGCGCTTCACTTCAGTCAGGGACGCCTCAGTCAGGAACGCTTCACTTCAGTCAGGGACGCCTCAGTCAGGGACGCTTCACTCCAGTCAGGGACGTTGCAGTCCAGTCAGGGACGCTTCACTTCAGTGACCAGCTAGACTAAGCTGGAGTGGGACGCAAACACACACACACACACACACCCTAACACACATACATCCTAAGCTGAAGTGGGCCATAACATTCTCCACTCAACCCCTCATCACTGTCGGCTTACCACAACGCCATGTATATGAGAGGATAACACATCTCAAAGCCGTCAAGTCTGGATCACAGACCCCGACTGACAGACAGACACATGGAAACACAAACACAGTACTTCACCTAAGTTACTAGGATTGTTAGATACTGTTGGACAAGTTCTTGGTAGTTGTAAATAGTTAAATCCCGATCCTCTTCCCCCGTAGTGCCATAGGAGCAGAGTCTGTGCCAAGAAGCAAGTAAAATGTAAATTAATCATGAGGCCTTTGCCAGATGAAAAGGGGAAACACAGCTGAAAAGTTGTATGTCGGAGAAACTTTGAATCAAATCATGAAACTCAGATAGATTTCATTAATGAATGAAATTCGGAGAAAAGGCTTGCTGAGGGACACTGTCTGCCACGTGTGCTGTTTTTTTAAGTCAGTCAAAGCGGACAGGTGTTTCAAGGCACTGGGTGGAAATCTAATCAACAAGCTCTCCATGGCCAGACAAGACACTTGCTGATGTACAACTAAAGCACAACAGACAACCAAGACGAGATTACATTAGTATTACAGTGTGCATGGAAATATGACAGTAGGAATTACATTTGTGATAGATGAAGTAGTAGAGGGAAATGACAGTGGATCTATTATCTTCAAATGAAAGAGGGCCACCTCTCCAAAGTTCATTTCCTGTCCAAAAGAACATTGTCACTACACCTGTTCTTTAACCACAAGGCTTTGTGTGGGATGGCCTTTTCTTTTCTACACACTGAAAAACTTCGTATGGCTTAGATCCTGCTAACGGGATCGATATGACAACAGCCAGTGAAAGTGCAGGGCACCAAATTCAAAACAACAGAAATCTCATACTTAAAATTCCTCAAACATACAAGTATTTTACACCATTTTAAAGATAAACTTGTTGTTAATCCCACCACAGTGTCCGATTACAAAAAGGCTTCACGACGAAAGCACACCAAATGATTATGTTAGGTCTGCACCTAGTCACAGAAAAACACAGCCATTTTTCCAGCCAAAGAGAGGAGTCACAAAAAGCAGAAATAGAGATAAAATGTATCACTAACCTTTGATGATCTTCATCAGATGACACTCATAGGACTTCATGTTACACAATACATGCATGTTTTGTTCGATAAAGTTAATTTACTTCCAAAACATCCAGTGATTTTGCAGAGAGCCACATGAATTTACAGAAATACTCATCATAAATGTTGATGAAAATACAAGTGTTATGCATGGAACTTTAGATAAACTTCTCCTTAATGCAACCGCTGTGTCAGATTTCAAAAAAGCTTTACCGAAAATGCACACCATGCAATAATCTGAGTACAGCGCTCAGAGACCAAACAAGCCAACAAGCCAAAAAGTTATATTACAGTCCGTAGAAACATGTCAAACGAAGTATAGAATCAATCTTTAGGATGTTTTCATCATAAATCTTCAATAATGTTTCAACCGGAGAATTCCTTTGTCTGTAAAAATGCACTGGAACGCGACTAACTCTCACGTGAGCGCGCGTGATCAGCTCATGCCTCTCTGGCAGACCTCTGACTCATCTCAGCTCTCATTAGCCCCCAATTCACAGTAGAAGAATCAGACAAGGTTCTAAAGACTGTTGACATCTAGTGAAAGCCTTAGGAAGTGCAATATGACTCCATAGAAACTGTATATTCGATAGGCAATGACTTGAAAAACTACAAACCTCAGATTTCCCACTTCCTGGTTGGATTTTTTTCTCAGGTTTTTGCCTGCCATATGAGTTGTGTTATACTCACAGACATCAATCAAACAGTTTTAGAAACTTCAGAGTGTTTTCTATCCAATAATATATTAGCAACTGGGCCTGAGTAGCAGGCAGTTTATTCTGAACACCTTATTCATCCAAGCTACTCAATTCTTCCCCCAGCCATAAGAAGTTAAGGGCTCCAAAGACCAGAAGCAGTGACGCAGCAAACAAGAACCAAAGGATAGGGTACAAGAGAGATCATTATTTTACGGTTCAAGTTTGTGGCAACGGCAGCAATGCCATTGGTCTAAGATTATCTCCAGTAAAGCTCTCCATGGCCAGGTCTGACGCATCAGGACCATGTAGAGACAGAGGTTGGGACAGACAGACAGACAGACAGACAGACAGACAGACAGACAGACAGACAGACAGACAGACAGACAGACAGACAGACAGACAGACGGAGGTTGGGACAGACAGACGGAGGTTGGGACAGACAGACAGACAGACAGACAGACAGACAGACAGACAGACAGACAGACAGACAGACAGACAGACAGACAGACAGACAGACAGACAGACAGACAGACAGACAGACAGACAGACAGACAGACAGACAGACAGACAGAGTTCAGACAGAGGTTCAGACAGAGGTTCAGACAGACAGACAGACAGACAGACAGACAGACAGACAGACAGACAGACAGACAGACAGACAGACAGACAGACAGACAGACAGACAGACAGACAGACAGACAGACAGACAGAAGGGAAGGGAACCCTGCACCTTACTCTCCAACCAAGGTGCATGAATTGAGGAACAAACTAAAGTGAAGTGGAATTTCCACTACAGAATGACAGGCAGAGAGAGAAATATGAAAAAGAGCATCATTCAGGGTAACATGATATGGTACAGTGAGATATTATTGAAACAGAGTTTACAGAGGCTACAGAGGATACAGAGGCAAACAGAGGTAAACAGGGGTTACAGGGGTTATAGAGGTAACAGGGGTAACGGGGATAACAGGGGAAACAGAGGTTACAGGGGTAACAGAGGTTACAGGCGTTACAGGGGTTATAGAGGTAACAGGGGTAATGGGGATAACAGGGATAACAGGGGAAACAGAGGTTACAGGGGTTACAGGGGAAACAGAGGTTACAGGGGTAACAGAGGCTACAGAGGTAGAGGTAACAGAATTAGAGATAACATAGGAGGTAAACAGGGGTTACAGGGGTTATAGAGGTAACAGGGGTAACGGGGATAACAGGGGAAACAGAGGTTACAGGGGTAACAGAGGTTACAGGCGTTACAGGGGTTATAGAGGTAACAGGGGTAATGGGGATAACAGGGATAACAGGGGAAACAGAGGTTACAGGGGTTACAGGGGAAACAGAGGTTACAGGGGTAACAGAGGCTACAGAGGTAGAGGTAACAGAATTAGAGATAACATAGGAGGTAAACAGGGGTTACAGGGGTTATAGAGGTAACAGGGGTAACGGGGATAACAGGGGAAACAGAGGTTACAGGGGTAACAGAGGTTACAGGCGTTACAGGGGTTATAGAGGTAACAGGGGTAATGGGGATAACAGGGATAACAGGGGAAACAGAGGTTACAGGGGTTACAGGGGAAACAGAGGTTACAGGGGTAACAGAGGCTACAGAGGTAGAGGTAACAGAATTAGAGATAACATAGGAGGTAAACAGGGGTTACAGGGGTTATAGAGGTAACAGGGATAACGGGGATAACAGGGGAAACAGAGGTTACAGGGGTAACAAAGGTTACAGGGGTTACAGGGGTTATAGAGGTAACAGGGGTAACAGGGATAACAGGGATAAACAGGGGTACCAGGGTTTACAGGGGTAACAGGGTTTACAGACGTTACAGGGGTAACAGGGTTTACAGAGGTAACAGGGGTAACAGGGTTTACAGAGGTAACAGGGGTAACAGGGTTTACAGAGGTAACAGGGGTAACAGGGTTTACAGGGTTTACAGGGGTCACAGGGGTTAAAGGGGTTACAGAGGAAACAGGTGTTACAGAGGTTACAGAGGTAACAGGGGTTACAGAGGTAACAGGGTTACAGGGGTTACAGAGGTAACATGGGTAATTCACAGGGGTTACAGGGGTTACGGAGGTTACAGAGGTTACGGAGGTTACAGGGGTTACAGAGGTAACATGGGTAATTCACAGAGGTAACAGGGGTTACAGGGGTTACAGAGGTAACAGGGTTACAGGGGTTACAGAGGCAAGGTGCTGGACAAAGTGCAGAAAGAAGTTAAAGTAGTCTTTTGTGATGGAAAAGGGAATGTTTGCACTTGACTTAATGAGTGCGTGTGTATAAGGCTGGCCATAGCCTTTTGGGGCCTGTCATGCCAAATGGAGTCCCCCGGCCAAATGGAGTCCCCCGGCCAAATAATGTCCCCCTCTACGTTACAATGAGATTTGATAAACTATTAGAGTCTGTTGTTATCTCAACAGTGTGATGACCTACTGATTATAATTTTGGAGATCATTACAGCCTAAATGACTTTCTTTTCATCATCGCAATGAGAGCAAGACTGATTTCCACGACAATTTTGCTGTTTAAACAAGTTTTGTTTCGCTAATAAAATGAAAACATCACTTCAAACTACTTTTGGGTACCTTGTTAACATGTCAACAAGAAATCCACGTCTTAAACGTTGCTGCGTTTCAGAAATGTCAAAGAAAACCTGTAATCAGCTTGACACATTCAAATTATATACACCTTACAGATCACGAAGTCAGCTAATTTCCACTCCATTCACACGCAAATACGTTTGATAAATACACTGGCTTGTCTGTCTGTCATGTTTTTATTTTCCTCTGCACTTCCCATATCTACACGGAAATAATATCATTTCACTAGTCCTCTGTTATGATTCCTTCTTTGTGCGGACCGTGCGAGGGCTTCTGAGGTGAAATAGAGCCAAGCAACCAGCATAGCAACGGACGCTTTGGTTCATTGCATAATCCGGTCAGAATTCTAGTAACAGCCCTAGCAACAGCCCTAGCAACAGAATCTACAGTAGAACTCATCGAATTCCATTGTGATGTAGATGGGGACACTGTTTGGCATGACAGGTCCCCTGGAGGTCAGGTCCCTCGGGCACATGCCCTGGGTGCCCAGCCGGTATTCGGTCATGAATACTACATGTTTAGATAACTGGCTAGACTAATTTACCACTCTAAAAATTGTTAGCGGATGCGGCTAATTGAGTGACTGACGAAGGGATCAACAACCAAATTTCGAACTTGCACCTTGTGTGTTGTATTATTTTAACTCTCAACAGTAAGTTGAGACCCCGACTGAGAAAACAATTTGAATTTTAGCAACCAAGAAATGGCAGAGTGGTTTCTACATAGAGCACCTATCAGAAAACTTCAATCATAAATGTGTTGTTCTCTAGAGAGAACCTGTAACCTAGTGTGTTTGTTTATGAGACTTCTTACCAATAAATCATGCATGATTTTACTTTCTTCCCTCGCTCCAGAGACGGAGCAGTGAGCTCCTTGATTGCTCTCTTAATGGTCCATTCGGTTCCTTGTGTCAGGTTGGAAGCTAAAACGAACACAGAAAAATAAAGCCAAGACGTACTTCTGACATAATGACAGCTTAAAAATAAAATGTACATATATATATATATATATATATACACTTATATACCTACATACACTTACCGGACAGTTTATTAGGTACATCACCCCGTTCACAAAAATATATCGCTCCTACAGACAGTGAGTCACGTGGCCATGTCTTGCTATATAAAAACAGGCAGACAGGAATTGAGGCATTCAGTTATTGTTTGATTTAATGTTAGAATTGGCAAAACTAGTGACCTAAGCGACATTGAGTGTGATATGATTAATACAGGCTGATGGCGACGGTGTACTGACCTCCAATCTGTAGCAGAGGGTGAAGAATCTAGAATCTAAAATATATTTTGATTTGTTTAAAAAAGATGTTGGTTACTACATGATTTCATATGTGTTATTTCATAGTCCTGATGTCTTCACTATTATTCTATAAAATAGTTAAAAAAATAAAGAAAAACCCTTGAATGAGTAGGTGTGTCCAAACTTTTGACTGGTACTGTAGAGAGAGGAGAGAGATATTGGGGGGCTTATGTCACTTATACCTGGATCCGGCCCTGTGTGTGTGTGTGTGTGTGTGTGTGTGTGTGTGTGTGTGTGTGTGTGTGTGTGTGTGTGTGTGTGTGTGTGTGTGTGTGTGTGTGTGTGTGTGTGTGTGTGTGTGTGTGTGTGTGTGTGTGTGTGTGTGTGTGTGTGTGTGTGTGTGTGTGTGTGTGTGTGTGTGTGTGTGTGTGTGTGTGTGTGTGTGTGTGTGTGTGTGTGTGTGTGCGTGCGTGCGTGTGCGTGTGTGTGTGTGTGTGTGTACATGTACGTGTTTAACTATACTTGTGGGAACAAGGCCAAACAATATTTGTAGGGGGTTATGGTTAGAACAGGTTTAGGATCAAGGTTAGGTTTTTTGGGTTAAAGTTAAGGTTAGGGTACGGGTTAGAGTTTGGTTTAGGGTTGGGGTTAGGGTTAGGGAAAATAAGATTAGTTGTAACAAGGCTAGTTGTAGACGTGTGTGTGTGTGTGTGTGTGTGTGTGTGTGTGTGTGTGTGTGTGTGTGTGTGTGTGTGTGTGTGTGTGTGTGTGTGTGTTTGTGTGTGTGTGTGTGTGTGTGTGTGTGTGTGTGTGTGTGTGTGTTTACTTTTCTGTATGCTCCAGTAAATACTCTAGAGTTGTCAGAAGCCTTTGTTTCCAGTGACAGTGTGTCTGGGCTGTGGGGAAAAACAGACGAGCTGAGCTCTCATTATGTCAGAAGCACGTCTTGGTTTTATTTTCAGTGTTTTTTATTTTTCTGTGTTCCTTTTAGCTTCCAACCTGACACAAGGAACCGAATGGACCATTAAGAGAGCAATCAAGGAGCTCACTGCTCCGTCTCTGGAGCGAGGGAAGAAAGTAAAATCATGCATGATTTATTGGTAAGAAGTCTCATAAACAAACACACTAGGTTACAGGTTCTCTCTAGAGAACAACACATTTATGATTGAAGTTTTCTGAAAGGTGCACTATGCATAATTTGCTAATAAATTCATTAAAAATCCTACAGTGTGATTTTCTCATTTTGTTTGTCATAGTTGAAGTGTACCTATGATGACAATTACAGGCCTCTCTCATCTTTTTAAGTGGGAGAACTTGCACAATTGGCTGACTAAATACTTTTTTGCCCCACTGTATATGCCATTCAGCAGACACTTTTGTCCAAAGGGATTTATAGTCTGCGCATGCGTACATTTTACATATGGGTACCTCCAGCGTGAGCTGAACCCACAAACCTTGGCGTTGTAATCCCCATGCTCAACCGACGGAGCCACTTTGGACCACTTGAAGAGAATCATTGTACCCTCTAAACATCTGTGAAATATTTGTTCCATAATATTGTATTTTTTAAGCTGTTTGAAGCTGGTGCACAAAACCGAAAGCAAGAGGAGGCAAAAAGGAAACTTAAGAACAAGAAACAGCGCACATAGAACATATACCGCTTCTTAGACTTGCTTTCCATGGGAATGTCAGATCTATAACTGCTGTTTCTATGGGAATTTGGTCAGGTCGTCCAAAAAGTTACATATTGCATCTTTAACTGTGGCGCCCTCCCCTCCTCTCCTCGTAACGCCTCTCCTCTCTCCTCTTCTTCCAGCGCCTGGCCTCTCCTCTCAGCGCCTGGCCTGGCCTCGCCTCTCCTTCCAGCGCCTGGCCTGGCCTGGCCTCTCCTCTCTCCTCTACTTCCAGCGACTGGCCTTGCCTCACCTCTCCTCTCTCCTCTCCTTCCAGCACCTGGCCTCACCTCTCCTCTCCTCTCTCCTCTCCTTCCAGCGCCTGGCCTCACCTCTTCTCTCCTCTCTTCCAGCACCTGGCCTGGCCTCTCCTCTTCTGTCCTCTCCTCCGATGTCCTGCCCACCTTTCCTCTGAAGTCTTCCTGTGACCTTCACCAGTCTCTAGCCACGAGGTGGTTCATCGTTGTTCTTTGATATCAACGACTCCACAGACCACTGCTTGGCCACAGAGAGCAAGAGAGGTAGAGAGAAAGTGAAAATGCAGAAACCCAGATGAGGTGAGCTCTTTCGGGGCACTCGGCAGTAGGAGTTGGTGGAGCGCTTCAGTGTTAATGTCCTCCATTATGTTTCTGGGGTTGGCCGAAGCTCCAACCGCAGCTCCTAAGTGATTGGCTTTCTGCTTGGCGGGGTACGAGGGAGGGCGCCGCTCATAGCTGGTTAGAGTCAGACCCTCGCTCTGTTGTTCTAAAAACCATTAAGAGAAGGTGAAGAATGATGACTACCACCTCTGTGGCCAGGGGTACTCCATCACCCCCTAACCCAGCCTCTCGACCCCCCTACCTCCCAGCCTCCCAGCCTCCCTACCACCCAGCCTCCTGCCTCTTACCCAGCTTCCTGCCTCTCACCGAGCCTCCTGCCTCTTACCCAGCCTCCTGCCTCTTACCCAGTCTCCTGCCTCTTACCCAGTCTCACTGCCTCTGCCCAGCCTCCATGCCTCTTACCCAGCCTCCCTGCCTCTCACCCAGCCTCCTGCCTCTTACCCAGCCTCCTGCCTCTCCCTGCCTCACCCAGCCTCCTGCCTCTTACCCAGCCTCCCTGCCTCTTACCCAGCCTCCTGCCTCTTACCCAGCCTCCCTGCATCTCACCCAGCCTCCTGCCTCTTACCCAGCCTCCACTGCCTCTTACCCAGCCTCCTGCCTCCTCCTGCCTCTTAGCCTCCCTGCCTCTTACCCAGCCTCCTGCCTCTGCCTCTTGCCTCTTACCCAGTCCCTCCTCTGCCTCCTGCCTCTTACCCAGCCTCCTGCCTCTTACCCAGTCTCCTGCCTCTCTACCCAGCCTCCTGCCTCTTACCCAGCCTCCCTGCCTCTTACCCAGTCTCCCTGCCTCTTACCCAGTCTCCTGCCTCTTACCCAGTCTCCTGCCTCCTGCCTCTTACCCAGCCTCCTGCCTCTTACCCAGCCTCCCTGCCTCTTACCCAGCCTCCTCCTGCCTCTTACCCAGCCTCCTGCCTCTTACCCAGTCTCCCAGCCTCCTGCCTCTTACCCAGCCTCCTGCCTCTTACCCAGCCCCCTGCCTCCCCAGCCTCCTGCCTCTTACCCAGCCTCCCTGCCTCTTGCAGTCCTCCTGCCTCTTACCCAGCCTCCCTGCCTCTTACCCAGCCTCCTGCCTCTTACCCAGCCTCCCTGCCTCTTACCCAGCCTCCTGCCTCTTACTCCCTGCCTCCAGCCTCCTGCCTCTTACCCAGCCTCCTGCCTCTTACCCAGCCTCCTGCCTCTTACCCAGCCTCCTGCCTCTTACCCAGCCTCCTGCCTCTTACCCAGCCTCCTGCCTCTTACCCAGCCTCCTGCCTCTTACCCAGCCTCCTGCCTCTTACCCAGCCTCTCCCAGTGCCTCTTACCCAGCCTCCCTGCCTCTTACCCAGCCTCCTGCCTCTTACCCAGTCTCCCTGCCTCTTACCCAGCCTCCTGCCTCTTACCCAGCCTCCCTGCCTGCCTCTTACCCAGCCTCCTGCCTCTTACCCAGCCTCCTGCCTCTTACCCAGTCTCCTCCTGCCTCTTACCCAGCCTCCCTGCCTCTTAGCCTCCTGCCTCTTACCCAGTCTCTCCCTGCCTCTTACCCAGCCTCCCTGCCTCTTACCCAGTCTCCTGCCTCTTACCCAGTCTCCCTGCCTCTTACCCAGTCTCCTGCCTCTTACCCAGTCTCCTGCCTCTTACCCAGTCCTCCTCTGCTCCTGCCTCTACCCAGCCTCCTGCCTCTTACCCAGTCTCCCTGCCTCTTACCCAGCCTCCCTGCCTCTTACCCAGCCTCCTGCCTCTTACCCAGCCTCCCAGCCTCTTACCCAGCCTCCTGCCTCTTACCCAGCCTCCCTGCCTCTTACCCAGCCTCCCTGCCTCTTACCCAGTCTCCTGCCTCTTACCCAGTCTCCTGCCTCTTACCCAGCCTCCTGCCTCTTACCCAGCCTCCTGCCTCTTACCCAGCCTCCTGCCTCTTACCCAGTCTCCTGCCTCTTAGTCTCCTGCCTCTTACCCAGCCCCTGCCTCTTACCCAGCCTCCTGCCTCTTACCCAGCCTCCTGCCTCTTACCCAGTCTCCTGCCTCTTACCCAGTCCTCCTCTGCCTCCTGCCTCTTACCCAGCCTCCCTCCTCCTGCCTCTTACCCAGCCTCCTGCCTCTTACCCAGCCTCCTGCCTCTTACCCAGCCTCCTGCCTCTTACCCAGCCTCCTGCCTCTTACCCAGCCTCCTGCCTGCCTCCTGCCTCTTACCCAGCCTCCTGCCTCTTAGTCTCCAGCCTCCTGCCTCTTACCCAGTCTCCTGCCTCTTACCCAGTCTCCTGCCTCTTACCCAGTCCTCCCTGCCTCTTACCCAGTCTCCTGCCTCTTACCCAGCCTCCCTGCCTCTTAGTCTCCAGCCTCTCCCAGTCTCCTGCCTCTTACCCAGCCTCCTGCCTCTTACCCAGTCTCCTGCCTCTTACCCAGCCTCCTGCCTCTTAGCCTCCAGCCTCTCCCAGCCTCCTGCCTCTTACCCAGTCTCCTGCCTCTTACCCAGCCTCCCTGCCTCTTACCCAGTCTCCTGCCTCTTACCCAGCCTCCCTGCCTCTTACCCAGCCTCCCTGCCTCTTACCCAGCCTCCTGCCTCTTACCCAGCCTCCCAGCCTCTTACCCAGCCTCCTGCCTCTTACCCAGCCTCCTGCCTCTTACCCAGCCTCCTGCCTCTTACCCAGTCTCCTGCCTCTTACCCAGTCTCCCTGCCTCTTACCCAGCCTCCTGCCTCTTACCCAGTCTCCTGCCTCTTACCCAGCCTCCCTGCCTCTTACCCAGTCTCCCTGCCTCTTACCCAGCCTCCCTGCCTCTTACCCAGCCTCCTGCCTCTTACCCAGCCTCCTGCCTCTTACCCAGCCTCCTGCCTCTTAGTCTCCAGCCTCCCAGCCTCCCTGCCTCTTACCCAGTCTCCCTGCCTCTTACCCAGCCTCCCAGCCTCCCTGCCTCTTACCCAGCCTCCCTGCCTCTTACCCAGCCTCCCTGCCTCTTACCCAGCCTCCCTGCCTCTTACCCAGCCTCCTGCCTCTTACCCAGTCTCCTGCCTCTGCCTCTTACCCAGTCTCCTGCCTCTTACCCAGCCTCCCAGCCTCCCTGCCTCTTACCCAGCCTCCTGCCTCTTACCCAGCCTCCTGCCTCTTCTTACCCAGTCTCCTGCCTCTTACCCAGCCTCTGCCTCTTACCCAGCCTCCTGCCTCTTACCCAGTCTCCCTGCCTCTTACCCAGCCTCCCTGCCTCTTACCCAGCCTCCCTGCCTCTTACCCAGTCTCCTCTGCCCCTGCCTCTTACCCAGCCTCCCTGCCTCTTACCCAGCCTCCCTGCCTCTTACCCAGCCTCCTGCCTCTTACCCAGCCTCCCTGCCTCTTACCCAGCCTCCTGCCTCTTACCCAGCCTCCTGCCTCTTACCCAGCCTCCTGCCTCTTACCCAGCCTCCCTGCCTCTTACCCAGCCTCCCTGCCTCTTACCCAGCCTCCTGCCTCTTACCCAGCCTCCTGCCTCTTACCCAGCCTCCTGCCTCTTACCCAGCCTCCTGCCTCTTACCCAGCCTCCTGCCTCTTACCCAGCCTCCCCTGCCTCTTACCCAGCCTCCTGCCTCTTACCCAGCCTCCCTGCCTCTTACCCAGCCTCCACAGACAGAGAGCTCCAGCCAAACTCTGTATTCCCACCGCTGTCCTGTGAAAACCCAACAGGGGGAAAGACACATTTGAAAACATACATTTGAGGTAACATCAATTCCAGCATGGATTCAACTCATTCCATTCAGTGTTGTTGTATTGTATTTTCTGGGTAAAAAAAATAATTAATAGCGGGCCTCTAAGTCTCTGCATCGCCGTGCTTAAATCTTCTGTCTTGCCCATTCACTCTCAATGGCATACATACAATACATGTCTCAATTGTCTCAAGGCTTAAAACAATTTTTTTAACCTGTCTCCTCTCCTTCATCTACACTGATTGAAGTGGATTTAACAGGTGACATCAATGAGGGATCGTAGCTTCCACCTGAAATCACGTGGTCAGTCCATATCAGTTCCTAATGTTTTGTACACTCAGTATGTATGACACCAGCTACAAACTCAAAAATCTACAGATGGCACCACACTCCGTGATTAAAAGGGCAACACACTCCGTGATTAAAAGGGCAACACACTCCGTGATTAAAGGGCAACACACTCCGTGATTAAAGGGCAACACACTCCGTGATTAAAAGGGCAACACACTCCGTGATTAAAAGGTAAAAGGGCAACACACTCCGTGATTAAAAGGGCAACACACTCCGTGATTAAAAGGGCAACACACTCCGTGATTAAAAGGTAAAGGGCAACACACTCCGTGATTAAAAGGGCAACACACTCCGTGATTAAAAGGGCAACACACTATTAAAAGGTAAAGGGCAACACACTCCGTGATTAAAAGGGCAACACGCTCCGTGATTAAAAGGGCACCACACTAATTAAAAGGGCAACACGCTCCGTGATTAAAAGGTAAAGGGCAACACACTCCGTGATTAAAGGGCAACACGCTCCGTGATTAAAAGGTAAAAGGGCAACACACTCCGTGATTAAAAGGGCACCACACTCCGTGATTAAAAGGGCAACACACTCCATGATTAAAAGGGCAACACACTCCGTGATTAAAAGGGCAACACACTCCATGATCTCTGTTGCTTGAAGTTATGGAAAATGGGTTCACTTTGATAGTTGCATTGGGCATACATTTTCTTAGCTTAAAAAACCTACAGATTAGGATTTAATTTGATCACCCTTTTGTTGCTGAGAATCTCCCTGGCCCGCAGGAAATGCAGATGAGTTTTGGCATTTACATTAAATTCACTGAAAACCCGCAGTAAACACACATTATTATATTATATTACACATTACACACATTATTAATATTAACAGTATACCACTTTTCATGTAGCCTCATTTTGACCAGCTACATCGACTAACCGCCGATCAAGCAACATTTATGGACGAAACGTTCAAATCCTGTTGCTGCAGGATTATTTTGCAGTGACAATACAGGTCAAATGAAGATCCTACATCTGTAGCTACTCTACATTGACAGATTCAGCCACAACCAGATGATAATAATAACACAGCTCTCAACAGCTTGCTCTTCAGTAGACGAAAACAGACATTTATAGGAATATTTGAAGAATGTTTTAAAAATAATTTACTAGTGTCTCAGTTCAAGTAACATCTACTTGACAGGATCCATTCACTCCTGAAGTGATACAGAAGTGAAAACCAATTGAAAGTTTCTGTCATGAAGTGTTCATTTAGGCCCCTGCTTTCATTTCGGAGGAGGGGGGATAATTGGTAGCAGCAGTGAATACTCATGTCTCAGTGCTGTGATGGGCTGTGCCCCAAATGACACCCTATTCCTTACATAGTACACTATGGGCCCTGGTCTAAAGTAGTGCACTATATAGGGGATAGGGTGCTAGTTGGCACTCAACGTGGAGTGACAGCTAAAGAGCAGCTGGGAGGAGAGCAATCTAACTAAACCTCACTGTCACCATGCTACAGCGAGGCAGACAGGGAGGTGTGTGTGCGTGTGTGTGTGTGTCTTTGCATGAGTATGTTCATGTGCCCATGCATGTGTGTCTTTGTGTGCGTGTGTGCGTCCATGTGAATGCGTGAATGTTAACATACAGGTCCACACAGACACTCATGTGTGTGGGGGGACCGGGAATGGGTCTGGGAATTAACCGGGAATGGGTCTGGGAATTAACCGGGAATGGGTCTGGGAATGAACCGGGAATGGGTCTGGGAATGAACCGGGAATGGGTCTGGGAATTAACCGGGAATGGGTCTGGGAATTAACCGGGAATGGGTCTGGGAATGAAACGGGAATGGGTCTGGGAATGAAACGGGAATGGGTCTGGGAATGAACCGGGAATGGGTCTGGGAATGAACGGGAGAGAAAGGGGCAGAAGGAGAGAGAGAGGGACGGGGAGAGAGAGGGGCAGAAGGGGAGCGAGGGACGGGGAGAGAGAGGGGGCAGAAGGGGAGCGAGGATTGGGGAGAGAGAGGGGCAGAAGGGGAGCGTGGGACGGGGAGAGAGGGGGCAGAAGGGGAGCGAGGAAAGAGAGACATATGCAAAAAGTTTATTCTAATCTGATAACGGTCCTCTTTGTAATTAACCTCAGAGCAGCCTCAGCTAATCCAATTATCCCTCCCTCTCCCCCTCTCTCTCACCCTCTCCTCCTCTCTCCTCCTCTCTCTCACCCTCTCCTCTTCTCTCCTCCTCTCTCTCACCCTCTCCTCCTCTCTCCCCCTCTCTCTCTCACCCTCTCCTCCTCTCTCTCCCACTCTCTCCTCTCTCCCCCTCTCTCTCCTCCCTCTCCTACTCCTCCCAGTCTCCCTCTCTCTCTCCCTCTCCAGCTCTCACTCTCCCTACCCCTCTCTCCAGGTCTCTCTCCCCCTTTCCTCCCACTCTCCCCCTCTCTCTTCCCTCTCCCCCTCTCCTCCCCGTCCTCTCTCTCCCACCTCTCTCCTCCCTCTCTCTCCTCCCTCTCCCATTCCCTCCCCCCTCTCGCCCTCTCCCCCTCCGCCCTCTCTCCCCTACAGGGAGGGAGCCCTCACAGGCCAGTGAGAGGGATTAGAGAGAGGTCTCCTATTGAGTTCCAATAAATTAATGCTCCCATTGAGAATGGACTTGAGTCTGGTGCTGTCTCCCTTACTGCTGTCATAGATAGAAATACACTGGACACTTTTTATAATGACCAGAGGCTACTTCAGGATTCTCCTCCAGCCATGACTAGTGCAGAGTTCTAACAGGACAGCAGGCCTAACATGCTCGGCCCTGTGTCTCTGATAAGGCCTAACATGGTTACTCTTCCTCAGCCCTGTGTCTCTGATAAGGCCTAACATGGCTCCTCCTGCTCGGCCCTGTGTCTCTGATAAGGCCTAACATGGCTCCTCCTGCTCGGCCCTGTGTCTCTGATAAGGCCTAACATGGCTCCTCCTGCTCGGCCCTGTGTCTCTGATAAGGCCTAACATGGCTCCTCCTGCTCGGCCCTGTGTCTCTGATAAGGCCTAACATGGCTCTGTCCTGATAAGGCCTTACATGCTCGGCCCTGTGTCTCTGATAAGGCCTAACATGCTCGGCTCTGTGTCTCTGATAAGGCCTAACATGCTCGGCCCTGTGTTTCTGATAAGGCCTAACATGCTCGGCCCTGTGTCTCTGATAAGGCCTAACATGCTCAGCCCTGTGTCTCTGATAAGGCCTAACATGGCTCCTCCTGCTCGGCCCTGTGTCTCTGATAAGGCCTTACATGCTCGGCCCTGTGTTTCTGATAAGGCCTAACATGGCTCCTCCTGCTCAGCCCTGTGTCTGATAAGGCCTAACATGGCTCCTCCTGCTCAGCCCTGTGTCTCTGATAAGGCCTAACATGCTCGGCCCTGTGTCTGATAAGGCCTAACATGCTCGGCCCTGTGTCTCTGATAAGGCCTAACATGCTCGGCCCTGTGTCTGATAAGGCCTAACATGCTCGGCCCTGTGTCTCTGATAAGGCCTAACATGGCTACTCTTCCTCAGCCTGGTTCAGGACTGGTACAGGACTGGTACAGGACTGATACAGGACTGGTACAGGACTGGTTCAGGACTGGTTCAGGACTGATACAGGACTTGTTCAGGACTGGTTCAGGACTGATATAGGACTGGTACAGGACTGATACAGGACTGGTTCAGGACTGGTTCAGGACTGATACAGGACTGGTACAGGACTGATTCAGGACTGATACAGGACGGACACAGGACTGGTTCAGGACTGGTACAGAACTGATGCAGGACTGGTTCAGGACTGGTTCAGGACTGATATAGGACTGGTTCAGGACTGGTTCAGGACTGGTACAGGACTGGTACAGGACTGGTTCAGGACTGGTTCAGGACCGGTACAGGACTGATTCAGGACTGGTTCAGGACTGGTTCAGGACTGGTTCAGGACTGGTACAGGATTGGTACAGGACTGATATAGGACTGGTACAGGACTGGTTCAGGACTGGTACAGGACTGGTACAGGACTGGTTCAGGACTGGTACAGGACTGGTACAGGACTGGTTCAGGACTGGTTCTGGACCGGTACAGGACTGATTCAGGACCGGTACCGGACTGGTTCAGGACTGGTTCAGGACTGGTACAGGACTGGTTCAGGACTGGTTCAGGACTGGTACAGGACTGGTTCAGGACTGGTTCTGGACTGGTACAGGACTGGTTCAGGACCGGTACCGGACTGGTTCAGGACTGGTACAGGACTGGTACAGGACTGGTTCAGGACTGGTACAGGACTGGTTCAGGACTGGTACAGGACTGGTTCAGGACTGGTTCTGGACTGGTACAGGACTGGTTCAGGACCGGTACCGGACTGGTACAGGACTGGTACAGGACTGGTTCAGGACCGGTACCGGACTGGTTCAGGACTGGTTCAGGACCGGTACCGGACTGGTTCAGGACTGGTACAGGACTGGTTCAGGACTGGTTCAGGACTGGTACAGGACAGCTCCAGTCCCTTGTTCAGTTCTAACAGATAGTACAGATGTAGGATCTTTATTTGAGCCAGTTTGCTACAGCAGGAAAATAATCCTGCAGCAACAGGAAATGGACATGTTTGTAGGGGTTGATACATGTTTCGTAAGGGAAAATCAAGTCTGAAATTCAAAGTGGAAATTACAAACAGAAGCCTTTTAAAACCTCAAATACACTACAAGTTTACATTTTCTCCATTGCATGGTGATCAAATGAAGTTACAATAGGCCCTGGCAGAATTGCATTGCATACACACTGGCGGATGCACTAGCACACGCACACACACACAGCACATAAGCATACACACAAAAACAAACACACACACACACACAAAGCAAGCACGCACGCAAGCACTCACATACACACACCCTGGCCTTGTAGAGGCAGTACTAGCTATCTCCTCACCACCCATCCGACTAGCCTGTAGAGGTGACTGTATTAGGG
>NC_056441.1:10629749-10634749 GCF_018296145.1 Oncorhynchus tshawytscha | reverse complement strand
CTTAATCTTAAATGTACACACAGGCATACACATACACACACATTTTTTTTTTATCGTATACTCTAAAAGGTTTATCTTACAGTCAACACAGTAGCAGCTGTTTCCCCCAACAAACATAGCCTACAGAAGTCTCTGCTGTTGTCTTCAATGTAATAGGGTTATGGAGACACCTGGAGACACCATGAAAACACTCCTCAAAGAAATGCAGCTCCAAAGTTTGGGATCTCTGTTAACATGAAAGAGATGGATTTAAAAGCATCTGAAATCCTGTAGTCCTATCTAGTGTGGTGCTATAAAAAGGTATCTAGGGAACCTTTGTTTTTCCACTCCTATTCTGCCGTTGGACTTGTGTTTGGTAACTTAACATCTCCTCAGGGTTTCCATATAATGAGACGTTTTTGTTTTCAATGATGCAGATCATCAGCAGTTTTCTTCTTCTTTATTTCCGTCGATGGACAACAATATGACTCAAGTTTTTCCAAAAGACGAGAAGTATTGACGAAGACACCCTCCTCCCCTCCCCCTCTCACACACACACAATTCAACTCAAAAAAAGAGAAAAATGAGCGATATCAAAGACCATTACAACAGATAGTTACATAGAATAAAATGTTATTGGTCACGTACACGTAGTTGCAGATGTTATCGCAGGTGCAGCGAAAATGCTTGTGTTTCTAGCTCCAACAGTGCAGTAATACCTAGCACCACAAAACAATACACACCAATCCCCAAAAATAATATGTTCACAGAGAATGTCAACGATTTAACGTTTGAGGCGTTTTTACAACTGTGGTGTTTTCACAGGCTTCTAAACAACTCCAGTGCAGAGAGACTTGATTCTAAACATGAACCAAAACACATGACAGCAAAACACACCACAACAGACAGTAGAGAAACCCTACTTTAATGTACAAAACACACCACAACAGACAGTAGAGAAACCCTACTTTAATGTACAAAACACACCACAACAGACAGTAGAGAAACCCTACTTTAATGTACAAAACACACCACAACAGACAGTAGAGAAACCCTACTTTAATGTACAAAACACACCACAACAGACAGTAGAGAAACCCTACTTTAATGTACAAAACACACCACAGCAGACAGTAGAGAAACCCTACTTTAATGTACAATTGCTTAAACTGAAAAACATGTGAGGGGATTCAAGAGGCACAGCCAACGGGGCAGAGTAGAATGACACAAAGATAAGGTAGGAAACATTGTCACGGAGATAATGTCCCCACAGCTTAGTGGTTATCTTCGTTAATGCTGACGACAGAGACCAAGCTCTGAGATCCACCTGGCTGCAGTGTTGGACAAACACAGACTGCTTTCCAGTCTGAGTCGAGATCATAGAGCAAAGTCAACAACATGGAGCATTCAAGTTCCTCTGGCAGTTTAGGAGAGAAAGAGAGAAAGAGAGAGAGAGTTAGGTACTCTGGCCTGGGCGGCTCTCTGCCCGAGCAGGAGGGGTGGCACGACGGGGTGATACGACGGGGTGATACGACGGGGTGATACGACGGGGTGATACGACGGGGTGATACGACACACAGCAGCCACGGAGATAAGGGGCCAGCCAGCGGCACCAGTCCACATACCGACACACAGAAAATACCCTGTCTGTCGGAAAAAGAGAGAGAGACAAAGATATAGATAAAGGGAGAGAGGGGGTATCTGTATTTAACTTAACTAAATAACTTAACTGGTAATTTAGTAGTGATCTCAGAAGAGAGGAGAGTGAGGAGACCACACTGGAGCCAGACGAGACTCCACTCCTCTCCCCTCTGTGGAGACCAGAAGAAACCGAGCACAGTGCCACAACACAGAAGAACAAGATGGATCTGTTACTCATGCATGAGGCTGATTTAACTTTCAGATGATGTTCTTCAACTCCCCCCTTCCCTCACCTCTTCCTGTGGCTGCCCACAACACCCCTTCCCTAATGTTATGAAATACTGGAAGATTGATGGCATTGAAAGGGGGGTGATTACAGACACCTAGAGGCAGCCTGGCACACAGGACTTTAGATAGAGGTGTGGGCCCTGGATTTCCCCTTTCTCTGGACAGTACTGATATTCATGTGGTATTTGGATAGACACTATATCATACACAATACCGTTTCATGGTAGAGGATAGGTTGCCCAAAAAGATTAGGAGTGAAAACAGAGCCCTCCAAAAAGTTGAGTTTATATAATATTACATTGTGTCGAAATGCTCCTTTCTTTTTTCATTCTTTAAACCTTAGACTTATAGATTCCCACAGAGCGCTCTCTGTCCCCCACTTCTCTCCCCTGACACACTGTAAAACTCATCATTCTTTATTTTGGAGGAGAGAAAAAAAGGAATTCAATTTAGAAGTCTGATTGGCAGGGAAGCCTCTGGGATGAAGGGGGGGGGCAAGCAGAGAGAGATGGAGGGAGGGAGCGAGGGAGGGAGGGAGGCTAGACAGGGAGGGAGACAGGGAAGGAGACAGGGAGGGAGACAGGGAGGGAGGGAGACAGGGAGGGAGACAGGGAGGGAGACAGGGAGGGAGACAGGGAGGGAGACAGGGAAGGGAGGGAGACAGGGAGGGAGACAGGGAGGGAGACAGGGAAGGAGACAGGGAAGGAGACAGGGAAGGAGACAGGGAGGGAGACAGGGAGGGAGACAGGGAGGGAGACAGGGAGGGAGACAGGGAGGGAGACAGGGAGGGAGACAGGGAGGGAGGGAGGGAGGGAGGGAGGGAGGGAGGGAGGGAGGGAGGGAGGGAGGGAGGGAGGGAGGGAGGGAGGGAGGGAGGGAGGGAGGGAGGGAGGGAGGGAGGGAGGGAGGGAGGGAGGGAGGGAGGGAGGGAGGGAGACAGGGAGACAGGGAGACAGGGAGACAGGGAGACAGGGAGACAGGGAGACAGGGAGACAGGGAGGTATTGTGCTCTGAGGCTGCAGTGGCTCACTGTTTGCTTTGGTTTCTAGGGTAACACCGGACTGCAAAGAGATAACTTAAACAGATGTGGGAGAGAGCGAGGGAAAAACAGGGAAAACAACCACAGAGAAAAGCCACTGATAAATCTGCCGTGTCTGAAAGCTTTTGGGTTTTTTTCCCCTTCTTTTTTGCGGTTTTCAGTCTTTCAGGAGCAGAGGAGAGAAAGGGAAGAGAGCAGGGAAGAGAGAGAGATAGGGGGAGGGAGAGATAGGGGGAGAGAGAGACATAATAAATCATATACAGTATATATTGTCATCTAGTGAAGAGGGAATGTTGATTGAGAAGAAGCCCCAAAACACCATCATAGACCAAGAGCCAAATTCAATAAATTAATTAAACACACTAAGTCACCTGGCCTTTACCATATCTGTCAATATATTGCAGAGATCTGACAGATGTTTAAGGGGCCCGAGATCTTATAGTTGGGATGGTGCCATCATTATTGGAGTTGAGAAATGATGGACAGGATTTGGGAAAAGGGGTGTGAGGTGCTGGGGATGTTCAACTTGGGAAGAGAGTTGAAATTCAACAAATCTTGAAAATTGTCCATTGTTTTCTATGACGATTTGTTAATTCATGAATTGAATTTAAAATGCACTTCCTGAATTGATTGCAAGTTGACAACTGATTTGACTCCAAAGGTGGGGGGCCAGGGAGTTCCTTCAAAAGATATTACAGGAAGTTGTTAGCAGTAATTGTTTAAGTTTAGGCACTAAACAGAGCAGACACAGTTTCCCCTTTGATCTAGGAGAACTGCATTGGACTGAATTATAATTGGCTGGGAGGAGAGACATTTAGACTCTGATGAACTTTTAACAGGAAGAAGACAAAAAATGTATATTTCTATTCCAGAAACCATCACCTCAACCATAGTCCTCACTGAGCCCTAATTCAAAAAAAATGTCAATACTAATTGGAAATATTCAACCCTCAGGGATCAGAACGAGCAACCTCTAGGCTACCTGAACAAGCCAAACGACACTATTGTTGTTAAAGAGCTAGCGTTTTTTTCAATCAGCTTAACATTTTTAAAAGGTAAATGGAATTGCAGAGTTTGGGATTAAATTAAAGAGTCCAGGAGGCCTACAGTCAAATCAGAAATAGTAGTTTATCAACAGAGTTTTCAAACCCGGATGTCCAACAGGATAATCATTCTGGGAATTCCTCGCAAAACAGACTTGACAGTCAATGGGAGAAGTGAAAAAAGTGTGTTAAATTGTAAATTTTCTCGAAAAAGAAGTCACAACCTAGATGCGATTCAATGTAAGTAGCTGGAAATGTCATCTACAACCTTGTGAATGTGACACGCCTGTCCATTTTCGTCAAAACAACCTCATATCGTAGCAGTGCCTTTTGATTTGACAGCCTGCAATTCGGCGCCACACGACCGTTACACCCGATGACGTGTTTCTGCGCATTAACTTAGCTCACGTCGCCATGACTTCGCCTACAAGCATAATCAGGGATTTCTGCTGGAGGATCAGTTTCATTTCATTATATTTACGTTTACTGACCCCTAGCCTTCTCTCATCGCAAACATCACCAGTTTGATTCAATCTAACTATCTCCGTAAACAGAATTGGCTTATAGTGATTGTCAAGACCACTCCCTCTGCTTCTCTGTTAGAGGCCAAAACGACACGTTGACATGAAAAGTAAACAAAAACCATCCCCCTCTAGCGATACATCTCTCTAGGACAGGTTGCTTCTGATGCTCCGGTTCACACGTTTGTAGAAGTTCCATCGTCAGTTGGGACAGAGAGGACGAGTCCGAAACAGGACGCAAATCACTGCCTTATCCACTTGTTGCCCAGATTAACGTGAGCACAATTCCCACCCGCATTTTAAGCCCCGCCTACCCAAACCTGAGATTTAATGGAAGAGTCTGTCTGAAGAGGATCCTCCTCTGAATTTTTTTTTTTTAAATCCACTTTCGAAATGTCAGAGAGAAGCCAACATCCTCCCCAGGCCTTGTATCATTGCCTAGCTTACGGTGCTCCAGGGCCTGGGATATCCGAGACTACATTATTCCCA
>NC_056441.1:10614749-10624749 GCF_018296145.1 Oncorhynchus tshawytscha | reverse complement strand
GGAGGAAGGAGGAAGGAGGAAGGAGGAAGGAGGAAGGAGGAAGGAGGAAGGAGGAAGTAGAGAGGAGGAAGGAGGAAGGAGGAAGGAGAGAGGAGGAAGGAGGAAGGAGGAAGGAGAGAGGAGGAGGAGGAAGGAGGAAGGAGGAAGGAGAGAGGAGGAAGGAGGAAGGAGGAAGGAGGAAGGAGGAAGGAGGGAGGAGAAAGAAAATAGAAAGAAAAGTAAATGAGAGATGAAGAAGGAGAAAACAGTTAACATTAGAACATTATTATTAAAGGGCTGATAAATGCAGTACATAACTGAGGGAGGGAGAGAAGAGGGGTCTTACAAGGAAAAACAAGTGTCTATAGACAAATACAGATAAAGTTTTATTAGAGAAGCTACAGGAGTACACCTAAAATAATACAGCTCTATGGCAACTGGTGGAGTACCAACACATCTCCTCAGAAAGCCATGCCTGCCCCACAGTAATCAAGTGACCTATCCTACAGATATGTATGGTCGTTCAGTTAACTCCCTGAGCCAATGCCTAGGCGACTAAACAGCAGTCTTGTCTCACACAGTGTACCCAGGTTCAAAGCACAGGTTACAGTCCCTCAGCTGCACTTCTATATTAACAATCACTCAGCCAAAGGTCTGGGTGGTCTGACAGGACCCGGCCTTTCATCCTACACAAGACTTCCCATCTACCCTGCCTTATCCCCTCTCAGATACTGTGTGTGTTCTAGACAGGTGGAGGAGGACAGGCGAGGCCCTGGTCTTTTTATGGACAACCTGTCCTTATTTGCATGTCCGTAAGTTCATTTACAAGCTATGCTGACCCCAAGAAACAGCTAAAGCTGTCCAATCAGCTGAGCTTTCTGACAGACCCGTGCCATGCAGAGAGAGGGATGGAGGATGGAGAGACAGGATTCTCCTACTGCGCTGTGTGGAATGTGGGTGCTGGACTGTGGGCTCTGGGAGGCAGGGAGTGATGGGGCAGTGTTGCTTTGTGTGGACTGAGTCTGCTGTAGGAGCACACATACACCGACACACACAGAGCAGACTGCGGACCGCAAGGTGGATATTTTAGGAGCGTGGTCTCATCTGGGCTGCGTTGGTTCGTCATACGTTGTGCCAACTCTGACAACGTTTTGGAAAACACAGTCATAAATCAACATCTTGGAAAACATAGCCATAAATCGCCCCGCTGGCAGCACTCTGGCCATACACACATTGACACATACCACTGGGCATATTTTTTTATTTAACTAGGCAAGTCAGTTAATAAGAACAAATTCGTATTTACAATGACGGCCTACTCCAACAACACTGAGCCAATTGTGCACCAACCTGTGGGACTCTCAATCACAGCCGGATGTGATACAGCCTGGATTCAAACCGGGTACTATAGTGACACCTCTTGCACTGAGATTCAGTGCCTTAGACCACTGCTCCACTCAGGAGCCCATACACATACCCACACACCACAGAGCAGCAGCTGCCACATCATGAGTGGCAGGGAGGGAGCATCCATTTTATTTAACATGTACACTATGCCCCCTGTGTCCTCAACACACATCCATTACAGTAATGTCAGTGTCAACGTCAGTCAGGTGAAGACTGTGATGACCCATAAAGAGAAGGTAGAATTCAAACAAGTCTTTTTTTATTGACAGTTCCAGACCAGTGATCCAGAGACAAACATGGCTTTTTAGGGGACAAGAGATCAGAGATCCTTCACATAGCTTTCTAAATGTGGGAATTGGTGGGTGTGAAAGAACCTATCTGGATAAAGGTTGTTGCTGAGTTGACTATATAAAATGCATTCAAGTGAAGAGTATCAGAGAAGTTCAACATGCTGTGGGGTGCATTTTTGTATTTAACTAGGCAAGTCAATTCAGAACAAATCCTTACTTTACGATGACAACCTACCCCTGCCAAACCATCCCTTAACCCAGATCATGCTTGAACAATTGCGCACCGCCCTATGGGAATCCCAATCAAGGAGAGTTGTGATACAGCCCGGGATCAAACCAGGGTCTATAATGCCAGCTCTTGCACTGAGATGCAGTGCCTTAGACCGCTGTGCCACTCGGCAGCCCATTGACTTGATGAGAAATTAGAAAGAACGGCATAAAGGAGAGCAATGAGAACTGGGGTCAGTTACGTTAGGGGAGGAACAAGGAACCACCAATGAGAACTGGGGTCAGTTACGTTAGGGGAGGAACAAGGAACCACCAATGAGAACTGGGGTCAGTTACGTTAGGGGAGGAGCAAGGAACCACCAATGAGAACTGGGGTCAGTTACGTTAGGGGAGGAACAAGGAACCACCAATGAGAACTGGGGTCAGTTACGTTAGGGGAGGAACAAGGAACCACCAATGAGAACTGGGGTCAGTTACGTTAGGGGAGGAACAAGGAACCACCAATGAGAACTGGGGTCAGTTACGTTAGGGGAGGAACAAGGAACCACCAATGAGAACTGGGGTCAGTTACGTTAGGGGAGGAACAAGGAACCACCAATGAGAACTGGGGTCAGTTACGTTAGGGGAGGAGCAAGGAACCACCAATGAGAACTGGGTCAGTTACGTTAGGGGAGGAACAAGGAACCACCAATGAGAACTGGGGTCAGTTACGTTAGGGGAGGAACAAGGAACCACCAATGAGAACTGGGGTCAGTTACGTTAGGGGAGGAACAAGGAACCACCAATGAGAACTGGGGCCAGTTACGTTAGGGGAGGAACAAGGAACCACCAATGAGAACTGGGGTCAGTTACGTTAGGGGAGGAACAAGGACCACCAATGAGAACTGGGGTCAGTTACGTTAGGGGAGGAACAGGAACCACCAATGAGAACTGGGGTCAGTTACGTTAGGGGAGGAACAGGAACCACCAATGAGAACTGGGGTCAGTTACGTTAGGGGAGGAACAAGGACCACCAATGAGAACTGGGGTCAGTTACGTTAGGGGAGGAACAAGGACCACCAATGAGAACTGGGGCCAGTTACGTTAGGGGAGGAACAAGGACCACCAATGAGAACTGGGGCCAGTTACGTTAGGGGAGGAACAAGGACCACCAATGAGAACTGGGGCCAGTTACGTTAGGGGAGGAACAAGGACCACCAATGAGAACTGGGGTCAGTTACGTTAGGGGAGGAACAGGAACCACCAATGAGAACTGCGGCCTATTCCGTTAGGGGACGAACAATGACCACCAATGAGAACTGGGACCAGTTACGTTAGGGGAGGAACAAGGACCACCAATGAGAACTGGGGCCAGTTACGTTAGGGGAGGAACAAGGACCACCAATGAGAACTGGGACCAGTTACGTTAGGGGACGAACAAGGACCACCAATGAGAACTGGGGCCAGTTACGTTAGGGGAGGAACAAGGACCACCAATGAGAACTGGGACCAGTTACGTTAGGGGACGAACAAGGACCACCAATGAGAACTGGGGTCAGTTACGTTAGGGGAGGAACGGGGACCACCAATGAGAACTGGGGCCAGTTACTTTAGGGGAGGAACAAGGACCAAAAATGAGAACTGGGACAGGTAACGTTAGGGGAGGAACAGGGACCACCAATGAGAACTGCTGGGGCCAGTTACGTTAGGGGAGGAACAAGGAACCACCAATTAGAATTGGGGCCAGTTACATTAGGGGAGGAACAGGGACCACCAATGAGAACTGCTGGGGCCAGTTACGTTAGGGGAGGAACAGGAACCCCTAATGGAGGATGAGTTGTTGTTGTGTCAGATAGTATGGCAGTCTCTTTTCCTCAGACAACAACTTGTATACTGCTGCCATGATGTGAGGGCAAACTGACCGTGCCATCTTAGAGGAAGTAACTAGAAACAGTGCGCCTTCCAAAATGCACGCACACAGTACTTCAGAAGTGGCGAGCCTCACTGGCTTTCGAATGCATTGCATAATGTAGATTCGAACCGCAACCCAGATTTCTCAAGGACAAACCAACGAGATGTGTGCAGGCTTTAAGAGAAAACTCTAAACCCAGAAAAACCACGAAAACATTTGAAACAACACCAAAAAACAAGATAATTAGAGTCTAGCAGATTTCATCCTGTAATTATCTAACATTTTGAGTAAGAAAACAATACCCCAAGAAAACAGAGAGAGAAGCCAAATCCTCCATATTTCAACATGAAAGAAGTTGGCGTTTGCTAGCGAATTCCAAATGGCGTTTGAGGCTTGTGATAAAGATCTTGATTTAGAGTTTAGAGTAAACTACAGGCTTCAAAGGTGGGACACAACACAATACGATATGATACCAAATAATACAATACACTACATTACAATACAGTACAACACAATATGATACCATAGAATTCTATGCAATACAGCATAACACAATACAATATGATACCATAGAATACTATACAATACAGCATAACACAATACAATATGATACCATAGAATACTATACAATACAGCACAACACAATACAATATGATAACATAGAATACTATACAATACAGCACAACACAATACGATATGATACCATAGAATACTATACAATACAGCACAACACAACACAATATGATACCATAGAATACTATACAATACAGCATAACACAATACAATATGATACCATAGAATACTATACAATACAGCACAACACAATACAATATGATAACATAGAATACTATACAATACACTACAGTATAATACAACACAATACAATATGATACCACAGAATACAATACACTACCCTTCACTACAGTACAGCACAATACGCTATGCTACCATATATTACAATAGACTACACTACAATACAACACAATACGATATAATACCATAGAATACAATACAAAACAATACAATTCAATACAATACAGTAAAACACAATACCATATTATACCATAGAATACAATACAATACACTACACTACAGTACAGCACCCTAGAATATGATAACATAGAATTCAATACACTACAGTACAACACAATACCATATTATAGCATAGAATACAATACAATACACTACACTACAGTACAGCACCCTAGAATAAGATAGCATAGAATACAATACACTACAGTACAACAAAACACGATATTATACCATAGAATACAAAACAATACAATTCAATTCACTACAGTACAACACAATACCATATTATACAATATAATACAATACACTACAATACAGCACAATACGCTATGATACCATATAATACAATAGACTACACTACAGTACAACACAATACGATATTATACCATAGAATACAATACAATACACTACACTACAGTACAGCACCCTAGAATATAATACCATAGAATACAATACAATACAACACAATATGCTATGATACTATACATTACACGTCAGTACAATGCGAAACAATACACAACAATACAATATAATGCACTACAATCCACTACACTACAGTACAATACACTACACTACAATATACTACACTACAATACACTACACTACAATACACTACACGACAATACACTACACAACAATACGCTACACTACACTACACTACAATACACTACACTACACTACACTACACTACAATACACTACACTACACTACAATACACTACACTACACTACACTACACTACACTACACTACACTACAATACAATACACTACACTACACTACAATACACTACACTACAATACAATACAATACACTACAATACACTACACTACAATACAATACACTACACTACAATACACTACACTACACTACAATACACTACACTACACTACACTACAATACACTACACTACACTACAATACACTACACTACACTACACTACAATACACTACACTACAATACACTACACTACAATACACTACACTACAATACACTACACTACAATACACTACAATACACTACACTACACTACAATACAATACACTACACTACACTACACTACACTACAATACACTACACTACAATACAATACACTACAATACACTACACTACAATACACTACACTACACTACACTACACTACACTGGACTACACTACAATACACTACAATACACTACAATACACTACACTACACTACAATACACTACACTACAATACACTACACTACACTACAATACACTACACTACAATACACTACAATACACTACACTACACTACAATACACTACACTACACTACACTACACTACACTACAATACACTACACTACAATACACTACACTACAATACACTACACTACAATACAATACACTACAATACACTACACTACAATACACTACACTACAATACACTACACTACACTGGACTACACTACAATACACTACAATACACTACACTACACTACACTACACTAGACTACACTACAATACACTACAATACAATACACTACACTAGACTACAATACACTACAATACACTACACTACACTACAATACACTACACTACAATACACTACACTACAATATACTACAATACACTACAATACACTACACTACACTACACTACACTACAATACACTACACTACAATATACTACAATACACTACAATACACTACACTACAATACACTACACTACAATATACTACAATACACTAGAATACACCACACTACAATACAATACACTACAGTACAATACACTACACTACAGTACAATACACGACACTACAATATACTACACTACAATACACTACACTACAATACACTACACTACAATATACTACAATACACTACACTACAATACACTACACTACAATACACTACACTACAATATACTACAATACACTAGAATACACCACACTACAATACAATACACTACAGTACAATACACTACACTACAGTACAATACACGACACTACAATATACTACACTACAATACACTACACTACAATACAACACACTACACTACAATACACTACATTACACTACACTACAATACACTACACTACACTAGACTACAGTACAATACACAATACTACAATACTCTACACTATACTAGACTACAGTACAATACACTACAATACAATATAATACACTACACTAGACTACAGTACAATACACTACACTACAGTACACTACACTACAATATACTACACTACAATACACTACACTACAGTACACTACACTACAGTACAATACAAAACAATACACTACAATACAATATAATACACTACACTAGACTACAATACAATACACTACAATACACTACACTACAATACACTACAATGCACAACACTACAGTACAATGCACTGCATTAGACTACAATACAATACACCACAATACAATACACTGCACTACAATACACTACGATATTATACCATAGAATACAATACAATACACTACAATACAAAATACTACACTAGAATACAATACAATACACTGCACTATACTAGACTGCACTACAATACACTACACTACAGTGTAATACACTACACTACAATACACTACACTACAATACACTACACTATACTACTGTCACTACACTATACCGCACTAGACTACACAACACTACACAACACTACACTACAATACAAAACACTACACTACAATACAAAACACTACAGTGTAATACACTACACTACAATACACTACACTACAATACACTACACTATACTACTGTCACTACACTATACCGCACTAAACTACACAACACTACAAAACACTCCACTACAATACAAAACACTACACTAGAATACAAAACACTACACTAGAATACAAAACACCACACTAGAATACAAAACACTACACTAGAATACAAAACACTACACTAGAATACAAAACACTACACTAGAATACAATACACAAGTGAGATCCATTGACTTGTTGAGATATGAGAAAGACCTGCATTAAAGAGTACAATGAGAACTGCGTTCCCTGTTCCTCTGGCCCCAGTTCTCATTGGTGGTCCCCAGTTCCTCCCCTGATGTAATTGGCCCCAGTTCTCATTGGTGGTCCCCAGTTCCTCCCCTGATGTAATTGGCCCCAGTTCTCATTGGTGGTCCCCGTTCCTCCCCTGATGTAATTGGCCCCAGTTCTCATTGGTGGTCCCCGTTTCTCCCCTGATGTAATTGGCCCCAGTTCTCATTGGTGGTCCCCAGTTCCTCCCCTGACGTAATTGGCCCCAGTTCTCATTGGTGGTCCCTGTTCCTCCCCTGATGTAATTGGCCCCAGTTCTCATTGGTGGTCCCCGTTCCTCCCCTGATGTAATTGGCCCCAGTTCTCATTGGTGGTCCCCGTTCCTCCCCTGATGTAATTGGCCCCAGTTCTCATTGGTGGTCCCGTTCCTCCCCCTGATGTAATTGGCCCCAGTTCTCATTGGTGGTCCCCGTTCCTCCCCTGATGTAATTGGCCCCAGTTCTCATTGGTGGTCCCCGTGGTGGTCCCCAGTTCCTCCCCCCTGATGTAACTGGCCCCAGTTCTCATTGGTGGTCCCCAGTTCCTCCCCTGATGTAATTGGCCCCAGTTCTCATTGGTGGTCCCCGTTCCTCCCCTGATGTAATTGGCCCCAGTTCTCATTGGTGGTCCCCAGTTCCTCCCCTGATGTAATTGGCCCCAGTTCTCATTGGTGGTCCCCAGTTCCTCCCCTGATGTAATTGGCCCCAGTTCTCATTGGTGGTCCCCGTTCCTCCCCTGATGTAACTGGCCCCAGTTCTCATTGGTGGTCCCCAGTTCCTCCCCTAATGTAATTGGCCGCAGTTCTCATTGTGGTTCCCGTTCCTCCCCTAACGTAATTGGCCGCAGTTCTCATTGTTCTCTTTAATGCTGTTCTCATTTGTTCTCATTTGTCATACACAACACTAATGTACACTACGCTACAATAAACTACACTACAATACACTACACTATAGCCACTACCCTACACTACACTAAACTAAACTACTGTCACAACACCACACTACACTATACTATACTACACTGCACCAAACTAAGCTACACTACTGTCACACCACAACACCCCACTACACAACACAACACACCACCACACAACACTACACCACACTACACTACACTACACAACACTACACTGTACTACACAACACTACACTACACAATGCTATACTACACCACACCACACTACACTATACAATACTATTCCACACTACACCACACTATACTATACTACCCTGCACCATACTACACTACACTACTGTCACAGCACTGCAATACACAACACTAAGCGACTCTACTGTACACTACATTACAATGCAGAACACTACACTATAATACACTACAATAGACTACACTAAACTACACTACAATAGACTACACTAGACTACACTACAATAGACTACACTAGACTACACTACAATAGACTACACTAGACTACACTACAATAGACTACACTAGACTAAGCTTCACTGCAATACAATACACTACTGTACACCCCACTACACTACAATGCACTACAATACACGACACTCGACAACACTACTACAATGCACTCCTCTAGACTACACTACACTACAATATACTACTGTACACCACACTACATTACAATACGCTACACTACACTACAATACTCTACACTACACTAGAATAGACTACAATAGACTACACTAGACTAAGCTACATTGCAATACAATACACTACTGTACACCACACTACACTACAATGCACTACACTACACAACACTCAACAAAATTACAATGCACTCCTCTAGACAACACTACACTACAATACACTACTGTATACCACACTACACTACAATACTCTGCACTATACTACAATACATTACACTACAATACTCTACACTACACTACACTAGACTACAGTACAATGCAATACTCTACACTACACTACAACACAATACACTACACTACACTGCACTACAATACATTACTGTACACCACACTGCACTACACTACAGTACACCACACTACATTACAATGCAAAACACTACATTTGACTACATTACACTACAATACACTACACTAGACTACTGTACCTCACACACATGTACACTATGGTACACTACACTAATGTACTCTACACTACACAACACTACACTGTACTATACTATACTACTCTACACTACACAGATGTACAATACACTACACCGC
>NC_056441.1:10592249-10607249 GCF_018296145.1 Oncorhynchus tshawytscha | reverse complement strand
ACAGATGAATCAGAATTAGTTGGGTAACATAGATAATTAAGATGTTTTATTTGCATGATATGTTTATGTGAGATACTTGTCATTAGAATGTATCCTTTTGGACTATAGTGTTGGCAGTTGCACTTCTCCCTAAACTGGGGCTCAGTCACTTGGGGCCCAAAGAGGGGAAGGATCAGGCTCGTCTTTCACATGTCCCTGGTGCTATGCATAATATCAGAAAGGGAAGAGAACAGAATGGAACATTATCTTCATATGTGAATGTGTCTTTACCTATTCTTAAACCATGTGAATGGATGGCGTGATTAATGGGGAACCAATTACTTGTCTCCACAATGTCTGTGCGCCAGTCACTTCCTCCTTTTCCCATTGGGGGGAGGTGTATGGCAGTGTCTGGAAACATTGTATGTCCTCTCTGATCTTACACTTATCCTGGGATAGTGTATGACCTAGAGGCTCACTCCCCTCAGTGAGCTTGTCCAGGCGTGGGGTCAAGAGGGGGTTTACTTGAGATGGGAGTATCTAGAGTTGATAATTGATATATGCAATAGGATGAGTTGCTGTTTTTGTACTATGAAGTAACAGGAACGAGATTAGAACCTCGTCTGTGGGACCAAACTGAACGATAATTTATAGCGAATGTTATCTGGCTTAGGGATACTCCTTTCTCAAGACAAAGCATTTCTTTGTGAACAGTTCCTAAGATCTGTGGTTTGTCATGTAAGTTGAGAGGGGTGTATCTTGGCTATAAAACATCTTTGTATTTTTCTGTAGTCACTTCTCAACGGTTCATTAGAAATAGTGAATTGTTGAAAGTCAAATGCTAGAGCTTATTATTATAAAAATATGTAGTTTACGTGTAACTCTGACTGGTGTGTAGTTTGTAACTCTCCTCAATAGATAAAGCAGAAATATGCCACCACATTTGGCGACGAGGATGGGATGTGAATCTTCACTCGGTGACCGCTCCTGAAGATCTTGGCAAATCGTGCACGAGGGATCCCTCAAACATGAGATCTCAGGGAAACCACACGTAGGGAACGAAGCAGTTGGACCCACCTTTGATCTGAGAGGCAGCAAGCCGAGTGGATACCACATCTCGAACTTAGTTTTTTTTAAGAAAGAGGTGAGCGAACCACACTTGAAGTCGAGTTTTTAACAAAAGCCTCTGTTACGTGGGCTCTGAGTGTGTATTCCTGTGTGAGGGGGGCACCTTGGAGGCGTAAGCAGGGCCGAGTCAGAGGAGAGTAATCTGAGAGTTTGTGGACTCAAAGACACTCTGCCACTGGTCGGTTGCAGGTGACCTAAAGCCGTCCTGACACTGAATTGATCACAGTGGGGATTGGTGCAGTCTGTGGGGGTGAGGGGCCAGGGTGACTGTGCGTTCTGTGTGAAACACGGTACTTGGTGAAGCCCTATTGGAAGAAGGACCTCATTCTGAAAGTGTCTGTGTGACTGTCTAAGTGACCCTCAGAGTTGGTGAATTCCAATTATTTTAAATGTGATGGCCAGGTATGCCCTGGGTTACTCTGTGTGAGTATTTTGTTTTGGGACCACTAGTTAATATTTTGATTACATTATGGGTTTCCCTGTACATGTAGACAGGGTGTGAAATCCTGTGTGGGTAATCTTTGTAGGAGCGTTCTGTGTGGACGCGGTAGGTTGACTCTGTGTGGGTAACCTATTAATTATGTTCTGATGTTCTGTGTGGACATCTGACCAGTTCTGTGTGAACATCTGACCAATCCTGTGTGGGTGATCCTTAAAGTTCTGTGTGAGTACCTAAGAATTTCTTACGTTTTATATGGATTCTGTGAATATATGAAAACATAATAAATTGTATGTGTGTTGAGAATATAATTAGATACAATTTAAACCACCCATTCGTAGACATACGTAGGTTTTGAGTTGGTATCTTTAATGGATAATTTGATAAAGATGAGGTTTTAAGCACTATTAAACTGTCTAAAAAGATCTGGGCAATTGTGCTCTAGAAACTGATTAGAGTGGGTCCACTTTTGGTTATCTTACCCTAACCATTCAACTATAAATGCTTATTGGATTATCTCTGTTTGGGTACAACATTTGAAATAAAACTGCCCTTAAGGTCTGAAACTGTTTTATTTTTTCTTCCCAGTATGAGTGGAGTTGCGGGATTTATTGAATAAACCGTTTTCATGAAGTTAGAGCGAATTAAGATGGAATCTTGACATAATTTATAATGTCGTACAAAGCCTAGAGTATCCATCAAACTAATTAACAGTGCGTGATTAATATGATGTAGTAAAGTAATTGAAATAATTGAAACATAATCTACTTTTATTAAAAGGCGCAAGATCTGTTTCCTAGTCAATGAATGTCGATTTTACTCTTTGACTGCTAATCTATTCACTTGGCATGTGCGAATCATCGCCGGAGTAACGCTTGGACCTTTAAGTTAGGGCTATTTTCTGGGAATTGTCTCGGTTGTACGTGCCTGATTTTACAACTACAGACAATTGTAAAGTGGGTTTATTTGCGGGGAGTCTTAGTCATTCAAATAGAATTGGTGGTTCAGTGGTAGAATTTTTGCCTGCCAAGCAGGAGGCCCGAGTTTGTTTCCAGGCCAATGCACTGACTAAAATCTGAGTTTCTGATTGTAATTCAACTATTGGTATGTTTTGACTGGAAAGATATGGTCGCTAGTGTTTGTTTAAGATATAAACTGAACGTTTTAATAGCTTGTTTGGTTCAAATTGAAAGACGAATTCATTCAACTTAAATAGCGAGGCGAGTTTGATGTGATATGTTGTCTGTTGCCTAAATGGTCTGCTGAAATAACATATTGAGAAGATTAATAGTCGTATTTAAATAATTGAATCAAGGAAGAGACAGTTACCTAAATCGAATGAATAAATTTAGCGCTTTACATGTTATTTTTAAAGTCTTGGACATTTCATAAGTGTGAAGCCGAAAGAGAAGAGAAAGTTGTAAAGTTTGTTTTTAATTTTACGATAGAGGTAAGGCAGAACGTTGTTTGAGTAGGGGTTATATTTTTACCCACTGATAAAAAATAGGAGGGTTGTGTGCGTTGGGATATGTTGGAAAGTGATTCAGGTCATTGCTTGGTTTATTGTTCAGGTAACACCAGTGAATTTGAGCAGGAAGTTCATGCATTCTAACATTATAATCTGTTTCCATTATGTGGAACAATGTCAGTTCATTCAAGTGGATTGCAGTTTGAGTTCATTTGTATTTTTCCAGGGACAGTGCATATTAATCACAGTTGTGTGTGTGTCTAATGGCAGGGAATCCCAGACATGGGAAGCTCTCACACTGAAAACCGATTGACTGAAGGTGCTTTTCCTTAAGGGAACTGTACAGTCATATCTCATGGCGGATCTTGTGGATCTGCTGCCATAAGGTTTGGGTTTTCTGCTTAACAAAAGTACAGAGTGGAGGGGGAGCCTGGACATTTAGAATCTTGAATACAAGATAGGTGTCAGTGTACTGCACAAGCTTCCAACTCAGGAGCTTATGCTTTCTATAGCTATTGGATTTCCTATCAAGTACTTTGAGAGCCTGTTTGCAGACAGACTGAATGGGTTTTAATGTTGAACAGCAAGCTTGGGCCAAACTAGTCAGGTAGTATGTTAAGTGGGGGTATCATACATTTTAAGTATAGTTTTGTTACCTCTGTAGTCAAAACAATTTCATACGAGGTTGAAATTGGTTATTTGAGTTAGCTTTTTTATTTGCATTTTTAAAGAGAGGTTGGAATCAAGTATGATGCCGTGGTACTTAAAATCAGATACCACCTGGAGCTTTTCCCCTGATACGTAGACGGCTGTCTCAGGGGCATCAGTTGTTTTCTTTGTGAGGAACATGCAGACTGTGTTTTTTTATATTCAGATGCAAACATGAGTCTCTGAACAACTTTGTCATCTGGACCATTACAGTAGTGAGTTCTTGTGTAGCTTGTTGTTTGTTATTTGAATGCATTTATCACTGTCTCATCTGCATACATTTCATACCCTGTACAGACAGAATCAGACATAATCTGCATACATTTCAGACCCTGTACAGACAGAATCAGACATCATCTGCATACATTTCAGACCCTGTACAGACAGAAGGAAAATCATTAATGTACGAGCTGAACAGTATTGACCTTTGGGGAATGCAAACATTGTAGATATGAGTGGAAAAAAGTTAGTTTTGATTTTTAGGCTGATGAGACAGCACCAACTTTTTCAAGGTTTTACAATTGTTCAAAATCTGGATAGTTTTACAAAACATATCAACAGGTTGAAGTGATTAGATTGGTGGAAAGGGGTTATGGGTTTGTTAATTGTTTACTGTTTATTATAGGTGTTGATTTTACCTATTTAAACATTGTATTATCTGATGTGTTTGAGTAGGATTCTTTCTTCCGGGCCGGATGGAAGTTACCAAAAGTATGTATGTTAAGGGAGGCATGGGAGAACACGCCTACATTTTTATTAAATGCCTGGGAAGCAGAAATTTACCACCACAGACGGCAGGCAGGCTCAGGGGCAGACAGAGGGGTCAGGCAGGCAGGCTCAGGGGCAGACAGAGGGGTCAGGCAGGCAGGCTCAGGGGCAGACAGAGTGGTCAGGCAGGCGGGCTCAGGGGCAGACAGAGTGGTCAGGCAGGCAGGCTCAGGGGCAGACAGAGTGGTCAGGCAGGCGGGCTCAGGGGCAGACAGAGTGGTCAGGCAGGCGGGCTCAGGGGCAGACAGAGTGGTCAGGCAGGCGGGCTCAGGGGCAGACAGAGTGGTCAGGCAGGCAGGCTCAGGGGCAGACAGAGTGGTCAGGCAGGCGGGCTCAGGGGCAGACAGAGTGGTCAGGCAGGCAGGCTCAGGGGCAGACAGAGTGGTCAGGCAGGCAGGCTCAGGGGCAGACAGAGTGGTCAGGCAGGCGGGCTCAGGGGCAGACAGAGTGGTCAGGCAGGCAGGCTCAGGGGCAGACAGAGTGGTCAGGCAGGCAGGCTCAGAGACAGGACAGGCATAGGTCAAAACCAGGAAGGAGAGGGAAAAAAGAGACTGGGGAAAAGCAGGAGCTGAGACAAATAAATGCTGGTTGACTTGACAAACAAGACAAACTGGCAACAGACAAACAGAGAATTTAGGTAGAAATACACAGGAGGTTAATGGGGAAGATGGGTGACACCTGGAGGGGGGTGGAGACAATCACAAAGCCAGGTGAAACAGATCAGGGTGTGAAGAGAACAAGTGTATACATCTTAGATAAGAACTCAGAGCCCTTGTTAGCTTCGGAGTAGGAGTTTAGTTTGGTTTAGTTTATTAGGGTCCCCATTAGCTACTGCAAATTGCACATGCAGCTACTCTTCCTGGGGTCCACATAAAACATAGAAATACATGACAAAGTACAGAACAGTTATAGACAAGAATAACATAAGATATTTCATTCAATAAATAATATTTTTTTAAAAGGTTATTTATTGGAAAGACAAGTAGTGATGATCTAGGTTACATTTGTCACGCCCTGGCCATAGAGAGGCTTTTATTCTCTATTTTGGTTAGGCCAGGGTGTGACTAGGGTGGGCATTCTAGTTTCTTTATTTCTATGTTTTCTGTTTCTTTGTGTTTGGCCGGGTGTGGTTCTCAATCAGAGGCAGCTGCCTATTGGTGTCTCTGATTGAGAATCATACTTAGGAAGCTTTTTCCCACCTGTGTTTTGTGGGTAGGTGTTTTCTGTTTAGTGTTCTGCACCTGACAGGACTGTTTCGGTTTCGTCTCTCACTTTGTTATTTTGTTCTAGTGTTCGGTTTAAAATAAAATCATGAACATTTACCACGCTGCACTTTGGTCCAATCCTTCATGCAACGACGACCGTTACAACATTTTGTGTTTTTGATCGTAATGAATAAGATTGCATGGATGGGGGTGGCCTGGAGCCTCATTTACGTAGAAAATATACCCCAAAATGTGCGTGCGCCAGTTTTCACATCCCCGTGAACTTTAGACCATGCATACCAACATCTGCTAGTTGTTGAAATATTGCTGGCAAGTAAGTATTTTGTGCAAATGGGAGATATGATGAAAAACATATTCCTAAAAAGAAGAAAAAACAGATATGCAAGAATGCAACCATTTGCCGTTAGTGAGGAGAGCCAACATAGGAATCATGTAGTTAAACATAGGAATCATGTAGTTAAACATAGGAATCATGTAGTTAAACATAGGAATCATGTAGTTAAACATAGGAATCATGTAGTTAAACATAGGAATCATGTAGTTAAACATAGGAATCATGTAGTTAAACATAGGAATCATGTAGTTAAACATAGGAATCATGTAGTTAAACATAGGAATCATGTAGTTAAACATAGGAATCGTGTAGTTAAACATAGGAATCGTGTAGTTAAACATAGGAATCATGTAGTTAAACATAGGAATCTTACAGTTAAACATAGGAATCATGTAGTTAAACATAGGAATCATGTAGTTAAACATAGGAATCATGTAGTTAAACATAGGAATCATGTAGTTAAACATAGGAATCTTACAGTTAAACATAGGAATCATGTAGTTAAACATAGGAATCATATAGTTCAACATAGGAATCATGTAGTTAAACATAGGAATCATGTAGTTAAACATAGGAATCTTATAGTTAAACACAGCCATCTTTTTCCTATATATTTAGTTTTTCATAACCTTGTAGAATATATTCCTCACCTTTTCAGGCCTTGATGGGTTTATATTTCCTAAGGAGCCATTTCAAATCACCATGCGCATCATTTAATTCGACCTAGTAGCCTAGCAATTAGATAGGCTGTAGCAAATCAAATCAAATCCACTTTTATTAGTCACATGCGCCGAATACAACAGGTGTTCACTTACAGTGAAATGCTTACTTACAAGCACCTAACCAACAATGCAGTAAAAAAAAAATGTATAATAATTAAACATATGAGTAAGAATAAGAAATAAAATTAACAAGTAATTCATGAGCAGGAGTAAAACAACAATATCGAGACACCGGTTAGTTGAGGTAATATGTGCATGTAGGTAGAGTTATTAAAAAGTGACTATGCATGGATGACAACAGAGAGTAGCAGTGGTTTAAAAGAGGGGGATGGGGGGAGCAAGTCAGGATGCTCTCGGTGGTGCAGCTGTACAACCATTTGAGGATCTGAGGACCCATACCAAATCTTTTCAGTCTGCTGAGGGGGAACAGGTTTTGTCGTGCCCTCTTCACGACTGTCTTGGTGTGCTTGGACCATGTTAGTTTGTTGGTGATGTGGACATCAAGGAACTTGAAGCTCTCAACCTGCTCCACTATAGCCCCGTGTCGGTGATCAGGCCTACCGCTGTTGTGTCATCGGAAAACTTAATGACGATGTTGGAGTCGTGCCTGACCGTGCAGTCGTGAGTGAACAGGGAGTACAGGAGAGGGTGAGCACGCACCCCTGAGGGGCCCCTGTGTTGAGGATCAGCATGGCAGATGTGTTGTAACCTACCCTTACCACCTGGAGGCAGCCCGTCAGGAAGTCCAGGATCCAGTTGCAGAGGGAGGTGTTTAGTCCCAGGGTCCTTCGCTTATTGATGAGCTTTGAGGGCACTATGGTGTTGAACGCTGAGCTGTAGTCAATGAACAGCATTCTCACATAGGTGTTCCTTTTGTCCAGGTGGGAAAGGGCAGTGTGGAGTGCAATAGAGATTGCATCATCTGTGGATCTGTTGGGGCGGTGTGCAAATTGGAGTGGGTGTAAGGTTCCCGGGATGTATGTATTTCAGGTTTTGCAGCTTGGTTTATAATACCGGTATGCAGTTGAATATAGCAGCTGATCTTTTACCTTGAAGCAGGCCTATGTAATGCTACTGTAAGTACAGTTGTTGATATTTTTTTAAGTAGCCTGCCCTACAATGTTTCAGTCCATCATGTTTAGGTTGGGGAAAAAGTCGATGCAAAACAATGTTGAGTTCAAACATTCTGTTGATAGGTCCACGACAATTTCCCATTGTTATCTCTATCAGAAACTGACACAGTCCTTTTACAGATACAGCATAAAGTACTGCTGAAGATTAGAACATTGTGCCAACACAGTAGACAGACCGGTAGTTTATGACAAATATTTGACAGTAATGGTAGGCTACATTATTGCTGTGCGATAGGAGCGTGACATCGTTGTCTATTTAATCTCAAAGCCTATACCAAGGCAGGATATGAGCGTGACACCATAGCCTATTTAATCTCAGAGCCTATACCAAGGCAGGAGATAGAAACCCAACAATCTATTGATAAACTAAATATTGAACAACAATCTGTCTTTTGGAAGTGCAAGGGGCAGGAGGGGGACAGGCGGAGCAAGTAGCTGACTAGTGGTGGTGGCTATTCAGCAGCCTGATGGTCTGGGGGTAGAAGCTTCTGGACAGTTTTTCTATGATGCTCCTATACTGCCCGAGTTGTAGGTGTCCTGGAGGGCAGGCAGTGTTCACCCAATGGTGCGTTCGACTGAGCATACCACTGATGGATTCTGGGTACTAACTCCTAAACTTGGGTTAGGGTTAATTATCAGGTATCCTATTGAAATATTGAGTGCTTAGGTTTAGAGGGTCTACACCAGAATTGAATGGTTATCTGTAGGAGGAAGGTATATGGTGTGTGCAACTAAGCTTGGAATGTACTGAGTGTAGGGAAAGTGATAATGTGTCAGGCATCGATCAGGGGAGAGAGCCATGGATTAGTGATGAAGAGGGTCGAGGTCAGGTCACGTTACGGGAGAAAGAAAAATGTATGGCCGTATTACTTAGTTTCCTGCATAGCAGTAAAGATACAATATTTGTTCAGATGTGTAGAAGGAGACTCAGCCTAGGAGAAAAGGTTAAATAGCAGTGCTTGTGTGAACAATGTCTTTATCTAATGAAGCTCTCTATTGATCCTCTGGGAAGAACAAACTTGGTTTAAGCTTTCATATTGTCCGTAGAGTTTTTACTCTGAGAATTAGAACCTAACACCACCCTCTGTGGAGCCTTGTGGTCAGTGGTGGTGGAGTTGCCGTACCAGGCTGTGATGCAGCCCGCCAGTATGCTCTCGATGGTGCTCCTGTAGAACACCGTGAGAGCCATTGGAGACAGGCCGAAATTCTTTAGCATCTTGAGGTTGAAGAGTTGCTTCTTCACCACGGTGTCTGTGTGTTTTGAACATTTCACCTCCTCTGAGATGTGTATTCCCCGAAGAACATGAAGTCTTTGACCGTTTCCAGCCTGTCCCCTCCTGAAGTCCACGCTCGGCTCCTTTATTTTGTTGAGGGAGAGGTTGTTTTACCTGGCACCACGCCGTCAGAGTGCCTACCTCCTCTCTGTAGACCGTCTCGTCCTTGTTGGTAATCAGACCTACTACTGTTGTGTCGTCAGCGAACTTGATGATGGAGTTGGAACTGTGTGAGGCTGCGCAGTTGTGGGTATACAGGGAATACAGGAAAGGACTGAGGATGCACTCTTGTGGGGCCCCCCGTGTTGAGGATCAGTGAGGAGGAGGTAATGTTGCCTACATTCACCACCTGGGGGCAGCCCGTCAAGGAGTCCAGGACCCAGTTGCATAGGGGGCCATGAGTTTGTGGTGAGCTTAGAGGGCACTATGGTATTGAAGGCCGAGCTGTAGTCGATGAACCTCATCCTCACATATGCATTCCTTTTGTCCAGGTGGGTGACGGCAGTGTGCAGTGTGGACATTCACACAAGTTTGATTGATAACAGGAAACGTGTTTGAATGACTTGCGCCAAGTTCATAAATCTAAGTATTTTTGTACATTGGAAGACTTTTCAGTACTCAGTACTCGAAGAAGCATTTCTTAGACCAGACTAGAACCTCTTATTTTAGTAACTGTTGTAAAGGAGTCAGTATAAGCCTGTCCTACTGTGCTGCCCCTCCATGCAATAGTCTTCCACCCATTCCTCATGTCACACGTATTTCAAGCTCCCATTGAGGCAACAAAAAAAAATGGTCCCATTGTAATCAATCAGGGTTGTCCTGACTAGCTGTGTTTCCTGGTGTGGATCAAAAGCCAGATCCTCCATGACCACCCGTTCACTACAATAGCCTCTAAACATTTCAAACCTCAGTTATGTCTGTAACTCAGCAGCCTAACTATGATCTGCTCTGGCAGACTATGATCTGCTCTGGCAGACTATGATCTGCTCTGGCATGCTCCCCTACCTGCCTGGCAAGTGCTTACGGAAGACAGACACTCTAGTATGACCACCTCCTCTCTGTCTCTGTCTGTCTGTCTGTCTGTCTGTCTGTCTGTCTGTCTGTCTGTCTGTCTGTCTGTCTGTCTGTCTGTCTGTCTGTCTGTCTGTCTGTCTGTCTGTCTGTCTGTCTGTCTGTCTGTCTGTCTCTACTTCTCTGTCTCTCTCTCTCTATTTCTCTGTCTGTCTCTCTCTCTATCTCTGTCTCTCTGTGTCTCTCTCTCTATCTCCCTCTCACACACAGTCCTTCACGTTTGACTGTGTTCTGGGTTGAGGGGCTTAAGGCCAGCTGCTCAATAGGCAGCGATTGGTGCCAGTGTTTGTGTCCGTGTCCACATGAGCTTTGTTCTGGCTGCTTTACTTCCAGCCAGGCTTCACCCAGAACAACTGGAGAGAGAGATACACACACACACACACACACAGCAACACACCGTATATACCAACGAAAACATCAGTTTCACTCAGCAGACAGACCTTCAGCGCTTCATCAGAGTAGGAACATTGACTGGACTGTCTGGAATAGGGTTGAATTTGGGAAACCGGGTTACCGAGATTTACCCGCCTAAACCCACTTTTCCCAGAATATACACCAGAATATACACCAGAATATACACCGGAATATACACCGGAATATACACCAGAATATACACCGGAATATACACCAGAATATACACCGGAATATACACCGGAATATACACCAGAATATACACCAGAATATACACCAGAATATACACCAGAATATACACCGGAATATACACCGGAATATACACCAGAATATACACCGGAATATACACCAGAATATACACCGGAATATACACCGGAATATACACCAGAATATACACCAGAATATACACCAGAATATACACCGGAATATACACCAGAATATACACCGGAATATACACCGGAATATACACCAGAATATACACTGGCAAGAAACCGGTTAATTATAATAATAATTGTAATAATAACCATTATTTCTATGAACAGCATGACGTGAAATGGAACTGGTACACTATCTAAGATGTCTACATCTGTCTTCTCTATGGCCTTCTCTCTGCTATCTGCATGATCCATCATCAATGCTCAGGGTGGGGACAGACACCGCATCTCAGTAGGAGCGCAGTTCACAATGCATGTATCATCTCATCATGGTAACTGTTGGTCTTGTGACAGATAGGACTACATTTGCTGCAGAACAGCCTAGGCTACAGTAATATAAAGACTGAATGCGTGTCTAATTTATACATCTCCATTTGGCATTCGGGGGTCACATTATTTTAAAATTGTAGAAATTATAGATTTTTTTATTGCAGCGTCAGAGTTTGAAAACAGCCTATCACTGTAACGCTGTTGTTTTAAATCAGTGCTCACGTGATCACGCTCTCAGTTGTTCTCTCTCTCCATCAATTCAGGAGTTATTAGATCATTTGTTTTGTCCATATGTAGCTTGTTTTTGGTCGCAGGTCCGTGAATGGCTGAAGAATTGCAACAGGTACTCTGCAGAAAGCACTGCTGGATTATTTCAAGTCAATCCATCAATAATATCAGTGCATTTGGAAATGATTTAGACCCCTTTACTTTTTCCACATTTCGTTACAACTTTATTCTAAAAATGGATTAAAATGTTCATTTGTTTCATCAATCTACACACAATACCCCTTATTGACAAAGTAAAAACAGGCTTTTAGACATTTTTGCAAAGTAAAAAAAACTCAAACTTAAATATGACATTTACATAAGTATTCAGAGCCTCAGTACTCTGTTGAATCATCTTTGGCAGCGATTACAGCCTCCAGTCTTCTTGGGTTATGATGCTACAAGCTTGGCACACCTGTATTCAGGGAGTTTCTCCCATTCTTCTCTGTAAATTGCACTTCTATTATTTATTATTTTTATTTATATTTTTTACTTATTTATTTTTTACTTCACCCTTACTTTTCTTAAAAGTGCATTGTTGGTTAAGGGCTTGTAAGTAAGCAAGGTCTACACCTGTTGTATTCAGCATTTCACTGTAAGGTCTACACCTTTTGTATTCAGCATTTCACTGTAAGGTCTACTACACCTGTTGTATTCAGCATTTCACTGTAAGGTCTACTACACCTTTTGTATTCAGCATTTCACTGTAAGGTCTACTACACCTGTTGTATTCAGCATTTCACTGTAAGGTCTACTACACCTGTTGTATTCAGCATTTCACTGTAAGGTCTACTACACCTGTTGTATTCAGCATTTCACTGCAAGGTCTACTACACCTGTTGTATTCAGCATTTCACTGTAAGGTCTACTACACCTGTTGTATTCAGCATTTCACTGTAAGGTCTACTACACCTGTTGTATTCAGCATTTCACTGTAAGGTCTACACCTGTTGTATTCAGCATTTCACTGTAAGGTCTACTACAGCTGTTGTATTCAGCATTTCACTGTAAGGTCTACTACACCTGTTGTATTCAGCATTTCACTGCAAGGTCTACTACACCTGTTGTATTCAGCATTTCACTGCAAGGTCTACACCTGTTGTATTCAGCATTTCACTGCAAGGTCTACACCTGTTGTATTCAGCATTTCACTGCAAGGTCTACACCTGTTGTATTCAGCATTTCACTGTAAGTTATACCTACACCTGTTGTATTCGGCGCATGTGACAAATACAATTAGATTTGATTTAAGATCCTCTCAAGGTTGGATGGGGAGCGTTGCTGCACAGTTATTTTTAGGTCTCTCCAGAGATGTTTGATCGGGTTCAAGTCCTGGCTTTGGCTGGGCCACTCAAGGACATTCAGAGACTTGTCCCGAAGCCTCTCCTGAGTTGTCTTGGCTGTGTGCTTAGGGTTAGTGTCCTGTTGGAAGGTGAACCATTGCCCCAGTCTGAGGTCCCGAGGACAATGAAGCAGGTTTTCATCAAGGATCTCTCTGTACTTTGCTCTGTTCACCTTTCCCACGATCCTGACTAATCTCCCGGTCCCTGCCCGCTGAAAAACACCCCTACAGCATGTTGCTGTCACCACCCCGCTACACTGTAGGGTTGGGGCCAGGTTTCCTTCAGATGTGACGCTTGGCATTCTGGCCAAAGAGTTGAATTTTGGTTTCATCAGACCAAAGAATCTTGTTTCTCGTGGTCTGAGAGACCGTTCTAGGAAGAGTCTTGGTGGATCCTAACTTCTTCCGTTTAAGAATGATGGAGGCCACTGTGTTCTTGGGGACCTTCAATGCTGCAGAAATCTTTTGGTACCCTACCGCAGATCTGTGCCTTGACACAATCCTGTCTCGGAGCTCTATGGACAATTCCTTTGACCTCATGGCTTGGCTTTTGCTCTGACATGCACTGTCAACTGTGGGACCTTATATAGACAGGTGTGTGCCTTTCCACATCATGTCCAATCAATTGAATTTACCACAGGTGGACTCCAATCAAGTTGTAGAAACATCTCAAGATGGTCAATGGAAACAGGATGCACCTGAGCTCAATTTCGAAGTCTCATAGCAATAGCAAAGGGTCTGAATACTAGGTAAGTAGGGTATCTTTTTTTTAAATATATATACATTTACAAAAATGTCAAAAAACCTATTTTGCTTTGTTTTGGTATTATGTGTAGATTGCTATTTAATCCATTTTATAATAAGCCTGTAACGTAACAAAATGTGGAAAAAGTCAAGGGGTCTGAATACTTTCCAAAGGCACTTGTATACATATTAACAAAAGAATATATGGGGATTGGAAATGATGCAGACAATAACATTGATGGAAACTACAATATATCTGCTATATTAAAGCTGATGTACCCCCTAAAAAATACAAAGTAAAATATCTAATTTACCGCCTGCTGATGTCATCAGGCAGGACAAAACTCCATCCCACTGTCTTTTTTAAACAGCTCTTTCACTAAAAGGGCATCGTCATTTTCCCAATTTCGCAATATTGTGGGTGGAAATATACACTGATTGTACAAATCCTTCCTAATATTGAGTTGCGTCCCCCCCTTGTGCCCTCAGAACAACCTCAATTCGTCGGAACATGGACTCTACAGGGATGCTGGCCCATGTTGACTCCAATGTGTTCCACAGGGATGCTGGCCCATGTTGACTCCAATACGTTCCACAGGGATGCTGGCCCATGTTGACTCCAATGTGTTCCACAGGGATGCTGGCCCATGTTGACTCCAATGCGTTCCACAGGGATGCTGGCCCATGTTGACTCCAATGTGTTCCACAGGGATGCTGGCCCATGTTGACTCCAATGCATTCCACAGGGATGCTGGCCCATGTTGACTCCAATGCGTTCCACAGGAATGCTGGCCCATGTTGACTCCAATGTGTTCCACAGGGATGCTGGCCCATGTTGACTCCAATGCGTTCCACAGGGATGCTGGCCCATGTTGACTCCAATACGTTCCACAGGAATGCTGGCCCATGTTGACTCCAATGTGTTCCACAGGGATGCTGGCCCATGTTGACTCCAATGTGTTCCACAGGGATGCTGGCCCATGTTGACTCCAATGTGTTCCACAGGGATGCTGGCCCATGTTGACTCCAATGCGTTCCACAGGGATGCTGGCCCATGTTGACTCCAATGTGTTCCACAGGGATGCTGGCCCATGTTGACTCCAATGTGTTCCACAGGGATGCTGGCCCATGTTGACTCCCAGCAGTGTTGCAGTTCTTGACACAAACTATCATACCCTGTTCAGAGGCAGTTAAATCTTGGCAGTAAGGCAGGGGTGACATGGATCTTAACAGGGTTGGTTTCGCACCCGGCAACAAAGGATGAACGGGGCTAATGCTGCTA
>NC_056441.1:10562249-10587249 GCF_018296145.1 Oncorhynchus tshawytscha | reverse complement strand
ATTTACATTTTTAACCATTTTAATTCAAAACAAATCACACAGTAAGGAACTTAATTGTTATCCAGAAATGATGATATTGAGATAAAAACAGCCGCGTTGAACCTTTCAGGGAGGTATGTAAATGCTGCTGGTGTGACGAAGCCATTGATCTTGGGGAACATGTTAGGACACTTACTGACATGCATTCCAAATTGCACCTTATTCCCTATATATAGTGCAATAATGTTGGGCTCTGGTCAAAAGTAGTGCACTATGTAAGGGAATATGGTGCTATTTAGGACAGCATTAGTCACTAATTCAATGCCATGCCCAGCCTGGGTCACTGGCTCTCTGTCGCAACACAAAACAACATAACCTCGGGGATGAATCTGATCTGACAAAGTCAGTCTATGGACCCCAGCAATCATATGGTATCTCATAGAGGGAGGCTATGGCTTTAGAGAAATATATGGTGACATATTCAGTCAGTTTACGTCAACATGGATACTGGATACGTACAGTAGAATGGACACGTTTTACATACAGCCTTTTTCCTCGTCCTTGTTCTTGCTTTCTTTGGAATACTTAGTATGATCCTGGGGAAGCATGGATAACCCCAGAATCAGCTACTAATGGCCCGCTTCTGAACTAGTAACACACACACCTTTCATAAAAACTAACAGGATTATTCATTGCATTCATTTTGCGCTCCAGCCCTGGTGTGAACACGGGCAGCAGTCAGCCAGGCACCACAGGGTTGAAAGGAGACACATTCAGAGAGACTAGGTGGACATATCCTTCTGAACTAGCAGTAACACATATCCCCCTCCTGGGCACTCATTACCCAGGCAGCAGCACCCCTAGGCTAGAGAGAGAGGAAAAGGAGGGAGTGAGGGAGAGTGAAGAGGGGAAGAGGAGGAGAGAGAGGGAAAGATAGGGAGAGGGTATGTGGAGGAGAGAGGGGGAGAGATAGGGAGAGGGGAGGAGGAGGAGAGAGAGGGAGAGATAGGGAAAGGGGAGGAGGAGGAGAGAGAGGGAGAGATAGGGAGGGGGAGGAGGAGGAGAGAGGGAGAGATAGGGAGAGAGGAGGAGGAGAGAGAGGGAAAGATAGGGAGAGGGAGGAGAGAGAGAGAGGGAAAGATAGGGAGAGGGGAGGAGGAGGAGAGAGAGGGAGAGATAGGGAGAGGGGAGGAGGAGGAGAGATAGGGAGAGGGGAGGAGGAGGAGAGAGAGGGAGAGATAGGAAGAGAGGAGGAGGAGAGAGAGGAGAGAGAGAGAGAGGGAGAGGGAGGAGGAGGAGAGAGGGGAGAGATAGGGAGAGGGGAGGAGGAGAGAGAGGGGGAGAATGAGAGAAGGAAAGGAGGGGAGAGAGGGGGGGAGAATGGGAGAAGGAAAGGAGGGGAGAGAGGGGGAGAGAATGAGAAAAGGAAAGGAGGGGAGAGAGGGGAGAATGAGAGAAGGAAAGGAGGGGAGAGAGGGGGAGAATGAGAGAAGGAAAGGAGGGGAGAGATGCGGAGAATGAGAGAAGGAAAGGAGGGGAGAGAGGGGGAGAATGAGAGAAGGAAAGGAGGGGAGAGAGGGGGAGAATGAGAGAAAGAAAGGAGGGGAGAGAGGGGGAGAATGAGAGAAGGAAAGGAGTGGAGAGAGGGGGAGAATGAGAGCAAGACAACAGAAACAGCCTGGAGGAGGAACATGAGAAAAATGTGAGTTCCATGATCCTGCAGACTAGCTGAAACACAATCCACTAGCTGTGGTGTGTGTGTGTGTGTGTGTGTGTGTGTGTGTGTGTGTGTGTGTGTGTGTGTGTGTGTGTGTGTGTGTGTGTGTGTGTGTGTGTGTGTGTGTGTGTGTGTGTGTGTGTGTGTGTGTGTGTGTGTGTGTGTGTGTGTGTGTGTGTGTGTGTGTGTGTGTGAGTGTGAAGGGAGGGAGGGAGGGAAGGTGATGGTATGTTCCCTATGCCGGAGGGCTGCAGAGCGGCTCAATGCTGATCTAACCAGAGACTATAACGGCTCCTTTAATCTGTGCCGCCAGCCACAACACAGGGAGGCAGCAGCGGTGCACAGGGTCACCCCCCTCTACCTGCAGGGGCCAACTGAGCATGCAGGCTGGCAGGAGCTCTATAAAGTGGCACACTGCTATAACAAGACTCAGTAAGACATGTTCCCCATAGAGCTGGACACCCACACCTCTGACCCTTCACCTCTGACCATATAAGACACACCGGAGTTCGGTGAAAAGAGAAATCCAACCTAGTCCTGACAGTAACATAGAGACAGCCTGTAGACAACCTAGTCCTGACAGTAACATAGAGACAGCCTGTAGACAACCTAGTCCTGACAGTAACATAGAGACAGCCTGTAGACAACCTAGTCCTGACAGTAACATAGAGACAGCCTGTAGACAACCTAGTCCTGACAGTAACATAGAGACAGCCTGTAGACAACCTAGTCCTGACAGTGACATAGAGACAGCCTGTAGACAACCTAGTCCTGACAGTAACATAGAGACAGCCTGTAGACAACCTAGTCCTGACAGTAGCATAGAGACAGCCTGTAGACAACCTAGTCCTGACAGTAACATAGAGACAGCCTGTAGACAACCTAGTCCTGACAGTGACATAGAGACAGCCTGTAGACAACCTAGTCCTGACAGTAACATAGAGACAGCCTGTAGACAACCTAGTCCTGACAGTGACATAGAGACAGCCTGTAGACAACCTAGTCCTGACAGTAACATAGAGACAGCCTGTAGACAACCTAGTCCTGACAGTAAATGTCCTGACAGTAACTAGTACTGACAGTAACATAGAGACAGCCTGTAGACAACCTAGTCCTGACAGTAAATGTCCTGACAGTAACTAGTACTGACAGTAACATAGAGACAGCCTGTAGACAACCTAGTCCTGACAGTAAATGTCCTGACAGTAACTAGTACTGACAGTAACATAGAGACAGCCTGTAGACAACCTAGTCCTGACAGTAACTAGTACTGACAGTAACTAGTACTGACAGTAACATAGAGACAGCCTGTAGACAACCTAGTCCTGACAGTAAATGTCCTGACAGTAACTAGTACTGACAGTCCTCCATCCCTCTGTCTCTCCATCCCTCCATCCCTCCTTCCCTCCATCCCTCTGTCCCTCCATCCCTCTGTCTCTCCATCCCTCCATCCCTCCTTCCATCCCTCCATCCCTCTGTCTCTCCATCCCTCTGTCTCTCCATCCCTCCATCCCTATGTCTCTCCATCCCTCCGTCTCCATCCATCCCTCTGTCTCTCCATCCCTCCATCCCTATGTCTCTCCATCCCTCCATCCCCATCCTTCCTCCATCCATCCCTCTGTCTCTCCATCCCTCCTTCCCTCCATCCCTCTGTCTCTCCATCCCTCCATCCCTCTGTCTCTCTGTCTCTCCATCCCTCCATCCCTCTGTCTCTCCATCCCTCCGTCTCTCCATCCCTCCTTCCCTCTGTCAATGTAACAGTCAAACTTTAGACCGTCCCCTCGCCCCAAACCTGGGCGCGAACCAGGGACCCTCTGCACACATCAACAACAGTCACCCACGAAGCATCGTTACCCTTCGCTCCACATAAGCCGTGGCCCTTGCAGAGCAAGGGGAACCACAACTTCAAGGTCTCAAAGCAAGTGACGTCACCGATTGAAACGCTATTTAGCGCCACCGCTAACTAAGCTAGCCGTTTCACAACCTGTTACACCTCCATCTCTCAATCCCTCCATCTCTCCATCCCTCCATCTCTCCATCCCTCCTTCCCTCCATCCCTCCTTCCTTCCATCCCTCCTTCCCTCCATCTCTCCATCCCTCCATCTCTCCATCCCTCCTTCCCTCCATCCCTCCTTCCCTCCATCCCTCCTTCCCTCCATCTCTCCATCCATCCCTCCTTCCCTCCATCCTTCCTTCCCTCCATCCCTCCTTCCCTCCATCCCTCCTTCCCTCCATCTCTCCATCCCTCCATCTCTCCATCCCTCCTTCCCTCCATCTCTCCATCCCTCCTTCCCTCCATCTCTCCATCCCTCCATCTCTCCATCCCACCTTCCCTCCATCCCTCCTTCCCTCCATCCCTCCTTCCCTCCATCCCTCCTTCCCTCCATCTCTCCTTCCCTCCATCTCTCCATCCCTCCATCCCTCCATCCCTCCTTCTCTCCATCCCTCCATCCCTCCTTCCCTCCATCCCTCCTTCCCTCCATCTCTCCATCCCTCCTTCCCTCCATCCCTCCTTCCCTCCATCCCTCCATCCCTCTATCCCTCCTTCCCTCCATCTCTCCTTCCCTCCATCTCTCCATCCCTCCTTCCCTCCATCCCTCCATCCCTCCTTCCCTCCATCCCTCCATCCCTCCTTCCCTCCTTCCCCATCCATCTCCCATCCCTCCTTCCCTCCATCTCTCCATCCCTCCTTCCCTCCATCCCTCCATCCCTCCATCCCTCCTTCTCTCCATCCCTCCATCCCTCCATCCCTCCTTCCCTCCATCCCTCCTTCCCTCCTTCCCTCCATCCCTCCATCCCTCCTTCCCTCCATCCCTCCATCCATCCCTCCTTCCCTCCATCCCTCCTTCCCTCCATCCCTCCATCCCTCCATCCCTCCTTCCCTCCATCCCTCCATCCCTCCATCCCTCCTTCCCTCCATCCCTCCATCCATCCCTCCATCCCTCCTTCCCTCCATCCCTCCTTGAGTGATGGAGACCTGTGGAGTGACACTTAGAGAGGAAGGCCGCTTAGAGTTAGCTGGTGTTAGGGGCCAGAGGACTGGTGTTAGGAGCCAGAGGACTGTTGTTAGGGGCCAGAGGACTGGTGTTAGGAGCCAGAGGACTGGTGTTAGGAGCCAGAGGACTGGTGTTAGGGGCCAGAGGACTGGTGTTAGGAGCCAGAGGACTGGTGTTAGGAGCCAGAGGACTGGTGTTAGGAGCCAGAGGACTGGTGTTAGGAGCCAGAGGCCTGGTGTTAGGAGCCAGAGGGCTGGTGTTAGGAGCCAGAGGACTGGTGTTAGGAGCCAGAGGACTGGTGTTAGGAGCCAGAGGACTGGTGTTAGGAGCCAGAGGACTGGTGTTGGGAGCCAGAGGACTGGTGTTAGGAGCCAGAGGACTGGTGTTAGGAGCCAGAGGACTGGTGTTAGGAGCCAGAGGACTGGTGTTAGGAGCCAGAGGACTGGTGTTAGGAGCCAGAGGACTTGGAGGAATCCCAGGGTGACTGGGTCCCTTGGTGCATGGATCCCAGGGTGACTGCATCCCAGGGTGACTGGATCCCAGGGTGACTGGATCCCAGGGTGACTGGATCCCAGGGTGACTGGATCCCAGGGTGACTGGATCCTAGGGTGACTGGATCCTAGGGTGACTGGATCCCAGGGTGACTGGATCCTAGGGTGACTGGATCCTAGGGTGACTGGATCCCAGGGTGACTGGATCCCAGGGTGACTGGATCCTAGGGTGACTGGATCCTAGGGTGACTGGATCCTAGGGTGACTGGATCCTAGGGTGACTTGATCCTAGGGTGACTGGATGTATGGATACAACACCTATTGTGTGTTCTAAACACGTGAGTCATTTAGCAGACACTCTTATCCAGAGAGACTTACACACTAACACAAGTACATATATATACACATATCTTAACACACACACACACACCCACACACATACACACAGACACACACACACCCACACACACTGGTATAATATTCTTCCCCTCCATCACGTATAACCACAGTCTGCCCAATTGCCCATCCTCCCTGCCAGACCACTACCACGGCCATAATCCCAGCCGTCAGCCTGACTAACAAACAGCCCAAACGGACGATCCATTCCCATCAGCGCACAACCAGGACTGATGTTAATCAAGCACATCATTTTCCTGAAAGGACAATGCTCTGGGGTCTCAGACTGCAAGAAGCTGACATCTATGAATCATCTAGTTTTATTTATGTGTTTATCAAACCCAACTCCCTCCCTCCGTCTCTGTCTGTCTGTCTGTCTGTCTGTCTGTCTGTCTGTCTGTCTGTCTGTCTGTCTGTCTGTCTGTCTGTCTGTCTGTCTGTCTGTCTGTCTGTCTGTCTGTCTGTCTGTCTGTCTGTGTGCATGTGTGAGTATTCTGTGCTCCCTATCTCCAGTCTCTTGCAGCAGCACCTCCAACTCCTCCACAGTGCCACAGTGCCACCTGGTGGTTCAGGAGAAGAAATGCGGTGCTGCAGGCGGGGTGTTGGAGGTTCTGATGCAGGGCAGATGACAGATGTGACTGACTGACTCTTATACCATTTGAAGCTTGGCCATTCATGTCACAGTTGTCTGTCTGTGTCATCTCTTTGTCTGCTCGGCTAGGACGTCAGCAGAATGCAAACCTGGGGAATATCTGAACTTTTAGTCAAAGGAGAGCTTCATCGAGTGGAAAGTGTGTGTGTGTGTGTGTGTGTGTGTGTGTGTGTGTGTGTGTGTGTGTGTGTGTGTGTGTGTGTGTGTGTGTGTGTGTGTGTGTGTGTGTGTGTGTGTGTGTGTGTGTGTGTGTGTGTGTGTGTGTGTGTGTGTGCGTGTGTGCGTGTGTGTGTGTGCATGTTTCTATCTACATGTCTGTGTGTTGGTTTGCATGATGTGTGAATCCCAGTGCATGTTACTGTACAGTCACCCTACAACTATTATTATTATCATTATTATTCTTATTCTGATTATATCCCTCAAAGCAACCCACATTTATTACAGCAAGTCTCTGCTGCCTTTGTAAAAGGAGCAAACATAGTTCTCACCAGTTTAGCAGCATCAGTGCTAATGCATGATATTTTTCATCCGGGCCTGGCTGGCTGGCTGGTGGCGTCTGGGGCTTAAAAGCGTTCTGTAATTACTACTGCCGATAAATCCTGCTAATGAAAAAGACAGAGAGACGAAGCTCAGGGGAGAGCTAGCTAGCACAATGTAACACAGAGCAGAACAGCATCTATCTGGCTTGGTGGAAGAGAGGGAGGGAAGAATGAAGAGAGGGATGGAGAGGGACAGAGAGAGAGAGGGTGGAAGAGCGCAGAAAGAGAGAGCAGAAAGAAAGAGGGAGGGCGAGAGGAAGAGCTAGAGAGACTGACAGAGGTGGGCAATTATGCATTTAAGATGTCTGTGTACTGTGAGCCTAGAGTTCCACTGTGTACCGAGGCACTGATGTGGGTCAAAATTTCTACTAATTAGTGGTGCTCCTGTTATTTGCTCAAGTAATACATCATCAGTATGGCAACATCAGACAGCCAACATAGCAGCACACGAAAGCACAGTCTCTCTCTCTGCCTCTCTACCTCTGTCATCCCCAGGTAGCACATAACGTTCTGAGAACCTTATGCTTCCTAGAGCTTGCTGAGATCGTAGTTGTCCTATGGTTATTTAGCATAAAACCTTCCTACAACTTTCTGGGAATGGTGCAGGATAGTTGCTTGGCTTTGGAACATTCTCAGTACATTTAAAGTAACTTGACAAAAAAAAAACGCTATTTACTTTGGTATTTAATTACTTAAAAGATCAAACATGGTTACATTTCATTCAAATGTTGATCATCTTGTAGGACTGTTCGAACGCTGGTTTGACATTGGGAATGTTCTCAAATAGTTCAGAGAATGTTATAAAAACAACGTTCTTCTGTGGGAATTTCAGTACTTCAGCACAACGTTTCCTGGTGGTTCTATTTAAAAGCATGTTCTCACATTGTTCCGAGAACGTTAAGAGACGACACAGTAGGGCAGCCCCCCCCCCCCGAAGTGACTCTTCTCATCAACACTCTACGCAAAAGGTTTTTAATGTCTTCTGAGGAATTCAGCCTTCTCTGTGTTGATCTCACCCCATTGTCACACCACTGAGAAGCAGAGGTTTTGCTGTGATTACATATATAGGTCTCATATCTGTATTGGATGTTAACTTTATATTAATACTATTGGTCAGCAATTCAGATTTTGAATGCAAACAACTCAGATATCATGAAGGGTCTCAGAAGCACTGTATTTGTATCTTATGTGCCTGACCTGCTGTGCTGAGATACCTACACTCTTTCTCTTCCTGACCTGCTGTGCTGAGATACCTACACTCTTTCTCTTCCTGACCTGCTGTGCTGAGATACCTACAGTCTTTCTCTTCCTGACCTGCTGTGCTGAGATACCTACACTCTTTCTCTTCCTGACCTGCTGTGCTGAGATACCTACAGTCTTTCTCTTCCTGACCTGCTGTGCTGAGATACCTACAGTCTTTCTCTTCCTGACCTGCTGTGCTGAGATACCTACACTCTTTCTCTTCCTGACCTGCTGTGCTGAGATACCTACAGTCTTTCTCTTCCTGACCTGCTGTGCTGAGATACCTACACTCTTTCTCTTCCTGACCTGCTGTGCTGAGATACCTACACTCTTTCTCTTCCTGACCTGCTGTGCTGAGATACCTACAGTCTTTCTCTTCCTGACCTGCTGTGCTGAGCTACCTACAGTCTTTCTCTTCCTGACCTGCTGTGCTGAGCTACCTACAGTCTTTCTCTTCCTGACCTGCTGTGCTGAGCTACCTACAGTCTTTCTCTTCCTGACCTGCTGTGCTGAGATACCTACACTCTTTCTCTTCCTGACCTGCTGTGCTGAGATACCTACAGTCTTTCTCTTCCTGACCTGCTGTGCTGAGATACCTACACTCTTTCTCTTCCTGACCTGCTGTGCTGAGATACCTACAGTCTTTCTCTTCCTGACCTGCTGTGCTGTGTAGAGGTCGACCGATTATGACTTTTCAACGCCAATACCGATGCCGATTATTGGAGGACCCCAAAAAAAAGCCGCTGCCGATTAACTGGCCGATTCTTTTAGTTATTTATTTGTAATAATGACAATTACAACAATACTGAATGAACACTTATTTTAACTTAATATAATACAATAGAATCAATTTCGCCTCAAGTAGATAATGAAACATGTTGAATTTGGTTTAAATATTGCAAAAACAAAGTGTGGGAGAAGAATGTAAAAGTGCAATATGTGCTATGTAAGAAAGCTAACATTTCAGTTCCTTGCTCAGAACATGAGAACATATGAAAGCTGGTGATTCCTTTTAACATGAGTCTTCAATATTCCCAGGTAAGAAGTTTTAGGTTGTAGTTATTATAGGAATTATAGGACTTTAGTATTGCCAGTGTAACAGCATAGCTTCCGTCCCTCTCCTCGCTCCTCCCTGGGCTCGAACCAGGAACACAACGACAACAGCCACCCTCGAAGCAGCGTTACCCATGCAGAGCAAGGGAAACAACCACAGGCTCAGAGCGAGTGACGTTTGAAATGCTATTAGCGCGCGTTAACTAGCTAGCCATTTCACTTCGGTCACACCAGCCTCATCTCAGGAGTTGATAGGCTTGAAGTCATAAACAGCGCAATGCTTGACACACAACGAAGAGCTGCTGGCAAAACGCTTGAAAGTGCTGTTTGGATGAATGTTTACACGCCTGCTTCTGCCTACCACCACTCAGTCAGATACTTAGATACTTGTATGCTTGTATGCTCAGTCAGATTATATGCAACGTAGGACACGCTAGATAATATCTAGTAATATCATCAACCACGTGTAGTTAACTAGTGATTATGATTGATTGATTTTTATAAGATAAGTTTAATGCTAGCAATCAACTTACCTAGGCTTACTGCATTCGCGTAACAAGCAGTCTCCTTGTGGAGTGCAACGAGAGACAGTCAGGTCGTTATTGCGTTGGACTAGTTAACTTAACTGTAAGGTTGCAAGATTGAATCCCCCGAGCTGACAAGGTGAAAATATGTCATTCCGCCCCGTGAACAAGGCAGTTAACCCACTGTTCCTAGGCCGTCATTGAAAATAATAATGTGTTCTTAACTGACTTGCCTCGTTAAATAAAGGTATATAAAATGTTTGTTTTTTTAAATTTTTTTATTTTTTAAATCGGCGCCCAAAAATACCGATTTCCAATTGTTATGAAAACTTGAAATCAGCCCTAATTAATCGGCCATTCCGATTAATCGGTCGACCTCTAGTGCTGAGATACCTACACTCTTTCTCTCTTTCCTATGAGCTATGGGCCATGGCACAAACCATGGTTTCTTTGTCTCTCTCTTTCTCTCTCTGATCATGCCTAGAATAATGCTTTGTTAATGTCAGCATTGCTTTGTACCTTAAGCTTGATGCCTTGTGTGTGAATCCATTCATTCTACAAAGGGAATTAAATTGATTTAAAATTCCATTCTCAAACATTTCTTCATTGCCTATTACTGTAACTCAGCCATAGTGTTCTATTACTGTAACTCAACTATAGTGTTCTGTTACTGTAACTATAGTGTTCTATTACTGTAACTCAACTATAGTGTTCTGTTACTGTAGCTATAGTGTTCTATTACTGTAACTCAACTATAGTGTTCTATTACTGTAACTATAGTGTTCTATTACCGTAACTCAACTATAGTGTTCTATTACTGTAACTCAGCCAGAGTGTTCTATTACCGTACCTCAACTATAGTGTTCTGTTACTGTAACTATAGTGTTCTATTACTGTAACTATTGTGTTCTATTACTGTAACTCAACTATAGTGTTCTATTACTGTAACTATAGTGTTCTATTACTGTAACTCAGCCAGAGTGTTCTATTACCGTAACTCAACTATAGTGTTCTGTTACTGTAACTATAGTGTTATGTTACTGTAACTATAGTGTTCTGTTACTGTAACTATAGTGTTCTCTTACTGTAACTATAGTGTTCTATTACTGTAACTATAGTGTTCTGTTACTGTAACTATAGTGTTCTATTACTGTAACTATAGTGTTCTATTACTGTAACTCAACCATAGTGTTCCGTTACTGTAACTCAACTATAGTGTTCTGTTATTGTAACTATAGTGTTCTGTTACTGTAACTCAACTATAGTGTTCTGTTACTGTAACTATAGTGTTATGTTACTGTAACTATAGTGTTCTGTTACTGTAACTATAGTGTTATGTTACTGTAACTATAGTGTTCTATTACTGTAACTCAACTATAGTGTTCTGTTACTGTAACTATAGTGTTCTATTACTGTAACTCAATTATAGTGTTCTGTTACTGTAACTATAGTGTTATGTTACTGTAACTATAGTGTTCTGTTACTGTAACTATAGTGTTATGTTACTGTAACTATAGTGTTCTATTACTGTAACTCAACTATAGTGTTCTGTTACTGTAACTATAGTGTTATGTTACTGTAACTATAGTGTTCTGTAACTGTAACTATAGTGTTCTATTACTGTAACTATAGTGTTCTATTACTGTAACTATAGTGTTCTGTTACTGTAACTATAGTGTTCTATTACTGTAACTATAGTGTTCTGTTACTGTAACTATAGTGTTCTATTACTGTAACTCAACTATAGTGTTCTGTTATTGTAACTATAGTGTTCTGTTACTGTAACTACAGTGTTCTATTACTGTAACTATAGTGTTATGTTACTGTAACTATAGTGTTCTGTAACTGTAACTATAGTGTTCTATTACTGTAACTATAGTGTTCTATTACTGTAATTATAGTGTTCTGTTACTGTAACTATAGTGTTCTCTTACTGTAACTATAGTGTTCTGTTACTGTAACTATAGTATTCTATTACTGTAACTATAGTGTTCTGTTACTGTAACTATAGTGTTCTATTACTGTAACTATAGTGTTCTGTTACTGTAACTATAGTGTTCTATTACTGTAACTATAGTGTTCTGTTACTGTAACTATAGTGTTCTATTACTGTAACTATAGTGTTCTGTTACTGTAACTATAGTGTTCTATTACTGTAACTCAACTATAGTGTTCTGTTATTGTAACTATAGTGTTCTCTTACTGTAACTATAGTGTTCTGTTACTGTAACTATAGTGTTCTGTTACTGTAACTACAGTGTTCTATTACTGTAACTATAGTGTTATGTTACTGTAACTATAGTGTTCTGTTACTGTAACTATAGTGTTCTCTTACTGTAACTATAGTGTTCTATTACTGTAACTATAGTGTTCTGTTACTGTAACTATAGTGTTCTATTACTGTAACTATAGTGTTCTATTACTGTAACTCAACCATAGTGTTCCGTTACTGTAACTCAACTATAGTGTTCTGTTATTGTAACTATAGTGTTATCTTACTGTAACTATAGTGTTCTGTTACTGTAACTATAGTGTTCTCTTACTGTAACTATAGTATTCTATTACTGTAACTATAGTGTTCTGTTACTGTAACTATAGTGTTCTATTACTGTAACTATAGTGTTCTGTTACTGTAACTATAGTGTTCTATTACTGTAACTATAGTGTTCTATTACTGTAACTATAGTGTTCTATTACTGTAACTATAGTGTTCTATTACTGTAACTATAGTGTTATGTTACTGTAACTATAGTGTTATGTTACTGTAACTATAGTGCTCTATTACTGTAACTATAGTGTTCTATTACTGTAACTATAGTGTTCTGTTACTGTAACTATAGTGTTCTGTTACTGTAACTATAGTGTTCTATTACTGTAACTATAGTGTTCTGTTACTGTAACTATAGTGTTCTATTACTGTAACTATAGTGTTATATTACTGTAACTATAGTGTTCTATTACTGTAACTATAGTGTTCTGTTACTGTAACTATAGTGTTCTGTTACTGTAACTATAGTGTTCTATTACTGTAACTATAGTGTTCTGTTACTGTAACTATAGTGTTCTATTACTGTAACTATAGTGTTCTGTTACTGTAACTATAGTGTTCTGTTACTGTAACTATAGTGTTCTGTTACTGTAACTATAGTGTTCTGTTACTGTAACTATAGTGTTCTATTACTGTAACTATAGTGTTCTATTACTGTAAATCAATCATAGTGTTCTGTAGTTGAGTTACAGTAATATATATAAGATACACGTATCAAATATTCCTGTCCACTACAATGTTCTTCTGTGGGAATTTCAATACTTAAGCAGACTGTTTCTTACAGGTTTCCTCATGGTTGTATTTAAAGTCATGTTCTCAAATTGTTCCGAACTTTAAATAAATGTTTGATAAAAAACACACAAAAAAAACTTTTGTAACGTTCAGAGCAAGTTTTAAGAATGTTATTTAAAAACATAGATTCCATTCTCAGAACATTAAGAAAACGTTCCATAAAAACCACAAGAAAATGTTAGTAACATTCAGAGACTGTTCTAAGAATGCTATTTAAAAACCAGTGGAGGCTGCTGAGGGGAGGACGGCTCATAATAATGGCTGGAACGGAGCGAATGGAATGGCATCAAACACATGGAAATCTTTTTCTTTTCTATTGTGTTATTAACTGTACATTGGTTTATTCCAGGCTCTCCAGAGGGTTGTGAGGTCTGCACAACGCATCACTGGGGGCAAACTACCTGCCCTCCAGGACACCTACAACACCTGGCCAAAAGATCATCAATGGTATCAACCACCCGTGTCACTGCCTGTTCACTCCGCTACCATCCAGAAGGCGAGGTCAGTACAGGTGCAACAAAGCTGGGACCGAGAAATTGAAAAACAGCTTCTATCTCAAGGCCATCAGACTGCTAAACAGCCATCACTAACTCAGAGAGGCTGCTGCCTTCATTGAGACCCAATCACCGGCCACTTCAATAAATGGATCACTAGTCACTTTATACAATGCGACTCTAAATAATGGCACTTTTAATAATGTTTACATATCTTACATTACTCATATCACATGTATAAACTGTATTTACACCATCTATTGCACCTTGCCTATGCCGCTCGGCCATCACTCATCCATATACTTACATGTACATATTCTCATTTGCCACTTTAGATTTGTGTGCATTAGGTAGTTGTGGGAATTGTTAGATTACTTGTTAGATATTAATGCACTGTAGGAACTAGAAGCACAAGCAGTTCTTTACACTCGCATTAACATCTGCTAACCATGTGTGTGACAATTAAATTTGATTTGATTTGATAATCAAACCACCTATGTTTAGTCTAATAGTGACAACCAGAAGATACCAGAAATGATTTTGTCCAATTAATTTAAGCTACAGTAAGTATAATGTGGCTGTCCATGGTATTGATTTCTGTGTGTGTGTGGTGTGTGTCTGGAAAAAACAGTTTGACTCACCCTACTTGTAGAGATGGCCAATGCCATCCTCCTCTCTTTCATGTTGCTTAAATGGGTTATCACTCTGTCATACAGTACACACTTTTAGTGTGTACTCACGCTTTCTCCTAGTGAGATAAAGTCAGCCTCTTGCGAATTTAAGGACATTTATGAAACACAGAGAGACTAAAATATCTTTGTGGAAATTATTTTGGGGGGGGAAGCCTGGCTTCCCCTGGCATCCATCAATACACGCTACTGGAGAATGTTGAAAAAAACGTTCCGTTTTACCGGTCAGGAAACATATGGCTTTGTTCCCAGAACCAATATGAACCAAAAAACTTTTCTTTCCAACAACGTCCAAGGAACCAAATGTGCTAGCTGGGTATTCACACACACAAACACACACACACCAGCATAAGCCCTGCTCAGCCACTCTGTGTGATTCCCTGCTGCTGCATGCTGGGAAGATGGAGGACCTGATGCCGGTGCCAGAGTGACAGCCAAATCCAGCATCGTGTTAAACCAGCACGTTGCAGCCGTCAAATTTCAGTGGCTCGCTAGCAAAAAATAAGAGACGAGAAGCTGGGGGGCCTGGAGATTTTACAGCTATCACATCTCCAAAAATTTGACTGCCTGGCATTTGATAGGACCAAGTATCTGTGAGGAGAGAGGAGAGAGGAGAGAAAGGACAGAGAAGAGAGAGAAAAGAGGAGAGAGACAGAGGAGAGAGACAGAGAGGCAGACAGAGAGAGAAGACAGACAAACAAACAGACAGACAACAGACAGACAGACAGACAGACAGACAGACAGACAGACAGACAGACAGACAGACAGACAGACAGACAGACAGACAGACAGACAGACAGACAGACAGACAGACAGACAGGCGAATGAGAGGAGAGAGACAGACAGTCAGACAGACGGACGGACGGACGGACAGATGGACAGTTAAACAGACAGAGGAACGACAGGTGAGAGGAGGAAGAGGAGATTAAGGCAGACAGCTGGAGGCAGCCCCATCCTAGCAGTCCTCCCCCAGAGTAGAGCAGAGCTCCCAGCATAGAGCCCATCTAACAGAGCATCATTAGACACAGCAGGCCAGTAAACAGCCAGCATCAACCAGGATTTGGATTATGAGAGGCCAACACACAAAACTGAACACACAGAGGTCGGTCTGAAAAGACCAGGCCGAACACAGCCCTTACCCGAAAAAGCACATGTCAAATTTGCAGTTTCACATGTGAAATAGCTGTTTACACATGGCGAGCTTAAATTTCACATGAGAAATCATCATTTTCACATGCATTCAATTTAGAGTTCACATGTTAGCACCATCTTTTCACATGTGAGGAGAATATCGTGTTTTTACCTCACATGTGACAATCTAAGTTGCAGGTTCACAAGTAATAAAACTCCACATGTGGAACTTGGAATTGCAGATTCATATGTGGGGTTGAAATCATGTTATTCTCCTCACATGTGAAAAGATGTTGCAGTAGTAGTAATGTTTCCACCGGTCAAATTAGGAAGACCACGTCTAAAAAGCCCAAACGCGGGACAAGGGAATGACTTTGAGGTGCAGTGGGGGAACAGTAGACAGACAGACATTTTTTGGGGTCACGTTAAGGGGTCATGTTCAAATGTCGACATAGCTCTGCTGTCTGTTCAAGGGGCAATCTTTAGTTGGTACATGCCTTTTTGGACTTATAAATATAATGATATATACCCATTGATTCTTGAAGAATATAACTTCCCACATTAAAAAAATACAATAGTATACTATGGTATAAATACTATAATATTCACTGTTGTGTTCTGGGGGACTTTACTGTAGGATTCACTATAGTGTTTAATTATCATAGACAAAGAAGTGGAGGCTTTCTCCTTCAGGAAACCTACAGGAGAAATGTTACATAACCTATAGGTAGGCAGGACTGGGATCTGAACGGATAGTTCACAATATATGGTCTATATTTGGCATGTAGGTTTCTCACTTATGTGTTGCATAAATTGCAGCATGGGGGAGAGGAATGGGTCGAGTACAGTGCATTCTGAAAGTATTCATGCCCCTTGACTTCTTCCAAATGTTTTTGTTACAGCCTTATTCTAAAATGGATTCAATCATTTTTTTTACCTCATCAATCTACACACAATACCCCATAATGACAAAGGAAAAACAGGTTTTTAGATATTAATGCAAATGTGTACATTTACATAAATATTCAGACCCTTTTCTCAGTGCTTTGTTAAAGCACCTTTTGCAGCGATGACAGCCTCGTCTTCTTGGGTATGTGTCACACCCTGATCTTAGTTATCTATGTTTTATGTTTTATTTTGGTCAGGTCAGGGTGTGACGAGGGTGGGTATGTGTGTTTTTGTCCTGTCTAGGGTTTTTTGTATGTCTCGGTAATGTAGGCCTATGGTGGCCTGAATTGGTTCCCAATCAGAGGCAGCTGTTAATCGTTGTCTCTGATTGAGGATTCTATTTAGGTTGCCATTTTTCCATTTTGGTTTTGTGGGTTATTGTCTATGTGTAGTGGCCTGTCAGCACTCAGTTTATATAGCGTCACGGTCATTTTGTTTGTTTGTTTAGTGTTCTTTCTTTATTAAAGGAAGTATGTATTCATATCACGCTGCGCCTTGGTCTCATCAATATGACAACCGTGACAGAATAACCCACCAAATAAGGACCAAGCAGCGCGTGAATGAGGAGCGGACATCCTGGGCCCGGGAGAAAGAGGAGTGGAGGACATCCTGGACCTGGGAGAAAGGGGAGTGGAGGACATCCTGGACCTGGGAGAAAGGGGAGTGGAGGACATCCTGGGCCCGGGAGAAAGGGGAGTGGAGGACATCCTGGGCCCGGGAGAAAGGGAGTGGAGGACATCCTGGGCCCGGGAGAAAGAGGAGTGGAGGACATCCTGGGCCTGGGAGAAAGAGGAGTGGAGGACATCCTGGGCCCGGGAGAAAGAGGAGTGGAGGACATCCTGGGCCTGGGAGAAAGAGGAGTGGAGGACATCCTGGGCCTGGGAGAAAGAGGGAGTGGAGGACATCCTGGGCCCGGGAGAAAGGGGAGTGGAGGACATCCTGGGCCTGGGAGAAAGAGGAGTGGAGGACATCCTGGGCCTGGGAGAAAGAGGAGTGGAGGACATCCTGGGCCTGGGAGAAAGGGAGTGGAGGACATCCTGGGCCTGGGAGAAAGGGGGAGTGGAGGACATCCTGGGCCCGGGAGAAAGGGGAGTGGAGGACATCCTGGGCCTGGGAGAAAGAGGAGTGGAGGACATCCTGGGCCTGGGAGAAAGAGGAGTGGAGGACATCCTGGGCCTGGGAGAAAGAAGGACATCCTGGGCCTGGGAGAAAGGGAGTGGAGGACATCCTGGACCTGGGAGAAAGGGGAGTGGAGGACATCCTGGACCTGGGAGAAAGGGAGTGGAGGACATCCTGGGCCTGGGAGAAAGAGGAGTGGAGGACATCCTGGGCCTGGGAGAAAGGGGAGTGGAGGACATCCTGGGCCTGGGAGAAAGAGGAGTGGAGGACATCCTGGGCCTGGGAGAAAGGGGAGTGGAGGACATCCTGGGCCTGGGAGAAAGGGGAGTGGAGGACATCCTGGGCCTGGGAGAAAGAGGAGTGGAGGACATCCTGGGCCTGGGAGAAAGGGGAGTGGAGGACATCCTGGGCCTGGGAGGAGGTAATGTCAGGGGACAAGACCCGGCCATGGAAGCAGGTGGAGATGGAACAGGAGGAAAGGTGATGATACGAGGAGTCAAGGCAACCACAGAAACCCCAATCATTTTTTTTTTGGGGGGCACATGGAGCAGTCGGAGGAGCCAAGGAGTAAACCAGTGCCAGTCTGGGAGAAGAAGGAGGATTCGGAGGAAATGGGGGAGTTGAGTTGGTGGAGGACCCACGGATTTGGAATAAAAGAACGTGTTGTCAGTTTGGTGCCACCTGAGTCAGCTCTCCGTACTCCTCCTGAAACGTGTCAAAGTTCCGGAACAATTGGCAAAATTGAACCACTCTCAAATTAATAGACATAGCTACAGTTGAAGTTGGAAGTTTACATACACCTTAGCCAAATACATTTAAACTACGTTTTTCACAATTCCTGACAGTTAATCCTAGTTAACACTCCCTGTTTTAGGTCAGTTAGGATCACCACTTTATTTTAAGACTGTGAAATGTCAGAATAATAGTAAAGAGAATCATTTATTTCAGCTTTTATTTCTTTCATCACATTCCCAGTGGGTCAGAAGTTTAAATACACTCAATTAGTATCTGGTAGCATTGCGTTTAAATGGTTTAACTTGGGTCAAAAGTTTTTGACCCAAAAACATAAGTGTATGTAAACTTCCGACTTCAACTGTCTGTACGCAAGGACTGACCAATCGTGGTATCAAAATTCTTGTTTGAACTATGTTATGAGGCAATACAGTGTTTGTTTACAATTTCATTGTTTACAAACATTGGAGAAAAACAAGCTTATGTTTTGGGTTCTAATGGAGTGTGACAGTTTAACTAAGCTCATGAAGCATTTCTAAGTTATATTCTTAAAGAATCAATATATATCATTTTATAATTCAAAAAATGGATTGCCCCTTTAAGTCTATCAAAAGTGGAGGAGTCTGAGAATGTGTCCATTAGCCCTATGGATTTTTGGTTGCTGATCATGGGCCTCTGTACTCCTATGTAGATTTTCCATTTAAAAAATCAGCCATTTCCAGCTACAATAGTCATTTACAACATTAACAATGTCTACACTGTATTTCTGATACATTTTATGTTATTTTAATGGACAAAAAATATTATTTTCTTTCAAAAACAAGGACATTTTTAAGTGACCCCAAACTTTTGAACAGTAGTGCACATAGACTTGAAATCACTGGCTACTTGAATAAATGGAACACTAGTCACTTTAATAATGTTTACATATCCTGTACTACTCATCTCATATGTATATATATATATATACTGTATTCTATATTATTCTACTCTATTTTAGTCTATGCCGCTCTGACACTGTCCCTCCATATATTTATATATTCTTAACCTCATTCCTTAATTTAGATTACTGTATATTGGATATATGTTGTGAAATTGTTAGATATTACTTGTTAGATATTACTGCACTGTCGGGGCTAGAAACAGAAGCATTTCGATACACCCACAATAACATCTGCTAAACACGTGTGTGCGCCCAATGAAATTTGATTTGATCTGATTTGAAAACTATCTGTAATCAGATTACAATATTTTTTTCTGGTAATGTAACGGATTTACAGTTAGCATTTATTTTGTAATCCCTTACATGTAATGGGATTACATGTAATTAGTTACTCCCCAAACCTGCCTGTACATTACTCTGTTTTGCCATTATGGGGTATTGTGTGTAGATTGCTGAGAATTTGTATTTCATTTAACCATTTAGAATAATGCTGTAACGTCACAAAATGTGGAAAAAGTCAAGGAGTCTGAATACATTCCGAGTATGTGTTCAAAAACCATGCCTTTGTTTTGTAAAGGAGATGCCAGGTGGAAAGATGAAGAAAGGAGAGAGGAGGAGTGGAGGAAGAGTGGAAAGGGGACGAGGAAAGGAGTGAGGACACAGGGGTTAATCTTAAGTCTTTGTTGGTAAGGGTAACAAAAGTGTTCATGAGGGAAGAGGAAAGAGGAGGAGGGGAGGAAGAGTGGAAAGGGGACAGAAAGAGGGGAGGGGAGGAAGAGGGGGGGACAGAAGGGGAGAGAGAGGGGGGTGAAGAGGAAAGAGGAGGAGGGGAGGGTTTTGCATTCACTCATCACTCTCCATGATAAATGCAGTAATAAATAAGGCTCTGCTCCTGCAACTAGTTCTCCTCACCTGCGATCATTTTTGTTGAGTTAATACACAAGTTAAATATCAATATGAAACTTCATTTTTCTCTTACTTATTTGTGCTCGCTAGGCACCAAGGATGGTAGCTGGGTAATGTTCTAGCTGGGTAATGTTCTAGCTGGGTAGTGTTCTAGCTGGGTGGTGTCCTAGCTGGGTAGTGTCCTAGCTGGGTAGTGTTCTAGCTGGGTGGTGTCCTAGCTGGGTGGTGTCCTAGCTGGGTAGTGTCCTAGCTGGGTAGTGTCCTAGCTGGGTGGTGTCCTAGCTGGGTGGTGTCCTAGCTGGGTAGTGTCCTAGCTGGGTGGTGTCCTAGCTGGGTAATGTTCTATCTGGGTGTTCTAGTGTGGTGTCTAGCTGGGTGGTGTCCTAGCTGGGTGGTGTTCTAGCTGGGTGGTGTCCTAGCTGGGTAGTGTTCTAGCTGGGTGGTGTCCTAGCTGGGTGGTGTTCTAGTGTTGTCCTAGCTGGGTAGTGTTCTAGCTGGGTGGTGTCCTAGCTGGGTAGTGTTCCTAGCTGGGTGGTGTTCTAGCTGGGTGGTGTCTAGCTGGGTGGTGTTCTAGCTGGGTGGTGTTCTAGCTGGGTGGTGTCCTAGCTGGGTAGTGTCCTAGCTGGGTGTGTCCTAGCTGGGTAGTGTCCTAGCTGGGTGGTGTCCTAGCTGGGTGGTGTTCTAGCTGGGTGGTGTCCTAGCTGGGTGGTGTTCTAGCTGGGTGGTGTTCTAGCTGGGTGGTGTCCTAGCTGGGTGGTGTCCTAGCTGGGTGGTGTCCTAGCTGGGTGGTGTTCTAGCTGGGTGGTGTCCTAGCTGGGTAGTGTCCTAGCTGGGTGGTGTCCTAGCTGGGTAATGTTCTATCTGGGTGGTGTTCTAGCTGGGTGGTGTTCTAGCTGGGTGGTGTCCTAGTGGGTTGTCTAGCTGGGTGGTGTTCTAGCTGGGTAGTGTTCTAGCTGGGTGGTGTCCTAGCTGGGTAGTGTTCTAGCTGGGTGGTGTCCTAGCTGGGTGGTGTCCTAGCTGGGAGTATCCTAGCTGGGTGGTGTCCTAGCTGGGTAGTGTCCTAGCTGGGTGGTGTCCTAGCTGGGTAGTGTCCTAGCTGGGTGGTGTCCTAGCTGGGTAGTGTCCTAGCTGGGTGGTGTCCTAGCTGGGTAGTGTCCTAGCTGGGTAGTGTTCTAGCTGGGGGTGTTCTAGCTGTTCTAGCTGGGTAGTGTTCTAGCTGGGTGGTGTCCTAGCTGGGTGGTGTCCTAGCTGGGTGTTCTAGCTGGGTATCCTAGCTGGGTGGTGTCCTAGCTGGGTAGTGTTCTAGCTGGGTGGTGTTCTAGCTGGGTAGTGTCCTAGCTGGGTGGTGTCCTAGCTGGGAGTGTCCTAGCTGGGTGGTGTCCTAGCTGGGTAGTGTTCTAGCTGGGTAGTGCTCTTAGTGTTCTGGCTGGGTAGTGTCCTAGCTGGGTAGTGTCCTAGCTGGGTAGTGTTCTAGCTGGGTAGTGTCCTAGCTGGGTGGTGTCCTAGCTGGGTAGTGTCCTAGCTGGGTAGTGTCCTAGCTGGGAGCATCCTAGCTGGGTAGTGTCCTAGCTGGGTAGTGTCCTAGCTGGGTATGGGTAGGCTCTTAGCTCCTAGCTGGGTAGTGTCCTAGCTGGGTAGTGTCCTAGCTAGGGGTAATATGCTAGCTGGGTAGTGTCCTAGCTGGGTAGGCTCTTAGCTGGGTAGTGCTCTTAGCTGGGTAGTGTCCTAGCTGGGTAGTGTCCTAGCTGGGTAGTGTCCTAGCTGGGTCCTAGTGTTGTCCTAGCTAGGTAATATGCTAGCTGGGTAGTGTCCTAGCTGGGTAGGCTCTTAGCTGGGTAGGCTCTTAGCTGGGTAGCGCTCTTAGCTGCTGGGTAGTGTTCTCTAGGTAATATATAAGATTTGATTTGATTTGATTTGATTTGGCTCTGGGTAGCTGCTGGGTAGGCTCTTAGCTGGGTAGCGTCCTAGCTGGGTAGCGTCCTAGCTGGGTAGCGTCCTAGCTGGGTAGTATGCTAGTGCATAAAATAACAGTGCTCCATTATAGATATGAATGACCTGTAAGTTAAAAGACTGTAACAACTTATCTGGTAGTACTTGGATCAAAATGTTCCAATGAATGTAAAGATCAAATAAAAACTATTTGCAAAACTGTGTGCAAATATGATGTTGTCATCCGTGGGCTTTTCCCTCTTATGAAATACTAAATAACTACTACAACTTACAAATAAGATTCACAAACAATAACAAATAGTAAAAACAGCATTCATTAAAATCAATCTTCACCCAACAGTCCCCAAGCTTAACCCAACATGACCAGAGGTTGGGTAGAAACCCGCTACAGATCATGCATTATTTAATCGCTCCACACACACACACACACACACACGACCCGCAACGCCTGCGCCTGAGGTAGAACTGTAGGAGTAGCCAAAAATAATCTCATTAGCTTGGTGTTGCTAGTGGAAGACCACACACCCTCCCTAACACACACACACACACACACACACACACACACTCACCACCTCATTACAGCCTCCCGCCAGACTGGCCAAATTGCCAGAGTAACAAGGTTTGACCAACGTCACCCCCCCCACAGGATAATCTGACCGAAGCACTGACCCGTTGCCCTGCCTGCACCGGTCAGTCCGATTGGTCTCTGGCCTCATCCACTTCCCTCCTTTCCTCCCTCCTTCCTTCCCTCCCTCCCTCTCTCCTTTCCTCCCTCCTTTCCCCCTCCTTCCCTCCTTTCCTCCCTCTTTTCTTCTATCCTTTCCTCCCTCACTCCTTTCCTCCCTCCTTCCCTCCCTCCTTTCCTCCCTCCCTCCCTCCTGGTATTATTGTGGGTGGTTGTTTTGAGACCTACAGCAGTCCTCTGTTCTCTCTGTGCTGCTTTAAATACACGCGTACACATACAGACACAAATAAGTCAGCCTGTCTGTCAGTCCAGTCTAGCTTAAACAATGTTGAGACCAGAAATACTATTTTTAAAGGTCATGTTGTAATGTAGCCTGTAGGTTTCCCCCAGGGAACACAATCCCTTTAATCAAATCATTATGATGCAAAACCAGGATGTCCTGGGAATTGGAGGTTGAGGCAATAATGCAATATGTTAATGAGGATGATGAGGATGCCACTTTATGTCTGCATGTTCACCCCATGCAGACACCTTTAATCACAATACAAACAATAAAACACAGACAGAGAGAGGGGGTGAGAGGGGAGAGAGAGGGGGTGAAAGGGGGAGAGAGAGGGGGAGAGAGAGGGGGAGAGAGGGGGAGAGAGAGGGGGAGAGAGGGGGAGAGAGAGGGGGTGAGAGGGGGAGAGAGGGGGGTGAGAGGGGGAGAGAGAGGGGGTGAGGGGGGAGAGAGAGGGGGAGAGGGGGGGAGAGAGAGGGGGAGAGAGGGGGGGAGAGAGGGGGAGAGAGAGGGGGAGAGAGGGGGAGAGAGAGGGGGAGAGAGGGGGAGAGAGAGGGGGTGAGAGGGGGAGAGAGAGGGGGAGAGAGAGGGGGAGAGAGAGGGGGTGAGAGGGGGAGAGAGAGGGGGTGAGAGGGGGAGAGAGGGGGGTGAGAGAGAGAGGGGGGAGAGAGGGGGAGAGAGGGGGAGAGAGAGGGGGTGAAAGGGGGAGAGAGAGGGGGTGAGAGGGGGAGAAAGAGGGGGAGAGAGGGGGAGAGAGAGGGGGAGAGAGGGGAGAGAGGGGGGAGAGAGGGGGAGAGGGGGAGAGGGGGGAGAGAGAGGGGGAGAGAGGGGGAAGGGAGGGGGAGAGAGAGGGAGAGAGAGGGGGAGAGGGGGGAGAGAGGGGGAGAGAGGGGGAGAGAGAGGGGGAGAGAGGGGGGAGAGAGAGGGGGGTGAGAGGGGGAGAGAGGGGGGAGAGAGAGGGGAGAGGGGGAGAGAGGGGGAGAGAGAGGGGGAGAGAGAGGAGAGGGGGGAGAGAGGGGGGAGAGAGAGGGGGGGAGAGAGGGGGAGAGAGGGGGGGAGAGGGGGAGAGAGAGGGGGAGAGAGGGGGAGAGAGAGGGGGTGAGAGGGGGAGAGAGGGGGGGTGAAAGGGGGAGAGAGGGGAGAGGGGGGAGAGAGGGGGGAGAGAGAGGGGGTGAGAGGGGGAGAGAGAGGGGGTGAGAGGGGGAGAGAGAGGGGGGGGGAGAGGGGGGGGGGGAGAGGGGGAGAGAGAGGGGGTGAGAGGGGGAGAGAGAGGGGGAGAGAGGGGGAGAGAGAGGGGGGTGAAAGGGGGAGAGAGAGGGGGTGAGAGGGGGAGAGAGAGGAGAGAGAGGGGGGTGAGAGGGGGTGAGAGGGGGAGAGAGAGGGGGAGAGAGGGGGAGAGAGAGGGGGTGAAAGGGGAGAGAGTAAGAGTGAGAGGGGGAGAGAGGGTGGGGTGAGAGAGAGAGAGAGAGAGAGGAGGGAGAGGGAGAGAGTGAGAGAGAGCGAGAGAGAGAGAAAGAAAGCAAGAAAGCAAGAAAGCAAGAAAGCAAGAAAGAAAGAAAGAAAGAAAGAAAGAAAGAAAGAAAGAAAGAAAGAAAGACCAACTGAGAGAGGCAGATCTTTCTGCATTATTTCTTTATTGGGGGTCTGGAGTGGAGTGGAGAAAACAGCTGCAGGCGCTGCCAAATCAGGCATGAGGACAGCCAGGGTCTAATAAGAAAATCTGATTCATCCCAGGTTTATGGATGGAGCAGGGAAGTTATTCATCCCAGGCTTATGGATGGAGCAGGGAAATGATTCATCCCAGGTTTATGGATGGAGCAGGGAAATGATTAATCCCAGGTTTATGGATGGAGCAGGGAAATGATTCATCCCAGGTTTATGGATGGAGCAGGGAAATGATTAATCCCAGGTTTATGGATGGAGCAGGGAAATGATTAATCCCAGGTTTATGGATGGAGCAGGGAAATGATTCATCCCAGGTTTATGGATGGAGCAGGGAAATGATTCATCCCAGGCTTATGGATGGAGCAGGGAAATGATTAATCCCAGGCTTATGGATGGAGCAGGGAAATGATTAATCCCAGGTTTATGGATGGAGCAGGGAAAGGTCTATTGATTTGAATGTACAGAGCCTGGTGAATTCAACATATAGCTATCTATCATAGCTATCTGCTTAATAACAACACTGTCTGTG
>NC_056441.1:10369749-10559749 GCF_018296145.1 Oncorhynchus tshawytscha | reverse complement strand
AGAGACAACAATAATCAGTTGCCTCTAATTGGGAACCATACCAAGCACACCAACATAGAAATAGGTTAACTAGAACACCCCCCTTGTCAAGCCCGGACCTGCAATACGATAGAGAACCAAGGGCTCTCTATGATCAGGGCGTGACAGTCTCTCTTCACAGTCTGCATAAGTTTTAAATATATCCATTTTTAAAATTAGATTGGACTGCTTGCATGAGTTGATGTTGAATAGAGTTCCATGTAGTCATGGCTTTATTTAGTACTGTGTGTTTCCCAGAGTCTGTTCTGGACTTGGGACCGTGAAGAGACCCCTGGTGGCATGTCTTGTGGGGTATGCATGGGTGTCTGAGCTGTGTGTTAGTTGTTTGATCAGACAGCTCAGTGTTTTCAACATGCCAATCCCTCTCACAAAGACCAGCAGTTATGCAGTGTTACAATTTTCTTCCGTCGAAAGAGAGTCGGACCAAAATGCAGCGTGGTTAATACGATACATCTTTAATGAAGATGACACACGATAATACAAAACAACAAACGGACCGTGAAAACCTATACAGCCTATCTGGTGAACAACAAACACAGAGACAGGAACAATCACCCACAAAACACTCAAAGAATATGGCTGCCTAAATATGGTTCCCAATCAGAGACAACGAGAATCACCTGCCTCTGATTGAGAACCGCCTCAGGCAACCATAGACTTTGCTAGAACACCCCACTAAGCCACAATCCCAAAACCTACGAAAAACCCCAATATACATACACACCACAAAATAAACCCATGTCACACCCTGGCCTGACCAAATAAATAAAGAAAACACAAAATACTAAGACCAGGGCGTGACATGCAGTCAATCTCTCCTCTACTTTAAACCAGGAGAGATTGACATGCATATTATTGATGTTAGCTCTCTGTGTACATTTAAGGGCCAGCCATGCTGCTTTGATCTGGGCCAAATGTAATTTACCTATGAACCTCGTGGCACTTGACCATATGACGGGGCCAGTAGTCCAAGTGTGATTAATAAACTAGGGCCTGTAGGAAATCTTTTGTTGATAGCGATGTCAAGAAAGCGCTTTATTACTGACAGACCTCTCCCCATCTTAGCTACAGTTTACAATCCAGGTTTACAACAAGAAGGTTACTCTCCTCAACTTGCTCAATTTCCACATTATTCAATGGCACAATATTTAGTTGAGGTTTAGGGTTTAGCGAATGGTTTGTTCCAAGTTTTTTTTTAAATATTTAATACTAGCTTATTACTTGCCACCCACTCTAAAACTGACTACAGCTCTTTGTTAATTAAGTGTTGCAGTGATTTCACTTGCTGTGGTAGCTGACATGGAAGCATTGGCTGGAGACAGTTTATACCATTTTTAAATCCATTACGCAAAGTGTACACTCCAAGTTGGAGAATCGGGACCAAGCCTTAGTATAGATCATGGTCAGGTGGCCAAGACAGTTAGGTCCTCTCTCCCTTTCCTCTCTCCCTCTCCTCTCCCCTTTCCTCTCTCCCTCTCCCCCTCTTCTCTCCCTTTCCTTTCATCTCTCCTCTCTCCCTCTCCTCTCTCCCTCTCCCCATCATCTCTCCCTCTCATCTCTCCTCTCCTCTCTCCATATCCTCTCTCCCTCTCCTTCTCCTCTCTCATCTCTCATCTCTCCTCTCTCATCTCTCCTCTCTCCCTCTCATCTCTCCTCTCTCCCTCTCATCTCTCCCTCTCCTCTATCCCCCTCCTCTCTCCCTCTCCTCTCTCCATATCCTCTCCCTCTGTCCTCTTCCATATCCTCTTTCCCTCTCATTTCTCATCTCTCCCTCTCATCTCTCCTCTCTTTCTCCCTCTCCTCTCTCCTCTCCCTCTCCTCTCCACCTCCTCTCATCTCTCCTCTCTCCCTCTCCTCTCTCTCTCCCTCTCCTCTTCTCTCGCCCTCTCCTATCTCCCTCTCCTCTCCTCTTCTCTCTCCCTCTCCTATCTCCCTCTCCTCTCCTCTCCTCTCTCTTCTCTTTTCCCAATATATAACTGAGTAATTAAATAGGTTTAGGCTCCCTCTCCTATCTCCCTCTCCTCTCCTCTTCTCTCTCCCTCTCATCTCTCCATATCCTCTCTCCATATCCTCTCTCCCTCTCCCTCTCCCCCTCTCCCTCTCCTCTCTCCCTCTCATCTCTCCCTCTCCCTCTCCTCTCTCCATCTCCTCTCCTCTTCTCTCTCCCTCTCCTCTCTTCCTATCCTCCTCTCTTCCCTACACTACAGAGTGTCAAGAATCCAGGGAGGAAGTGTGAATAATTGAAACAGTTTTAAATAGGTTTATGTCATTCCCCATGAATAAATTAGTAATTAAATGGGTTTAGGCTAGGTCATTCCCAATGTATAACTGAGTAATTAAATAGGTTTAGGCTAGGTCATTCCCAATGTATAACTGAGTAATTAAATAGGTTTAGGCTAGGTCATTCCCAATATATAACTGAGTAATTAAATAGGTTTAGGCTAGGTCATTCCCAATATATAACTGAGTAATTAAATAGGTTTAGGCTAGGTCATTCTGAGTAATTAAATAGGTTTAGGCTAGGTCATTCCCAATATATAACTGAGTAATTAAATAGGTTTTAATATATAACTGAGTAATTAAATAGGTTTAGGCTAGGTCATTCATTATAACTGAGTAATTAAATAGGTTTAGGCTAGGTATTCCCTTAATTAAATAGGTTTAGGATAGGTCATTCCCAATATATAACTGAGTAATTAAATAGGTTTAGGCTAGGTCATTCACCATGTATAACTGAGTAATTAAATAGGTTTAGGCTAGGTCATTCCCAATATATAACTGAGTAATTAAATAGGTTTAGGCTAGGTCATTCCCAATATATAACTGAGTAATTAAATAGGTTTAGGCTAGGTCATTCCCAATATATAACTGAGTAATTAAATAGGTTTAGGCTAGGTCATTCACAATGTATAACTGAGTAATTAAATATTTAGGCTAATTCTGTATAACTGAGTAATTAAATAGGTTTAGGCTAGGTCATTCCCAATATATAACTGAGTAATTAAATAGGTTTAGGCTAGGTCATTCACCATGTATAACTGAGTAATTAAATAGGTTTAGGCTTCAGGTCATTCCCAATCACAATGTATAACTAGTAATTAAATAGGTTTAGGCTACTGATATAACTGAGTAATTAAATAGGTTTAGGCTAGGTCATTCAACATGTATAACTGAGTAATTAAATAGGTTTAGGCTAGGTCATTCCCAATATATAACTGAGTAATTAAATGGGTTTAGGCTAGGTCATTCACCATGTATAACTGAGTAATTAAATAGGTTTAGGCTAGGTCATTCAACATGTATAACTGAGTAATTAAATAGGTTTAGGCTAGGTCATTCCCAATATATAACTGAGTAATTAAATAGGTTTAGGCTAGGTCATTCACCATGTATAACTGAGTAATTAAATGGGCTTTAGGCTAGGTCATTCACCATGTATAACTGAGTAATTAAATGGGTTTAGGCTAGGTCATTCCCAATATATAACTGATAACTGAGTAATTAAATGGGTTTAGGCTAGGTCATTCCCAATATATAACTGAGTAATTAAATAGGTTTAGGCTAGGTCATTCACCATGTATAACTGAGTAATTAAATAGGTTTAGGCTAGGTCATTCACCATGTATAACTGAGTAATTAAATGGGTTTAGGCTAGGTCATTCCCAATATATAACTGAGTAATTAAATGGGTTTAGGCTAGGTCATTCCCAATATATAACTGAGTAATTAAATAGGTTTAGGCTAGGTCATTCCCAATATATAACTGAGTAATTAAATGGGTTTAGGCTAGGTCATTCCCAATGTATAACTGAGTAATTAAATAGGTTTAGGCTAGGTCATTCACCATGTATAACTGAGTAATTAAATAGGTTTAGGCTAGGTCATTCACCATGTATAACTGAGTAATTAAATAGGTTTAGGCTAGGTCATTCCCAATATATAACTGAGTAATTAAATGGGTTTAGGCTAGGTCATTCACAATGTATAACTGAGTAATTAAATAGGTTTAGGCTAGGTCATTCCCAATATATAACTGAGTAATTAAATAGGTTTAGGCTAGGTCATTCCCAATGTATAACTGAGTAATTAAATAGGTTTAGGCTAGGTCATTCACCATGTATAACTGAGTAATTAAATAGGTTTAGGCTAGGTCATTCACCATGTATAACTGAGTAATTAAATAGGTTTAGGCTAGGTCATTCACCATGTATAACTGAGTAATTAAATAGGTTTAGGCTAGGTCATTCCCAATATATAACTGAGTAATTAAATAGGTTTAGGCTAGGTCATTCACCATGTATAACTGAGTAATTAAATAGGTTTAGGCTAGGTCATTCCCAATATATAACTGAGTAATTAAATAGGTTTAGGCTAGGTCATTCACAATGTATAACTGAGTAATTAAATAGGTTTAGGCTAGGTCATTCCCAATATATAACTGAGTAATTAAATGGGTTTAGGCTAGGTCATTCACAATGTATAACTGAGTAATTAAATAGGTTTAGGCTAGGTCATTCACCATGTATAACTGAGTAATTAAATGGGTTTAGGCATAGGTCATTCACAATATATAACTGAGTAATTAAATAGGTTTAGGCTAGGTCATTCACCATGTATAACTGAGTAATTAAATAGGTTTAGGCTAGGTCATTCACCATGTATAACTGAGTAATTAAATAGGTTTAGGCTAGGTCATTCCCAATATATAACTGAGTAATTAAATAGGTTTAGGCTAGGTCATTCCCAATATATAACTGAGTAATTAAATAGGTTTAGGCTAGGTCATTCCCAATGTATAACTGAGTAATTAAATAGGTTTAGGCTAGGTCATTCCCAATGTATAACTGAGTAATTAAATAGGTTTAGGCTAGGTCATTCCCAATGTATAACTGAGTAATTAAATAGGTTTAGGCTAGGTCATTCCCAATATATAACTGAGTAATTAAATAGGTTTAGGCTAGGTCATTCCCAATATATAACTGAGTAATTAAATAGGTTTAGGCTAGGTCATTCCCAATATATAACTGAGTAATTAAATGGGTTTAGGCTAGGTCATTCACCATGTATAACTGAGTAATTAAATAGGTTTAGGCTAGGTCATTCCCAATATATAACTGAGTAATTAAATAGGTTTAGGCTAGGTCATTCCCAATGCATAACTGAGTAATTAAATAGGTTTAGGCTAGGTCATTCACCATGTATAACTGAGTAATTAAATAGGTTTAGGCTAGGTCATTCCCAATATATAACTGAGTAATTAAATAGGTTTAGGCTAGGTCATTCCCAATGTATAACTGAGTAATTAAATAGGTTTAGGCTAGGTCATTCACAATGTATAACTGAGTAATTAAATAGGTTTAGGCTAGGTCATTCCCAATGCATAACTGAGTAATTAAATAGGTTTAGGCTAGGTCATTCACCATGTATAAATATGTTTAAGCTATGTTATTCCCCATGTCATTCACCTTGTATAACTGATTAACTAATTATCAAACACATTCTCCCAAGAATCTATAAAGGGTTAGAAATGGCCATAGTTTATACCCAGTGATCCTAGAGTATATTGGCTTCTACTTCTGAAGAGCAAACGAGAGATTTATTCAATCTGGATATGCAATATAGCCTATGGAATTATGGAATTATGGAATTATGGAGATTTTTTTATAGTATGCAAGGAGTACACATCAAGAGCCTTAGAAAGTATAAGATCCCCTGGGGGCTCCTGTTCCCCTCAGGCCTGGTGCTATAGTCCTGGCCTGTCAGGGTGAGCCTTCCTTCCCTCAGCCCTGGTGCTATAGTCCTGGTCTGTCAGGGTGAGCCTTCCTTCCCTCAGCCCTGGTGCTATAGTCCTGGTCTGTCAGGGGGTGAGCCTTCCTCCCTCAGCCCTGGTGCTATAATCCTGGTCTGTCTGGGGTGAGCCTTCCTTCCCTCAGCCCTGGTGCTATAGTCCTGGTCTGTCTGAGGGTGAGCCTTCCTTCCCTCAGCCCTGGGTCTATAATCCTGGTCTGTCTGGGGGTGAGCCTTCCTTCCCTCAGCCCTGGGTCTATAGTCCTGGTCTGTTCTGAGGGTGAGCCTTCCTTCCCTCAGCCCTGGTGCTACAGTCCTGGTCTGTCAGGGTCAGTCTTCGTTCCCTCAGCCCTGGTGCTATAGTCCTGGCCTGTCAGGGTGAGCCTTCCTTCCCTCAGCCCTGGGTCTATAGTCCTGGTCTGTCTGGGGTGAGCCTTCCTTCCCTCAGCCCTGGTCTATAGTCCTGGTCTGTTCTGCCCTGGTGAGCCTTCCTTCCCTCAGCCCTGGTGCTACAGTCCTGGTCTGTCAGGGTCAGTCTTCCTTCCCTCAGCCCTGGTGCTATAGTCCTGGCCTGTCAGGGTGAGCCTTCCTTCCCTCAGCCCTGGTGCTACAGTCCTGGTCTGTCAGGGTGAGCCTTCCTTCCCTCAGCCCTGGTGCTATAGTCCTGGTCTGTCAGGGTGAGCCTTCCTTCCCTCAGCCCTGGTGCTACAGTCCTGGTCTGTCAGGGTGAGCCTTCCTTCCCTCAGCCCTGGTGCTATAGTCCTGGTCTGTCAGGGTGAGCCTTCCTTCCCTCAGCCCTGGTGCTATAGTCCTGGCCTGTCAGGGTGAGCCTTCCTTCCCTCAGCCCTGGTGCTACAGTCCTGGTCTGTCAGGGTGAGCCTTCCTTCCCTCAGCCCTGGTGCTATAGTCCTGGTCTGTCAGGGTGAGCCTTCCTTCCCTCAGCCCTGGTGCTATAGTCCTGGTCTGTCAGGGGGAGCCTTCCTTCCCTCAGCCCTGGTGCTATAGTCCTGGTCTGTCTGGGTGAGCCTTCCTTCCCTCAGCCCTGGTGCTATAGTCCTGGTCTGTCTGGGGTGAGCCTTCCTTCCCTCAGCCCTGGGGCTAGCCTGGTCTGTCCCTTCCTCAGCCCTGGTGCTATAGTCCTGGTCTGTCAGGGGGAGCCTTCCTTCCCTCAGCCCTGGTGCTATAGTCCTGGTCTGTCAGGGGTGCTAGCCTGGTCTGTCCTTCCTTCCCTCAGCCCTGGTGCTATAGTCCTGGTCTGTCTGGGGAGCCTTCCTTCCCTCAGCCCTGGTGCTATAGTCCTGGTCTGTCAGGGTGAGCCTTCCTTCCCTCAGCCCTGGTGCTACAGTCCTGGCCTGTCAGGGTGAGCCTTCCTTCCCTCAGCCCTGGTGCTACAGTCCTGGTCTGTCAGGGTGAGCCTTCCTTCCCTCAGCCCTGGTGCTATAGTCCTGGTCTGTCAGGGTGAGGCTTCCTTCCTTCAGCCCTGGTGCTACAGTCCTGGTCTGTCAGGGTGAGCCTTCCTTCCCTCAGCCCTGGTGCTATAGTCCTGGTCTGTCAGGGTGAGCCTTCCTTCCCTCAGCCCTGGTGCTATAGTCCTGGCCTGTCAGGGTGAGCCTTCCTTCCCTCAGCCCTGGTGCTACAGTCCTGGTCTGTCAGGGTGAGCCTTCCTTCCCTCAGCCCTGGTGCTATAGTCCTGGTCTGTCAGGGTGAGCCTTCCTTCCCTCAGCCCTGGTGCTACAGTCCTGGTCTGTCAGGGTGAGCCTTCCTTCCCTCAGCCCTGGTGCTACAGTCCTGGTCTGTCAGGGTGAGCCTTCCTTCCCTCAGCCCTGGGTCTATAGTCCTGGTCTGTCAGGGGGTGAGCCTTCCTTCCCTCAGCCCTGGTGCTACAGTCCTGGTCTGTCAGGGGAGCCTTCCTTCCCTCAGCCCTGGTGCTACAGTCCTGGTCTGTCAGGGTGAGCCTTCCTTCCCTCAGCCCTGGTGCTATAGTCCTGGTCTTTCTGGGTGAGCCTTCCTTCCCTCAGCCCTGGTGCTATAGTCCTGGTCTGTCAGGGTGAGCCTTCCTTCCCTCAGCCCTGGTGCTATAGTCCTGGTCTGTGTGGGGGTGAGCCTTCCTTCCCTCAGCCCTGGTGCTATAGTCCTGGTCTGTCTGGGGGAGCCTTCCTTCCCTCAGCCCTGGTGCTATAGTCCTGGCCTGTCAGGGTGAGCTTTCCTTCCCTCAGCCCTGGTGCTATAGTCCTGGTCTGTCTGGGGGAGCCTTCCTTCCCTCAGCCCTGGTGCTATAGTCCTGGTCTGTCTGGGGGAGCCTTCCTTCCCTCAGCCCTGGTGCTATAGTCCTGGTCTGTCTGGGTGAGCCTTCCTTCCCTCAGCCCTGGTGCTATAGTCCTGGTCTGTCAGGGGAGCCTTCCTTCCCTCAGCCCTGGTGCTATAGTCCTGGTCTGTCAGGGGCCCTGAGCCTTCCTTCCCTCAGCCCTGGTGCTATAGTCCTGGTCTGTCAGGGGAGCCTTCCTTCCCTCAGCCCTGGTGCTATAGTCCTGGTCTGTCAGGGTGAGCCTTCCTTCCCTCAGCCCTGGTGCTATAGTCCTGGTCTGTCAGGGGAGCCCTCCTTCCCTCAGCCCTGGTGCTATAGTCCTGGTCTGTCAGGGGGAGCCTTCCTTCCCTCAGCCCTGTTGCTATAGTCCTGGTCTGTCAGGGGGAGCCCTCCTTCCCTCAGCCCTGGTGCTATAGTCCTGGTCTGTCAGGGGGAGCCTTCCTTCCCTCAGGGAGAGACAGGACCAGGGGAGGTTCAAATCACTGTGCTGTTGCAAGGTGAAAGAGGAAAAGCAGGTCACTTCTCTCTCGCTCACACACACACACACACACACACACACATGCAGAGTCTTGTACAAGGTCTTCAGGGTTCCAGAGAGCACTGAGTGCTGCTCCCCTGTGTCTGTGTGTCAACCAGGCTGTCTGTGTGTCAACCAGCTCCATACACCCAGGAAAACAAGGTGAATACTGAGAGACAGAAGGGCTAACACTGTAGGACAGCAGTGGATCAATACCTGCTGTTGTAAGACATTCCCTACTTAGACTGATAAGCACTAGTTATACCAACCTCTCAATAACCTATGACTCTAGGCAGCGTGTTCTGGGTTGTTTAGCTCATATATATATATGAGTGTACCTGCATGCCCGCGAACAGCTGTATATACAGACATGCATACACACGAACACACAAACAGCAGGCACGCTCATACACACGCATGCATGCACACACAGACAATGACACACACCAAAAACTGAAGCCCACCAGACACTACAGAATGCGGTGATGCCCATTCAACACATAGATTGATGGTTGTGTTGCTCAGAGAGGATTCTGAGGAGAGGAGAGGCTGCCTGGCCGGTGATAGCAGGGAGACGTGGAAATAAACAAAACTCAAACTGCCCCATTTTACACAGGTTTCAGGTGTGTGCAGGGCTTTATAGCCAAGGTATTGTCCTTCACCTCTCCAGCTTTTTACCCCGACCCTCAGGACAACTGCATGGCGCACACACAATGAAATATATATAATAATAATCATGTTTTATTGTCACATACACTGGATAGATGTAGTGAAATTTGTTGTTTTACCCAACCTGGTCTCAGAGGATTTCATATTATTCTGTACATATATATATCTGAGACACTCCACATAGTATGATATGTTTCTTATGTATTAATTTGTGGATGTCCATTATGATATGTTACAAATGACAAATTTACAACATTTTTTTTAACCTTTATTTTACTAGGCAAGTCAGTTAAGAACAAATTCTTATGTTCAATGACGGCCTAGAATGACAGATTTGTACCTTGTCAGCTCAGGGGTTTGAACTTGCAACCTTCCGCTTACTAGTCCAACGTTCTAACCACTAGGCTACGCTGCCGCCCCATGTTATGAACTACAAATTTACGGTATGTTACGAATTACAATTTTATGATATGTTACGAATTTGCAAAACGTATTATGTGTTTAAAATTCCAAGTTGTTGTTGCTCATGTTAGGTTTTAATTCATTTTTAACTTCAGCTAAAATGCTGAAGTTGCCTGTGATGAGATTTCAACATGTAACCTTCGGGTTGCTAGACTTTGGCTTTCTGGTGGTAGTCTCAAGACTAAGCTGTAATAACACCAGGGAAATGGGAATGATAGAACAGGGGCTCCCACGTCATCCATCCTAAACTGTGATACGTTAGGCTACCTCTCTTACAGGTAGTGTGACCTCCCAGAGTTCCAACCCAGGTCTCCTGAGTACCAGAAGACTGTGTTAGCCCACCGAGCTGACGCCTAGGCATTAGCCCAAAGGGCTAAACAAGTCTTCAGGCCTCAGACAAGGTTACTTGTCATGCGAGCGTGGTTCTGAACCACCTCCCATACATCAGGTCCTCTCCGGGGCAATAGATCTCAGGGCCTGGTCCTCTAAGTTTGTGCCAAGGGCACAGATCTGCTCTCCTCAACTCCCTCACCCACCAGCTTCTGCTGATCAGAGAAGTAATTAACAAACTGCCACTTTCAAAAGAGAGCAGATGCTTATTTTAATACCCTGATCGATTGGCCTCTCAGTTGGCATGGCGCTCCGTCGACCAATTACAACAACAACAATCCCCACCAAAAATGGCACCGCTTAATCAGTGGTCAGAGTCTAGCCCGATATTGCCAATCGAGCTGTGAATACAAAAATTTTTTTTTTTGCATCCTAATGACACTGAGGAGACCACCCCTCTCCCCCCCTGCGCCTGCACCTGGCACTCTGTCACTCTGTCCCCTCAGTAGGGCCATGGTGGTAAACTTCCAGTCTCAGGGGATGAGGATAAACACCAACAGCTGGCTGCCTAATAGGGTTGAGAGGGACTGCCCCTGACCTCCGCCGGCTTGGCACGGATATTTAGTTTGAACGGATAATCAGTATGTTAATCTGCTTGAATCTCTCTCTATCTCTCTGTCGCTCCCCATCTCTCAAGGAGTACTGTATATTTAGGCAGATCCGTAGTAGTAAAAAAAGATATGGAGATGCATGAGTAGCACATACTCAAGGAGCGACCAAGCAGCAGACCAAACATCAGCTACTACATCAGCCTCAAATGAAAAATAATTGAGGGTAAAAGTCAATTGGAGAACTCCAGAGAATCCGCTCGGCTTTAATGATATATTTTTTTGCCTGAACCAGTGCATTACTCAATGGCATTAAATTAACCAACCCTTGTAACCTGATGAATGAGATAACGGCATTAAGTTAACCAACCCTTGTAACCTGATGAATGAGATAACGGCATTAAATTAACCAACCCTTGTAACCTGATGAATGAGATAACGGCATTAAATTAACCAACCCTTGTAACCTGATGAATGAGATAACGGCATTAAATTAACCAACCCTTGTAACCTGATGAATGAGATAACGGCATTAAATTAACCAACCCTTGTAACCTGATGAATGAGATAACGGCATTAAATTAACCAACCCTTGTAACCTGATGAATGAGATAACGGCATGAAGTTAAAACCCCCGAGAGTCAAATGTCCGCGCCCCCCTTCGTAAACCTAATTAGCATGCTGTTTTTTTTGCATGGGCTGCCTCTCAATCCACTGCATCCATCCAATGTCGCCCTTCTGTTTGTAAGACCAGGAGACGTCCCGAAAATCGCTCTTCTCACGAAAACATCTGTAGCGTCCGAACAATGTGGCCTACAAACAATTATGAACCCTCACAAGACTCGTCTGAAGGTAGTCTGGTACCAGTAAAACATAAACTGCCTCAACTCGTCGGGCATGGGCGTTCTACAGGGATGTTGACTCCAATGCTTCCCACGGTTGTGTGAAGTTGGCTGGATGTCGGTTGGGTGGTGGGCCATTCTTGATACACACGGGAAACTGTTGAGTGTGAAAAATCCAGCAGTGTTGCAGCTCTTGACATAAACTGGTGCCTTGCACCTACTACCATACCCTGTTCAAAGGCAGTTAATCATTTTGTCTTGCCCATTCACCCTCTGAATGGCATACATACACAATCCATGTCTCAAGGCTTAAAAATCCTTCTTTAACCTGTCTCCTCCCCTTCATCTACACTGATTTAAGTGGACTTAGCCAGTGACATCAGTAAGGGATCATAGCTTTCACCTGGATTAAATGTCTTATCTTCACTGACATTTTCAACCTCTCCCTGACTGAGTCTGTAATACCTACAGTTGAAGTCGGAAGTTTACATACACCTTAGCCAAATGCATTTAAACTCAGTTTTTCACATTCCTGACATTTAATCCTAGTAAAAATTCCCTGTCTTAAGTCAGTTAGGATCACCACTTTATTTTAAGACTGTGAAATGTCAGAATAATAGTAGAGAGAATGATTTATTTCAGCTTTTATTTCTTTCATCACATTCCCAGTGAGTCAGAAGTTTACATACACTCAATTAGTATTTGGTAGCATTGCCTTTAAATAGTTCAACTTGGGTCGCACGTTTCGGGTAGCCTTCCACAAGCTTCCCAAAATAAGTTGGCCCACTCCTGACAGAGCTGATGTAACTGAGTCAGGTTTGCAGGCCTCCTTGCTCGCACACGCTTTTTCAATTCTGCCCACACATTTTCTATAAGATTGAGGTCAGAGCTTTGTGATGGCTACTCTAATACGATGACTTTGTTGTCCTTAAGCCATTTTGCCACAACTTTGGAAGTATGCTTGGGGTCATTGTCCATTTGGAAGACCCATTTGCGACCAAGGTTCAAGTTACTGACTGATGTCTTGAGATGCTGCTTCAATATATCCACATAATTTCCCTCCCTCATGATGCCATCTATTTTGTGAAGTGCACCAGTCCCTCCTGCAGTAAAGCACCCCCACAACATGATGCTGCCACCTCCATGCTTCACGGTTGGGATGGTGTTCTAAGGCTTGCAAGCCTCCCCCTTTTTCCTCCAAACATAATGATGGTCATTATGGACAAACAATTCTATTTTTGTTTCATCAGACCAGAGGACAAATCGCCAAAAAGTACGATATTTGTCCCCATGTGCAGTTGCAAAACATAGTCTGGCTTTTATATGGTGGTTTTGGAGCAGTGGCTTCTTCCTTGCTGAGTGACCTTTCAGGTTATGTCGATATAGGACTCGTTTTACTGTCGATTTACCTGTTTCCTACAGCATATTCACAATGTCCTTTGCTGTTGTTCTAGGATTGATTTGCACTTTTTGCACCAAAGTACATTCATCTCTAGGAGACAAAACGCATCTCCTTCCTGAGCGGTATGACGGCTGCGTGGTCCCATGGTGTTTATACTTGCGTACTATTGTTTGTACAGATGAACGTGGTACATTCAGGCGTTTGGAAATTGCTCCCAAGGATGAAACAGACTTGTGGAGGTCAACAGTTTTTTTTCTGAGGTCTTGGCTGATTTCTTTTGATTTTCCCATGATGTCAAGCAAAGAGGCCCTGAGTTTGAAGGTAGGCCTTGAAATATATCCACAGATACACCTCCAATTGACTCAAATGATGTCAATTAGCTTATCAGAAGCTTCTAAAGCCAGGACATAATTTTCTGGAATTTTCCAAGCTGTTTAAAGGCACAGTCAACTTAGTGTATGTAAACTTCTGACCCACTGGAATTGTGATACAGTGAATTATAAGTGAAATAATCTGTCTGTAAACAATTGTTGGAATAATTACTTGTGTCATGCACAAAGTAGATGTCCTAACCGACTTGCCAGAACTATAGTTGGTTAACAAGAAATTTGTGGAGTGGTTGAAAAATTAGTTTTAATGACTCCAATCTAAGTGTACGTAAACTTCCAACTTCAACTGTACATGTTTCAAGCAGACCTCCATAGTCCCTGTGCCCAAGAAAGCGAAGGTGGTCATGTTCTCTCTGCTACCGCACGGCAAGCGGTACCAGAACGCCAAGTCCAGGTCCAAAAGGCTTCTTAACAGCTTCTACCCTCAAGCCATAAGACCCCTGAACAGCTCATTAAATGGCTACCCGGACTATTTGCATTGTACCCCCCAACCCCATTTTTACGCTGCTGCTACTCTCTGTTTATTATCCATGTATAGTCACTTTTTTTTCACCTCTACCTACATGTACAAATTACCTCAATTACCTTAACTAACCAGTGCCCCCTCACATTGTACCCCCTGTATATAGCCTTGCTACTGTTATTTATTGTTGCTCCATCATTTTTTTTTTTTGTACATACTTTATCACTTTTTTTCTTAAAACTGCATTGTTGGTAAAGGGCTTGTAAGTATTCGGCGCATGTGACAAATACAATTTGATTTGATTTGATTTGGATTTGATTTTACCTGCCGAAATGTCTACCGGACTGTAGCACTCACATCGGTAGCCATGAAGTGCTTTGAAAGGCTGGTTATGGCTCACATCAACACCAATATCCCAGAAACCCTGGACCCACTCCAATTTGCATTCCGCCCCAACAGATCCACAGATGACGCCATCTCAATTGCACTCCACACTGCCATTTCCCATCTGGACAAAAGAAACACCTATGTGAGAATGCTGTTTAGCTCAACGGTCAACACCATAGTGCCCACAAGCTCATCACTAAGATAATGACCCTGGAACTACACACCTCCCTCTGCAACTAGGATCCTGGACTTCCTGTAGGGCCACCCCCAGGTAGTGAGGGTAGGTAGCATCACATCTGCCACGCTGATCCTCAACACTGGAGCCCCTCATGGGTGCATGCTTAGTTCCTTCCTGTACTCCCTGTTCACCCAAGACTGCGTGGCCAAGCACGACTCCAACACCATCATTAAGTTTGCTGACGACACAACAGTGGTAAGCCTTGTCACCGACAACGATGAGGCAGTCATCCCTATAGGGAGGAGGTCAGAGACCTGACAGTGTGGTGCCCGGATAACAACCTCTCCCTCAATGTGAGCAAGACAAAGGAGCTGATACTGGACTACAGGAAAAGGAGGGCCGAACAGGCTCCCATTAACATCGACAGGGCTGTAGTGGAACGGGTTGAGAGTTTCAAGTTCCTTGGTGTCCACATCACCAACAGACTATCATGGTCCAAACACACCAAGACAGCTGTAAAGAGGGCACAACAATACTTTTTGTATTCGGCGAATGTGACAAATAACATTTGATTTGAGTTGATTTGATTCACCTGGCAGGTGTTATATTGAGCAACAAGACACGAAGGGGTGTGGTACATTGGCTTGTGAAAGCATTCACCCTAGACCCTTGGCATTTTTCCTATTTTGTTGCCTTACAACCTGGAATTCAATTGTGATTTTTTTGAGGATTTGTATCATTTGATTTACACAACATGCCACTTTGAAGACGCAAAGTATTTTTTATTGTGAAACGAACAAGAAATAAGAGAAAAAAACAGAAAACTTGAGAGTGTCACGGTTTACCTCTGTTGAAGGAAAGGCCGACCAAAACGCGCCGTGGTTTGTGTTCATCTTGATATTTAATTAAAGAAAGTACTGAACACTAAATACAAAAACAATAAACGACCGTGAAGCTAAATGAGAACTGTGATGACACAAGCAATCAACATAGACAATCACCCACAAACAAACAGTGCAATCCAGGCTACCTAAGTATGATTCTCAATCAGAGACAACTAATGACACCTGCCTCTGATTGAGAACCATACTAGGCCGAAACATACAAATCCCCAAATCATAGAAAAACAAACATAGACTGCCCACCCAACTCACGCCCTGACCATACTAAATAATGACAAAACAAAGGAAATAAAGGTCAGAACGTGACAGAGAGTGCATAACTATTCACCCTCCAAAGTCAATACTTTGTAGATCCACCTTTTGCAGCAATTACAGCTGCAACTCTCTTGGGGTATGTCTCTATGAGCATGGCACATCTAGCCCCTGGGATTTTTGCCCATTCTCAAGGCGAAACTGTTCCAGCTTCTTCAAGTTGCATGGGTTTCACTGGTGTACAGCACTGGTGTACAACAGATTCTCAATTGGATTGAGGTCTGGGTTTTGACTAGGCCATTCCAAGACATTTAAATGTTTCCCCTTAAACCACACAAGTGTTGCATTAGCAGTATCCAGTCGTGGCCAACATTTCTGAGAATGACACAAATATTAATTTTCACAGTCTGATGCCTCAGTTTGTATGATGGCAATTTGCATATCCTCCAGAATTTTATGAAGAGTGATCAGATGAATTGCAATTAATTGCAAAGTCCCTCTTTGCCATGCGAATTAACTGAATCCCAAAAAAACATTTCCACTGCATTTCAGCCCTGCCACAAAAGGACCAGCTGACATCATGTCAGTGATTCTCTCGTTAACACAGGTGTGAGTGAGGACAAGGCTGGAGATCACTCTGTCATGCTGATCGAGTTCGAATAACAGACTGGAAGCTTCAAAAGGAGGGTGGTGCTTGGAATCATTGTTCTTCCTCTGTCAACCAAGGTTACCTGCAAGGAAATACATGCCGTCATCATTGCTTTGCACAAAAAGCGCTTCACAGGCAAGGATATTGCTGCCAGTAAGATTGCACCTAAATCAATAATTTATCGGATCATCAAGAACTTCAAGGAGAGCGGTTCAATTGTTGTGTAGAAGGCTTCAGGGCACCAAGAAAGTCCAGAAAGCGCCAGGACCATCTCCTAAAGTTGATTCAGCTGCGGGATCGGGGTTCCACCAGTACAGAGCTTAGTCAGGAATGGCAGCAGGCAGGTGTGAGTGCATCTGCATGCACAGTGAGGCGAAGACTTTTGGAGGATGGCCTGGTGTCAAGAAAGGCAGCAAAGAAGCCACGTATATGGTCTGATATACCACGGCTGTCAACCAATCAGCATTCACGGCTCAAACCATCCAGAATATAAAATGTTTTATACACTCAGTGTGTATGGAAGTAGTTGAGAGCGTAAAAAAAATGGGTAAAATATATATATTATAATTTCCTGATATTTTTATATTTCTCCGATATAGGTCAGAAACTTCTAAACTTTTTATAACTGAAGGGGTCCTACAATTCAAAATCAAATACCTAATTGTTATTGACCATGATGAATGAGATAATGGCATTAAGTTGACCAACCCTTGGACCCTGATGAATGAGATAAAATCAAATCAAATCAAATCAAATTTTATTTGTCACATACACATGGTTAGCAGATGTTAATGCGAGTGTAGCGAAATGCTTGTGCTTCTAGTTCCGACAATGCAGTAATAACGAACAAGTAATCTAACTAACAATTCCAAAACTACTGTCTTATACACAGTGTAAGGGGATAAAGAATATGTACATAATGATATATGAATGAGTGATGGTACAGAGCAGCATAGGCAAGATACAGTAGATGATATTGAGTACAGTATATACATATGGGATGAGTATGTAAACCAAGTGGCATAGTTAAAGTGGCTAGTGATACATGTATTACATAAGGATGCAGTCGATGATATAGAGTACAGTATCAACGTATGCATATGAGATGAACAATGTAGGGTAAGTAACATTATATAAGGTAGCATTGTTTAAAGTGGCTAGTGATATATTTACATCATTTCCCATCAATTCCCATGATTAAAGTGGCTGGAGTAGAGTCAGTGTCATTGACAGTGTGTTGGCAGTAGCCACTCAATGTTATTGGTGGCTGTCTAACAGTCTGATGGCCTTGAGATAGAAGCTGTTTTTCAGTCTCTCGGTCCCAGCTTTGATGCACCTGTACTGACCTCGCCTTCTGGATGGCAGCGGGGTGAACAGGCAGTGGCTCGGGTGGTTGATGTCCTTGATGATCTTTATGGCCTTCCTGTAGCATCGGGTGGTGTAGGTGTCCTGGAGGGCACCTACACCAAGTTAACCAACCCTTGGACCCTGATGAAAGAGATAATGGCATGAAGTTAACCAACCCTTGGACCCTGATGAAAGAGATAATGGCATGAAGTTAACCAACCCTTGGACCCTGATGAATGAGATAATGGCATTAAGTTAACCAACCCTTGGACCCTGATGAAAGAGATAATGGCATGAAGTTAACCAACCCTTGGACCCTGATGAATGAGATAATGGCATTAAGTTGACCAACCCTTGGACCCTGATGAATGAGATAATGGCATTAAGTTGACCAACCTTTGGACCCTGATGAAAGAGATAATGGCATGAAGTTAACCAACCCTTGGACACTGATGAAAGAGATAATGGCATGAAGTTGACCAACCCTTGGACCCTGATGAATGAGATAATGGCATTAAGTTGACCAACCCTTGGACACTGATGAAAGAGATAATGGCATTAAGTTAACCAACCCTTGGACACTGATGAAAGAGATAATGGCATGAAGTTAACCAACCCTTGGACACTGATGAAAGAGATAATGGCATGAAGTTAACCAACCCTTGGACCCTGATGAATGAGATAATGGCATTAAGTTGACCAACCCTTGGACCCTGATGAATGAGATAATGGCATTAAGTTGACCAACCTTTGGACCCTGATGAAAGAGATAATGGCATGAAGTTAACCAACCCTTGGACCCTGATGAAAGAGATAATGGCATGAAGTTAACCAACCCTTGGACCCTGATGAAAGAGATAATGGCATGAAGTTAACCAACCCTTGGACCCTGATGAAAGAGATAATGGCATGAAGTTAACCAACCCTTGGAACCTCTCTGTACATGTTCCTCCTTCCCCTCTACAGCCCTCCAGACTTCCACTTGAAGTACATGGCTTTGTTTAAACTAGAACCCCAACACTTGTACTCTTAGATATCCTTTACAGTGGATTACTTCTGCCCCCTTTTGGTCAACACAAAGCACTACAGGGACCGAGTTATATGGCAACCTATTGCAGTGATGTACTATCTTCTCTAAACCTTTTATTCTTGGTAACTATGACTGAGAAAAGGGAAAACCATTCCCAGATTGACTGGTATACTATTTTGTTGTTGCACCAAGCAGAGTTCAGTTCTGTGGCTCGTTTAATTGGCTGTGATTTAATTCAACGTATACTCTAAGGAAAGATGTTGCTAAGAGTTTTAAGTCTGAAGGATGGGAACGCAAGAGTGCGTGCATTCAAGCCTCGTCTGTTACCTCTCTAACAGAAAATAAATATTCTGTGAAACAAGTGCTTGTCCGATGTGACATGTACCTTAACTGTCAACAAAAATATCTGAGCAACAAAACATTAAAAACAGAATCCAGCTTTACAGAAACCTTCATCAAGTTGCTTTCATACTGTAAAATTCACCATAATGTGTGAAATGCATTGGGAAGCATTGGGTCTCTTCCACCGAGGTAGAAAAGTTAGAAACTTCACATTGCAGAGAGAAAAAAAAGCACGAAGAGGCAAAAAAGGGAGGGTGAGGATTGACTTGTAACGCACATTATACCCTACAATGCCAGGACTTATAGTGAAAGCTCTCTGTTTAAGCAGCTTATTTTCCCAATGCCGCCAGGCACTCTCAACCCACCGTGCACCTGTTTTATATGTGTATTTATGTATGTATGTATGTATGTATGTATGTATTCATTAAACAGACACAAATGTTTCACTGTGCCGCCGCGGTGAAAACAGCAACAACAATGGATGAGGAAATTGAACTTGGAAATTTAAGATGAAACATTGTTTTTTTTTCTACTATTGAGGGATAAAGGGAAACAACCGTGTCTAACTTAAAGGCCTGCAGCAATGGTCAAAAGTAGTGCACTATATAGGGAATAGGGTTCCATAAGGCTCTGGTCAAAAGTAGTGCACTATATAGGGAATAGGGTGCCATTTAGGACACAATCGTAAGATTCTAGCTACACTGAATGACCCTCGTCTCCCAGTGCTTTCATTTTCCACACACACAAAGCAACGAAGGATAAGAACTCAGCTCGTATCCAATAATAAAATATGAGGTATACTTTCTAAGTACATTATGAGCTCAACATCATTTACGTTGATGCTCCTTAAAGCAGTGTGTGTGTACATTTTCATACGGGTTACCCGTGGGACTCGGACCCACAACGCTGGCGTTACAAGCACCATGCTACCAAGTGAGCCACATGGGACAGTTGATGTCTTTGCGCAAACAGGCCTACACTATACCAGACCCTAATAAAGGACAACCCTATAACCATATTCCTTCTTATATTTAATGCTATGACTATAACACTGTATACTATACCAACACACACTATATCAGACCCTAATACAGAACTACACCAGAACAAGTCCAGCGATACGTTTAAATCTAATCTAAGACATATGTGGATGGTCCATCCTTGCCGAGACCTCACATCTCTCTAATGAAATGTTCTGTGATATTGAAAGATAACAGCACTGACACTTCAGAGCGGCAGCCAATTAGTGGAGTGACTGCCGGAGGATAGATGGCCACAGAGCAGAAACACACCTGCGGGCACACACACACACACACACACACACACACACACACACACACACACACACACACACACACACACACACACACACACACACACACACACACACACACACACACACACACACACACACACACACACACACACACACACACACACACACACACACACACACATACACACACACACACACACACACACACACACACACATACACACACACACACACACACACACACGCGTGCAAGGAGGGAATAAAAGCAGCTCTAACAGTGGAGGTTCTGCCTTATTATTATTCGACCATGCTGGTCATTTATGAACATTTGAACATCTTGGCCATGTTCTGTTATAATCTCCACCCGGCACAGCCAGAAGAGGACTGGCCACCCCACATAGCCTGGTTCCTCTCTAGGTTTCTTCCTAGATTTTGGCCTTTCTAGGGAGTTTTTCCTAGCCACCTACACCTGCATTGCTTGCTGTTTGGGGTTTAAGGCTGGGTTTCTGTACAGCACTTTGAGATATCAGCTAATGTACGAAGGGCTATATAAATAAGTTTGATTTGATTTGATTTGATTTGGAGGCAACTTGGGTGACCCTGGCACGCAGCACAGCACCGTCCACAGATGACAGACCTGTGTTCTCCCTCTCGCTCATATTTCTCTGGTAATGAATGAAAGAGAGAACTGGTTAGAGAGCTGGTCCTGTGCCCACACCACAGTCCTGAGGGAACTGGCTCAGCCACTTGAGACAATGAGCCAAAGTCTTTATATCGTCGCTGCTGCAGTGATCAAGACTTGAGTGTTGAGCTGGATTTTCCAACCACTTTAAGTTCACCGGCATGAGCATCACTTGCTTGTAGATGAATCTCGGTATCATACAACCACTGTGGCACAGAATATAAAGACATGCACCGTGCACCTCCTCCAGGACTGCCGCGCAGATGAAATGCCAGGCTGCACAGAGACTCCAGAGATTGAATTCACTGAGTTCGCCCCATTAGTTTGCACTATATAGATTCACGGTTTTTTTTCTGTGATCGAAACAACATTATATCAGACCCCTTTTCAATGCAACAAAACAAAACAAATCTAACTTTGCAAGATTGAGTCTGTGATGTTGTTGTAGGCAGAGCCAGAGCACAATAGAGTATCATTTAATTTGCAGGGGGACCTTGGCCCACGAGCAGTCTTTCAATCATCTGCGAGTCAATGTGCTTTTCAGTGCGACAGGCTACATTGTATACTTCTCTGTATGGTAATAATAATTCCTTTCATTTAGTAATAAAACAATGCAATTTACAGTCACCTTTTTAGTCCATGGTGTTACAAACCAAGTCAAAAATCATATAAAAACGTTTTTAATAGTCTCATGCAAAGTAGGCCTGCATTGAACACCACATATAGGACTATTGGCTGCTGTCTAAATCTGTTAGGGTACAGCCTCAGTGTTTACTGTAAACGCACCTTGGAAATTGCACAAAATTCTCACAACCTTCAGGTTTCCGCTCAGTGCCCCAAAAAATTAAAGGGAACATTGCTGAAGGGGATTAGTTGTGGTAGTGTGAAGTGGGATGATTCAGCAACGAGAGAGACGAGAGAGAGAGACAGTGAGATAGTGAGAGAGAGAACGAGAGAGAGAGCGAGAGAGAGTGAGAGAAAGAGAGAGAGACAAGAGAGAGAGAGACAGTGAGAGAGTGAGAGAGAGAACGAGAGAGAGTGAGAGAAAGAGAGACAGACAAGAGAGAGAGAGTAAGAGAGAGAGAGGGAGAGATAATTTATGCTGAGGCTTCATTGTTATGTCGTGCCTGCCTGTGGTTCTTCTGAACAACCTGTTCTGACTCTGTCTGTGTTTCTCTGAACAGCCTGTTCTGACTCTGTCTGTGGTTCTCTGAACAGCCTGTTCTGACTCTGTCTGTGTTTCTCTGAACAGCCTGTTCTGCCTCTCTGTTGTTCTTTGAACAGCCTGTTGTGACTCTGTGGCATCTGGAATAAAATGGTTGATTTATGATCTGCAGCTTTTTGAGAGGAGAAGGAAAAGCCAGAAATAGAAGAAGGCGGGGATAGACAGAAAGAGAGGAAGGGGGGAGACAGAGAGAGAGGAAGGGGGAGACAGAGAGAGAGTAAGGGGGAGACAGAGAGAGAGGAAGGGGGAGACAGAGAGAGAGTAAGGGGGAGGGAGACAGAGAGAGAGGAAGGGGGAGACAGAGAGAGAGGAAGGGGGCGACAGAGAGAGAGTAAGGGGGAGACAGAGAGAGAGGAAGGGGGAGACAGAAAGAGAGGAAGGGGGAGACAGAGAGAGAGGAAGGGGGAGACAGAGAGAGAGTAAGGGGGAGACAGAGAGAGAGGAAGGGGGAGACAGAGAGAGAGTAAGGGGGAGGGAGACAGAGAGAGAGGAAGGGGGAGACAGAGAGAGAGGAAGGGGGGCGACAGAGAGAGAGTAAGGGGGAGACAGAGAGAGAGGAAGGGGGAGACAGAAAGAGAGGAAGGGGGAGACAGAGAGAGAGGAAGGGGGGAGACAGAGAGAGAGTAAGGGGGAGACAGAGAGAGAGTAAGGGGGAGACAGAGAGAGAGTAAGGGAGAGACAGAGAGAGAGGAAGGGGGAGACAGAGAGAGGGGAAGGGGGAGACAGAGAGAGAGGAAGGGGGAGACAGAGAGAGAGGAAGGGGGAGACAGAGAGAGAGAGAGAGGAAGGGGGAGACAGAGAGAGAGGAAGGGGAGACAGAGAGAGAGGAAGGGGGAGACAGAGAGAGAGGAAGGGGGAGAAAGAGAGAGAGTAAGGGGAGAGACAGAGAGAGAGGAAGGGGGAGACAGAGAGAGGGGAAGGGGGAGACAGAGAGAGAGGAAGGGGGAGACAGAGAGAGAGTAAGGGGGAGACAGAGAGAGAGGAAGGGGAGATAGAGAGAGAGGAAGGGGGAGACAGAGAGAGGGGAAGGGGGAGACAGAGAGAGGAAGGGGGAGACAGAGAGAGAGGAAGGGGGAGACAGAGAGAGAGGAAGGGGGAGACAGAGAGAGAGGAAGGGGGAGATAGAGAGAGACAAAAGGGGGAGACAGAGAGAGAGGAAGGGGGAGACAGAGAGAGAGGAAGGGGGAGACAGAGAGAGAGGAAGGGGGAGACAGAGAGAGTAAGGGGGAGACAGAGAGAGTAAAGGGGAGACAGAGAGAGGGGAAGGGGGAGACTGAGAGAGAGGGAGGGGGAAATAGAGAGAGAGGAAGGGGGAGACAGAGAGAGAGTAAGGGGGAGACAGAGAGAGAGGAAGGGGGAGACAGAGAGAGAGGAAGGGGGAGATAGAGAGAGAGGAAGGGGGAGACAGAGAGAGAGGAAGGGGGCAGACAGAGAGAGAGGAAGGGGGAGACTGAGAGAGAGGAAGTGGGAGACTGAGAGAGAGGGAGGGGGAGACTGAAAGAGAGGAAGGGGGGACAAAGAGAGAGGAAGGGGGAGACAGAGAGAGAGTAAGGGGGAGACAGAGAGAGAGTAAGGGGGAGACAGAGAGAGAGTAAGGGGAGAGACAGAGAGAGAGGAAGGGGGAGACAGAGAGAGGGGAAGGGGGAGACAGAGAGAGAGGAAGGGGGAGACAGAGAGAGAGTAAGGGGGAGACAGAGAGAGAGGAAGGGGAGATAGAGAGAGAGGAAGGGGGAGACAGAGAGAGGGGAAGGGGGAGACAGAGAGAGAGGAAGGGGGAGACAGAGAGAGGGAAGGGGGAGACAGAGAGAGAGTAAGGGGGAGACAGAGAGAGAGGAAGGGGGAGACAGAAAGAGAGAAGGGGGAGACAGAGAGAGGGGAAGGGGGAGACAGAGAGAGAGGAAGGGGGAGACAGAGAGAGAGTAAGGGGGAGACAGAGAGAGAGTAAGGGGGAGACAGAGAGAGAGGAAGGGGGAGACAGAGAGAGGGGAAGGGGGAGACAGAGAGAGAGGAAGGGGGAGACAGAGAGAGAGGAAGGGGGAGACAGAGAGAGAGAGAGAGGAAGGGGGAGACAGAGAGAGAGGAAGGGGGAGACAGAGAGAGAGGAAGGGGGAGACAGAGAGAGAGGAAGGGGGAGAAAGAGAGAGAGTAAGGGGAGAGACAGAGAGAGAGGAAGGGGGAGACAGAGAGAGAGTAAGGGGGAGACAGAGAGAGAGGAAGGGGAGATAGAGAGAGAGGAAGGGGGAGACAGAGAGAGGGAAGGGGGAGACAGAGAGAGGAAGGGGGAGACAGAGAGAGGGGAAGGGGGAGACAGAGAGAGAGGAAGGGGGAAATAGAGAGAGAGGAAGGGGGAGACAGAGAGAGAGTAAGGGGGAGACAGAGAGAGAGGAAGGGGGAGACAGAGAGAGGGGAAGGGGGAGACAGAGAGAGAGGAAGGGGGAGACAGAGAGAGAGTAAGGGGGAGACAGAGAGAGAGGAAGGGGAGATAGAGAGATAGGAAGGGGGAGACAGAGAGAGGGGAAGGGGGAGACAGAGAGAGAGGAAGGGGGAGACAGAGAGAGGGGAAGGGGGAGACAGAGAGAGAGGAAGGGGGAGACAGAGAGAGAGGAAGGGGGAGACAGAGAGAGAGGAAGGGGGAGATAGAGAGAGAGGAAGGGGGAGACAGAGAGAGGGGAAGGGGGAGACAGAGAGAGGAAGGGGGAGACAGAGAGAGGGGAAGGGGGAGACAGAGAGAGAGGAAGGGGGAAATAGAGAGAGAGGAAGGGGGAGACGGAGAGAGAGTAAGGGGGAGACAGAGAGAGAGGAAGGGGGAGACAGAGAGAGGGGAAGGGGGAGACAGAGAGAGAGGAAGGGGGAGACAGAGAGAGAGTAAGGGGGAGACAGAGAGAGAGGAAGGGGAGATAGAGAGATAGGAAGGGGGAGACAGAGAGAGGGGAAGGGGAGACAGAGAGAGAGGAAGGGGGAGACAGAGAGAGGGGAAGGGGAGACAGAGAGAGAGGAAGGGGGAGACAGAGAGAGAGGAAGGGGGAGACAGAGAGAGAGGAAGGGGGAGATAGAGAGAGAGGAAAGGGGGAGACAGAGTGAGAGGAAGGGGGAGACAGAGAGAGAGGAAGGGGGAGACAGAGAGAGAGGAAGGGGGAGACAGAGAGAGTAAGGGGGATACAGAGAGAGTAAGGGGGAGACAGAGAGAGGGGAAGGGGGAGACTGAGAGAGAGGGAGGGGGAAATAGAGAGAGGAAGGGGGAGACAGAGAGAGAGTAAGGGGGAGACAGAGAGAGGGGAAGGGGGAGACAGAGAGAGAGGAAGGGGGAGATAGAGAGAGAGGAAGGGGGAGACAGAGAGAGAGGAAAGGGGGAGACAGAGAGAGAGAAGGGGGAGACAGAGAGAGAGGAAGGGGGAGACAGAGAGAGAGTAAGGGGGAGACAGAGAGAGGGGAAGGGGGAGACAGAGAGAGAGGAAGGGGGAGATAGAGAGAGAGGAAGGGGGAGACAGAGAGAGAGGAAGGGGGAGACAGAGAGAGAGGAAGGGGGAGACAGAGAGAGAGTAAGGGGGAGACAGAGAGAGAGGAAGGGGGAGACAGAGAGAGAGTAAGGGGGAGACAGAGAGAGGGGAAGGGGGAGACAGAGAGAGAGGAAGGGGGAGATAGAGAGAGAGAGAGGAAGGGGGAGACAGAGAGAGAGGAAGGGGGGAGACAGAGAGAGAGGAAGGGGGAGACAGAGAGAGAGGAGGGGGAGACAGAGAGAGAGGAAGGGGGAGACAGAGAGAGAGGAAGGGGGAGACAGACAGAGAGAGTAAGGGGGAGACAGAGAGAGAGGAAGGGGGAGACTGAGAGAGAGGAAGGGGGAGACTGAGAGAGAGGGAGGGGGAGACAGAAAGAGAGGAAGGGGGGACAAAGAGAGAGGAAGGGGGAGACAGAGAGAGAGTAAGGGGGAGACAGAGAGAGAGGAAGGGGGAGACAGAGAGAGAGGAAGGGGGAGACTGAGAGAGAGGGAGGGGGAGACAGAAAGAGAGGAAGGGGGGACAAAGAGAGAGGAAGGGGGAGAGATTGTCTCTCTGCTCTCCTCTCCAACAATTACTTCTCTTCATATGATCTACTATAGAGAAAAAGTCAGTGGTTTGACATTCTTGCTTGGTCTCATGATTGTTTTGAATGTGATTTAATTTATACATGTACAAATCTTTTGTAATGCAAAAAACAAAAGGCACTTCCCACAAAACCTCATTCAGGTGAAACAGTATATTTTATCATTAACAAGGTTCCCCATATGGTTAAAAACCTGGAGGAAGTGTAATGGCTTCGTGGGCTGATATGTATTCTACAGAGCAAAGACCAATCCTGGGTATGTTGTTTTACCCTCTGATGGAAAAGGCTGATCCTACTAGGCTTACGAACTGTGATAAACAAACAGCTACAGTGTGTCAATCTTGAGGTGGGAAGAATCTGAGACAACTATGGGAAATACAATCTTTAACCTCACTTACAGAGGCAAACACAAAGCAAAATCCTTGTTTGAGAGTGAAAACACCAGAAATCAATGAGAAAATCAATGATACTAACAATAGCAGCTTGGAGCAGAAACTGTGAGAAGCCCGCTTTTTCACATTCTTACCGCCTTTTTGAGTGAGTTGAGACCTAAACAAGTCGACCCTAACAATGAGCTCCACATCCATGGCACCCAGGGCAGCAGAAGAGGTGAACATCTGAAGAATGGATGCTGTTTCATCGTACTCAGTGTATGATAGCAGACCAGAGATGTCCATTCTGCAAATAAGGAGGGCTTAAGTTTATACGGTACTCTCTCTGTGTCTCCGGGACAGGGGGAGAGAGGGAGAGAGAGTCTTGCTAAATATTGCAATGGAAATTAAACAAATTCTGGGGACAGTTCCACTACCCTAAAAATGGACATTTTGCCTGTGGACTCACATGAAAGTGTTAAAGCAAATTATGTAAGGGAAAACAAGGAACAAGTTCACATTCTGCAATGTGATGTCACCCCCTACCGACAAACTCCTGCGTAGCATGTGAGTTGTAGCGACATCCAAGCCAGTGATAGAAAGGGGAATATCAAGAAACATTTATATTTTAGTAGACACTCTTATCCAGAGCGACTAGAGTTAAGTTCCTTGCCCAGGGACACATCGACAGATCCTTCAACTAGTCGGCTCTGGGATTCCGAAACAGAGACCTTTCGGTTACTGGCAAAACACCCTTTACTGCTAGATTACCTTTATTAGTGTGGTTACGAAGTGGTTTTTCAGAGGAGCGATGGAGGATATGGGGAGGAGATTGGAGATTCAATAGCTGGAATGTTGTGGTGGTGTGTTTGATGTGACCACAGGGTTGCATCTACACCCTATCCCATTAAGCAATGACGTAAAGAAAGAGATTGGTGAAGTCAACTTAGCCCGGTTCATTGGAAATGGTAGACTGCTATTATCCTGTGGTAGCCATGCTCAGCTAGGGAAGATTCTTCAAATGGACACTCTCAATAGGAAGAAGATCAAAAAACATGTCCCTGGAGCTTATGCTAAATTGAGTGGAGTCATTTATTTGGTCCCACTATCTCCATAGATGATATTAAAGAAAATGTGAAGGAACTGGTGCTTCTACTAGTCCTGACATGGTCTCAAGGCCTTTTCAGAAAGCTTGCTCCCATAAATGTGCTGTGTCAAAGGACATTTTGGTCGTAAATTCACGAATCGGATTGTGGAAAGCAGAAATGTCAGGTTGAAGATTTTGTGGATATGGCAACAGAGTTATTAGGGGTAACAAGTTACTGTCTACATCTTTTTTTATGATGAATAATCTCAAGGATGGATTGTCTCAGTATGATACAGATAGTTAGAAGTTAGTAAGGATTTTATTTTATAAGTAGTACATAATTAGCCAAACCATGATTGATCGCACACTCCGGCACATTAGGTGGCAGCATGCACCTTAATAGCGGACCGCCATTATACTACAGAAGAAGACGACTCTCGTCCTCCGGCGGACACTTAAAAATGTAACACCAAAATATGCAGACTGCTGCAAAATCAACTGCTGATTAGGGTCAGTCTGTTCCATTTTCAGGGAAGACATGCATAAAGAACACGTTTCCTCAAAGTATGTCAACATCACTCCATCCAGGGATGAATGCGTGTACACAAGCTGTTACTGGTAATTGTCCGCAATGCACGCTCAGGATGAAGCTAGGTGGCTAAGCTCAATACACAATGGTAGCGGAATAAACTCCACTCCATGGTGAAGTTCATATGAATTTAATTCACCATGGAGTGAAGTAGTCCGCTAATATAATGGGTGCATGAATTACATTTTAAAATCTTGCTTTTTCAGTGAGGAAAATGTCTGGAAACTATGTGAACACATCAAGACTCAAACGCAAATACATTTGGACGAAGTGTATGCTGTATTTATATCAAATGAAAGAAAAATGGTAAGTTGTAGGTCGTTAAAATGTCATTGTTAACCCTTTATTCTGTTATAATGATTGATGAATTTCCATTCCTCTCAGATCCCTATATGGAAACAGAGGTCCAGTCGTGGAGATGAACCTGTTGTTTGGGTAGGCACTGTCCCTTGGCTTTCATTTTCAGACAGAGGATGGAGGAAATATGAAGCCACACCCTTGTCTTTAACATTATAGGAAAAATATTGTAGCCTGCACTGTAAACTATTACAACAGTCACAATATAACATTCTGTTTGTAGGATTATCACGTTGTCCTACTTCATCAGAATCAGCAGGGACAGAGTTTTATTTATGACCTGGATACAGTCCTGCCTTTCTCCTGTCCTTCCCATGTTTACACTACAGAAGCCTTCCATACAGATCATGGTCTGAAACCAGCTTTCTGGAGGTAAGCAAGTATTCATATTGTTATTTTAAATACTCTAAGCAAGTATGTGTATCACGGTAACCGGTTCTCTTCAATGATAAACACTTTTGAACGCTTGTCTATTCAACACTTTCCAGGAAGTTGCGAGTTATTCCTGCAGATGCCTACCTGAAGTACTTTGCCTCGGACCGGTCACATATGAAAAATGCCGATGGGACATGGCGCATGCCTCCACCGCTGTATCCTTGTATTGAAACAACAGGTACAGCTCGGTCCTATTACATATTTCTTCTTGTACAACTCAATATTTGAATGGAAATCACATTCGTCTGTGTGAGGGTTGTCTTAACGGAATGTTTTTTTTACGTTCTAGACTCTAAAATGAACCTGGATGACTTCATCAGTATGGACTCCAAAGTGGGATGTGGACATGTATATAGTCTCTCTGAATTTGTCAAACACTTTGCAGAAAAATGATGATTGCTGGTTTGAAATGAATATACTTCATACAGATTGGTGGTTACCTGCTGGATATTTTCTGCCTTTCTCAGCTCAAGACTACTACAGGGTCACAATCCAGGAAATAACCATTCTCAATGCTAGGTTCCTTATCCTGGTGGCAGAAGGAAGCCATAGGAATTGCCAGGAATACAGATGCCACAAAAACTACATTTACACATTGTATAGTTAAATGACGTTAAGATACAGTTTGCTTCCTATGCAATGCATTTAACTAATGCATTTGTCTTTGGAAATGTTTTATATTGTGTGAGAAGCACAAGTTACAAGATGTAAATAAAAACAAGGGAGCTTTAGTTTGTGGCATTTATTGATAGGTACTGAACTTGTCAGAGGGGAAGGAGGAACTGGGAATACAAAGAAAATAAATGCTGTTATGTTGAAAATACAGTAGAGTCTAAATTATTTCAGTAATAACCAAATACAAATCACACCAACGAGTCACTTTTTCTTTAAGCAATGGCCGCCAAGTAGTCTTTCACTTCTACAGGTGAGAGTCGCCTGAAGCCGGCTTCATTGCAGATCCCCACTTCAATATTGTCTTCGGTCATCTGACCCTCAAAGCTTTCCTGTGAATAAAATATAGCATTCAGGATTCTGCTAATAACTGAAAGATCACAAGACAGTCCCGTGGTCTCTTAAGACATATGTCATGACAGGAGAGCATAGAAAAGGGGCAGAGATGAGGATACGTTTACAACGCAGTCACTCACCTTCAATGTCAAGATAGCTGTGTGGATGGCATCTTCCAGCTCCAGGTCCTCGTTGTATCTGAGTGAGGAGACACACATCACCCCCACATTTATTAAAGGGTTACTAGAGGCGTCACTACAGACCCTGGTTCGATGCCGGGCCGTATCACAACCTGCCGTGATCGAGAGTCCCATATGGCGGCACACAATTGGCCTAGCGTTGTTGGGGTTATGGGAGGGTTTGGCCAAGGTAGGCCGTCATTGTACGGTGTAGGGGGGTAAATTGAAATACCTTTTCTCAAGGAATGTTTTCCCATTGACGTAGTTCTTCCCCATAGCAGTTGCCTTCCAGGCAAAATATGCTCCCTGGGTAGAGAAATACAGACATGGTTATCAATGCATCACGATCTCACAACAAACAGACAAATATGCTCAGATAGCAAATGGTGGTAACCAGCCCTTACAGACGGATCAGACTGGAAAAGGTATGGTCGGTCCTCATCCCAACCTGCGATCAGCAAGGACACTCCGAAAGGACGGACACCCCTGCAACGTAAGACGCCACATTAAAGCATTTAAGCCTACATGAAGCAAATGGACTCCATCATGAATGCATTCATTGATCAATTTAAATGAACTACATTAGAATACACCCCCCCAGAGTAATTTTGTTACATCCTATGATTCTTACTTGATAGTCTGAAAAGGAACATTGAAGTACTTTTAGAATCTCCACCCGGCACAGCCAGAAGAGGATTGGCTACCCCCTCGGAGCCTTGTTCCTCTAGATTCCTGTCTTTCTAGACTTTTCCCTGTCCACTGTGTTCTACATCTGCATTGCTTGCGCTTTGTGGTTTTAAGCTGAGTATCTGTATTAGCACTTGTGACATCTGCTTACAGTGCATTCAGAAAGTATTCAGACCCCTTGACTTCACACATTTTATTATGTTACAGCCTTATTCTAAAATGGGTTAAATAGTTTACTCCCCCTCAATCTACACACAATACCCCATAATGACAAAACAAAAACAAGTTTTAGAAATATATTTTTAAAAACTGCTATTACATTTACATATGTATTTCAGACCATTTACACAATACTTTGTTTTAGCACATTTTGCTGTGATTACAGCCTCGAGTCTTCTTGGGTATGACGCTACAAGCTTGGCACACCTGTATTCAGGGAGTTTATCACATTCTTCCCTGCAGCCCCTCAAGCTCTGTCAGGTTAGATGGGAACGTTGTTGCAGAGCTATTTTCAGATCTCTCCAGAGATGTTTAATCGGGTTCAAGTCTGGGCTCTGGCTGAACCACATTCAGAGACTTGTCCTGAAGTTACTCCTGCGTTGCCTTGGTTGTGTGCTTAGAGTCGTTGTCCTGTTGGTAGGTGAATCTTCACTCCAGTCTGAGCACTCTGGGCCATGTTTTCGTCAAGGCTCTCTCTATACTTTTCTCCGTTCATCTTTCCCTTGATCTTGACTAGTTTCCCAGTCCCTGCCATTGAAAAACATGCCAACAGCATGATGCTGCCATCACCATGCTCCACTGTAGGGATGGTGCCTGGTTTCCTCAGACTATATAATCTTGTTTCTCATGGTCAGAGTCCTTTAGGTGCCTTTTGTCAAACTCCAAGCAAGCTGTCATGTACCTTTTTCTGAGGAGAGGCTTCCGTTTGGCTTCTCTACCATAAAGGCTCGATTGATGTGGTGCTGCAGAGATGGTTGTCCTTCTGGAAGGTTCTCCCATCGCCACAGAGGAACTCTGGAGCTCTGTTAAGAGTGACCATCGGGTCACCTCCCTGGCCAAGGCCCTTCTCCCCTGATTGCTCAGTTTGGCTGGGCGACCAGCTCTAGGAAGGGTCTTGGTGGTTCCAAACTTCTTCTATTTAAGAATGATGGAGGCCATTGTTCTTGCGGATCTTCAATGCGGCAGACATTTTTTGGTGCCCTTCCCCAGTTCTGTGCTTCGACACAATCCTGTCTCAGAGCTCTACGGACAATTCATTCGACCTCATGGCTTGGTTTTTGCTCCGACACGCCTTGTCAACTGTGGGACCTTATACAGACAGGTGTGTGCCTTTCCAAATCATGTCCAATCAACTGAATTTACCACAGGTAGACTCCAATCAAGTTGTAGAAACATCTCAAGGATGATCAATGGAAAGAGGACGCACCTGAGCTCAATTTCGAGTCTCATAGCAAAGGGTCTGAATACTTATGTAAATACATTTTTTTATACATTCACAAAAATGTCTTAACCTGTTTTCACCTTGTCTTTATAGGGTATTGTGTGTAGATTGAGTTTTTTTTTTAAATCTATTTTTGATTAAGGCTGTAACAAAATGTGGGAAATGTCAAGGGGTCTGAATACTTTCCAAGGGCACTGTATGTGTGTGAGGGGTGTGTGAGCGAGAGAGAGATGGAGAGACACATGAGTTTCCAAAAAGTCATGAATTAGGCCTTTCAGGATGAACTACTTCTAGTGAGGCTACTAGATTTCCAGTATGAACGATTGGGTCTATGCCAAACAGCTTTTTCTAAGGCTAAGTCGACATGTAACAGAGAATAAAGAGATGCTTTAATACATTTGCAAAAACCTGTTTTCGCAACGTCATTATGGGGTATGGTGTGTAGATTGGATTTTCTTTGTCCATTTTACAATAAGGCTGTAATGCAACAACATGTGGGAAAGGGGGAGGGGTCTGAATACTCTCCTAGTGCACTGAATAAATGATGAATAAACAGTTGACTTTTGGACTACTCCACCTTTATCTGGTCATTTACGCTGAGAGAACTGCAATCAGTCATGGTTTGCAAAACATTCATCCTCAATAAGTAGCTACAGTATCGTACTCCATACCCTGATTGTGTGTACTCCTGCATGACGGAGGCCACCCTCTGAACGAGCTGAGCTGTGGGGATGGGCTCCTGGTACACCAGGAAGTACTGCTGGGCCAACTTCCTGGCTCTCCGGAGCAGCACCCTGTCAACACAACAAAGAGTATCTCTCCCGAGCCCAGTCGTCTCATTACAGTCAAGGACTGTACCTTTAGTTTACTTGGTTTAGCATGTATGCTAAGAAATAAGATCTTAGCAATATTCTATAAAACAACTACATATGTTTCTATATATAATATACTAGAGTACATAGGTAGTTGGCATATGTATAGTACTACATGCTGAAGTTGATTTCCAGTAAGAATGAGTTCCCCATTCCCTCATTACCTGTAGTCAGGTCCCATGCCACTGTACACCATACCAATGTGTTTGGTTATAGGCTCAACTTTGTGAACACTGGTCTCGTCGTACAGGATGGACTTCTGTTTCTTCTCTGTTGCCAAGACAACTCCATTTGAGGCTGTAGTTAGGGAAGAACAATTACATGACATTACAATGCTTGGAATCAACTCTCATAACTTGAGGTGATAATAAAAGTGAATGTTTAGTTGGGTCTAAGTCTGTTGAGGTGTTTAATTGGATGTGTACTTATTAAATCAAAAACAATAAATAAATAAGGTGGATATAAACTACCTGCATCAAAATGTTTTAATCTAACTACTCACCTTTGATTCCTACAGCGGGTGCACCTGCGGCCACTGCTGCCAGGGCATATTCAATTTGGACCAGCTTCCCAGAGGGGCTGTAAGGAACAAGGAAGATATGTAACTAGGTAAACGTTAGTTATAGCACTAATCTACACCTGTTCATAGAAATGTTTTAAGTTAAATCAGTTACATCCATTTACTTAGCTAGCTAACGTTACATATCTCGCTAGCTAACTGAGTAGCCAGTAGCCAAAACTAAACTAGTTTCGGCTATGTAGCCAGCTAACATAACAGGGGGGGCTAGTCATTTAGCTAGCCACTGCAGGAGCTACAAATAATCATACATTAGCCTAAATTACAGCTCTATCAATTGGCTTACGCTAGCTAGCCCGCTTGAACTCTTCAACAGCTACCGGTAAGAAGCTAGCTAGTTAGCATCGGCGTGACACTGCATCTCTTGCAGAGTTGCCTCAAGTGTTTTTAATGGCCATTGAGCAAGATCAAGATCACAATTATAGCAGAATATGGCCTCGCAGTAAGATGTTAATTGACTACGTTTTGCAATGCAGAAATCTATTTTTATTTTACTTTACCTGAAGGTAGTGAGGGAGAAACTATATCCTCGTTCAGCCATTGTTAATCTGTTTTGAGGAACGTTTTGCTGGACGGACCAGATAGCGGAAATGAACTACATGAAGTTCCGGTTCCGCCCATTTATCTCTATGTGAAACCGAAGGGCATATGTATATGGGGGTACATGGGTGATATGAAACATGCACATAACGTTCACAGGATTCTCGGAATTCATGAATAAACGTTTTACAATTATTAGAATACAATTTATAATAGAAAGGGGTTGTTTTGTTATTCTTTGTAGGGGTGTTGTCAGAGAGTGGATGTTAACTGGTATAAATGCAACACAGGTCATTTACATAAGTGAAAATGGTTTAAAATAAATACACGTCATTCTCTCTATTCCTTTCATCTTCAAATACAATTATTGTATTTCAGATGGAACATGGCATTGTGGAGATGCCCTACAATCACTAAGACAGGAGGAATTTAGTTATTTGAGCATCTTTATTGAGATAAAATCAACACATTAAGCATGCAAGATGAACAGAACTTTACATACAGTTGAGCAAAGGACAGAATGAACAAATTGAGTATTGTATTGGCATTGTGTGTGGATATCTTAAACATGGTTCACCCCCCTCCTCCTCATCGTGATTATGCTTTTCTTTTTACACAGATTTCTAGAATCATTCAATATTTAAATATTAAATATGTATTTATTTGCCTGTAAGAACTATAGCAAATGTGGTGAAAGTTGAAAGTACACACAAAACACTCCATTTTGCACAATTCTCTGAAGGTTACAATAAGTTTCAGTTTATTATTGAACATATGAAATTTTCCACATATAGTATTTATGAGCAAAGGGAAAATCCAGTTGAAACTTCATATAAATGATAACTGCAAAAGCATCCATTCTGATCATGAATAAAATAGTCTGCATTGGATCGGTATATGGTGCTTAATAGGAACGGATGGCGGGAGGGATAGCAGCACAGTCCTCTGCATCCAGTGAGTTATCAATAACAGGTCTGTATTTCAGAGTTACCTGTAACAAAATCACAGAAGGGAGAAATGAGTGAGTGATGGCCAATGTACATTGGCATGTACCTAGACTCCGCAATGATTTTGCTGTTAAGCATGAACGTATGTTACAATTAGGCTTGAGGGATATAGCGTATACAAACGTATGCTTTTGATTGGGGACCGGAGGAGGTGCTACGCCACTGCTTAGAACTAACTATAAAGTTGTTATGACTAACTATAAAGTTGAATCTAACTACAGTGGCATGTACATAAGGACATAGATGCCAAGGGAGGCCAGGCTTCCCCCCCCAAAAAAAATTATAATAATATTATATTATAATAAATATACAAATAAATTTTTCATCTGCATTTCATAATTTTTCCTTCAATTAGCAAAGGGCTGAATGTATCATCTCACTGACCCGGTCTCTGTATGTGTAGACCATTTATCCGATGCTGTCTGATCAACAAAAAAATGTAATTGTTGCCACCCGTAGCATTGAATGCAAGGGAAGCCAGCAAGCATTTGACCTCCCTTGCTGAAAATGTTTTATACAATAACCAAATCAGCGTTGACTTAAACTGAGTGAGCTCAGCTATAAATGGTCCTGGCCCAGTGTCAAGGGAAGACAGTTTGGATCTGGCTTCAGACCAATCACACCAAGCCAAACGTCATTGACAGAAAACTTGAATTGTTGCATCTCGTTGTGTGGTTGTCCTCCGGTGGGCTAAAATTGTCCCTTTCCTAAATTAGCCATGGATGGCGATAGGGACATGTGGTTTTACTTAATTATCTGTACTGGCCAATGATTAGAACGGCGATTCTGATCTAACCCTAAATTCATACATTGTGTCTCTGGCCTGAAAGGATGCAAGTTCAATATGTAGCTAGATGTAGTAGGCTAATGTTAAAACTAGCTCGGTAATCGTTACCCATGAAATCAAGTTGGGCTACTAGCAAAGCAAGTATTTTAGCCAGGTAGCCTAGGACAAAAAAAAAGTGTAGAGTCATAGACCACATCGCTAACATGAAAGAGAATGGCATTGTCATTTCTCTACAAGTAGGGTGAATCAACATGTTTTTCTACTTACACACACACAGAAATCAGCGCCATGGATAGCCACATTTCACTTACGTTGATTGGACTACATTGTTTTTGTAATATTTTAGTTGTCACTATTAGACTAAAACAGAGGTGATTTGATGATGTTGAAGTTGAAATGGTTCTCAAGTAGTGGAGGCAGCTCCTCTTTTCTATTTGGACTTGCGGCAACTGTGGTTCTAAATCTGTGGTTCTAAATCTGTGGTTCTAAATCTGTGGTTCTAAATCAATAGTTGTGAAAATGTCAGCAACATTAACTTGATTGACCATGCTGTAGGTCCTTTAACTGTTTGTTACATGCAATGTGTTTTCTCGACTTCACCGGACAGATGCTGCTCTCTACTTTTGTGATGAAACAAATGGTTGACTTTATATCACAGTGTCAAGGCATATGAAGTAACAGGTTATAGAGCAACACAATTATCACAACACATAGGTTGTAATATGGCTTTTTTTCCCCACTGGCTTGGCTTCCCCAGTTATACCACCCAACCCTAGTTACAATTAATCCTGTCATTTATATTTAGAAAAATGAAGTTAAAGCAGGGTAGCCTAGTGGTTAGAGCGTTGGACTAGTAACCGGAAGGTTGCAAGTTCAAACCCCGAGCTGACAAGGTACAAATCTGTCGTTCTGCCCCGTTAACCCACTGTTCCTAGGCCATCATTGAAAATAAGTTCTTAACTGACTTGCCTGGTAAAAGATAAAATAAATACATATAAATTAGGCATCAATTTGGGTTTACCTTCCCGGTCTTCGGATCCACAGTAGACAGGGTGTGTTTCCTCCAGTGCTCTTCAATGGGCTTCCTGACCTGTCCTGCCAGAGGCTTGGCATAGTCCAGCTCATCCATACGGTCCTGCAATGTTAAATAGGCCTCTTTCAGAATGACACCAGTCTACATACTGTTACAACTACTGCTGGAGAGACTGCGCCTATAGTTGTTTTATGGTAGATGTCTACACAAAAGCATATCGAGACCCCTACTGTGAAGAAAAATGCAACCATTGGATGCATAGAAGTAAATCTCACTTTACCAGACACAACATGTTCATTGCGGACCGGGCTTGTATAGGAGTAGTTTGTTTCTTCAGTAAATTGTCACTGCAGACCAGGCTAGTATAGGAGTGGTTTGTGTCTTCAGTTCTTACCTTGAAGTCCTCTCTGGAGTGGGCTCCCCTGCTCTCCTGGCGCTGCTCGGCAGAGTTGATGGTCTGCACAGCATTCAGCATAAGGTTCTGCAGCTCCAGGGTCTCCACCAGGTCAGTGTTCCACACAATACCTGAGGGGGAGGGAGACAGAGTGAATACCTGAGGGAGACAGAGTGTATACCTGAGGGAGACAGAGTGTATACCTGAGGGAGACAGAGTGTATACCTGAGGGAGACAGAGTGTATACCTGAGGGAGGGAGACAGAGTGTAGAGTGTATACCTGAGGGAGCCAGAGTGTATACCTGAGGGAGCCAGAGTGTATACCTGAGGGAGCCAGAGTGTATACCTGAGGGAGACAGAGTGTATACCTGAGGGAGCCAGAGTGTATACCTGAGGGAGCCAGAGTGTATACCTGAGGGAGACAGAGTGTATACCTGAGGGAGACAGAGTGTATACCTGAGGGAGACAGAGTGTATACCTGAGGGAGACAGAGTGTATACCTGAGGGAGACAGAGTGTATACCTGAGGGAGACAGAGTGTATACCTGAGGGAGACAGAGTGTATACCTGAGGGAGACAGAGTGTATACCTGAGGGAGACAGAGTGTATACCTGAGGGAGACAGAGTGTATACCTGAGGGAGACAGAGTGTATACCTGAGGGAGACAGAGTGTATACCTGAGGGAGACAGAGTGTATACCTGAGGGAGACAGGGAGTGTATACCTGAGGGAGACAGAGTGTATACCTGAGGGGACAGAGTGTATACCTGAGGGGAGGAGGAGGAGGAGACAGAGTGTATACCTGAGGGGGACAGAGTGTATACCTGAGGGAGACAGAGTGTATACCTGAGGGGAGACAGAGATACAGAGTGTATACCTGAGGGAGACAGAGTGTATACCTGAGGGGAGACAGACAGAGTGTATACCTGAGGGAGGGAGACAGAGTGTATACCTGAGGGAGACAGAGTGTATACCTGAGGGAGACAGAGTGTATACCTGAGGGGAGACAGACAGAGTGTATACCTGAGGGGACAGAGTGTATACCTGAGGGACAGAGTGTATACCTGAGGGGGACAGAGTGTATACCTGAGGGGACAGAGTGTATACCAGAGTGTATACCTGAGGGAGACAGAGTGTATACCTGAGGGGAGACAGAGTGTATACCTGAGGGAGACAGAGTGTATACCTGAGGGAGACAGAGTGTATACCTGAGGGAGACAGAGTGTATACCTGAGGGAGACAGGGAGTGTATACCTGAGGGAGACAGAGTGTATACCTGAGGGAGACAGAGTGTATACCTGAGGGAGACAGAGTGTATACCTGAGGGAGACAGAGTGTATACCTGAGGGGACAGAGTGTATACCTGAGGGGGACAGAGTGTATACAGAGGGGAGGGGGACAGAGTGTATACCTGAGGGGGACAGAGTGTATACCTGAGGGGGACAGAGTGTATACCTGAGGGGGACAGAGTGTATACCTGAGGGGGAGGGAGACAGAGTGTATACCTGAGGGAGACAGAGTGTATACCTGAGGGGGACAGAGTGTATACCTGAGGGGACAGAGTGTATACCTGAGGGGACAGAGTGTATACCTGAGGGAGACAGAGTGTATACCTGAGGGGGACAGAGTGTATACCTGAGGGGACAGAGTGTATACCTGAGGGGACAGAGTGTATACCTGAGGGAGTGTATACCTGAGGGGAGGGAGACAGAGTGTATACCTGAGGGGGACAGAGTGTATACCTGAGGGAGTGTATACCTGAGGGAGACAGAGTGTATACCTGAGGGAGACAGAGTGTATACCTGAGGGAGACAGAGTGTATACCTGAGGGAGACAGAGTGTATACCTGAGGGAGACAGAGTGTATACCTGAGGGAGACAGGGAGTGTATACCTGAGGGGAGACAGAGTGTATACCTGAGGGGACAGAGTGTATACCTGAGGGGACAGAGTGTATACCTGAGGGGACAGAGTGTATACCTGAGGGAGACAGAGTGTATACCTGAGGGAGACAGGGAGTGTATACCTGAGGGAGACAGGGGGACAGAGTGTATACCTGAGGGAGACAGAGTGTATACAGGGGAGACAGAGTGTATACCTGAGGGGGACAGAGTGTATACCTGAGGGGACAGAGTGTATACCTGAGGGGGACAGAGTGTATACCTGAGGGGGACAGAGTGTATACCTGAGGGGGACAGAGTGTATACCTGAGGGGGACAGAGTGTATACCTGAGGGGGACAGAGTGTATACCTGAGGGGGACAGAGTGTATACCTGAGGGGACAGAGTGTATACCTGAGGGAGACAGAGTGTATACCTGAGGGAGACCTGAGGGAGTGTATACCTGAGGGGGACAGAGTGTATACCTGAGGGGAGACAGAGTGTATACCTGAGGGAGACAGAGTGTATACCTGAGGGGACAGAGTGTATACCTGAGGGAGACAGAGTGTATACCTGAGGGAGACAGAGTGTATACAGGGGAGAGTGTATACCTGAGGGAGACAGAGTGTATACCTGAGGGGGACAGAGTGTATACCTGAGGGGGACAGAGTGTATACCTGAGGGGGACAGAGTGTATACCTGAGGGGACAGAGTGTATACCTGAGGGGGACAGAGTGTATACCTGAGGGGACAGAGTGTATACCTGAGGGGACAGAGTGTATACCTGAGGGGGACAGAGTGTATACCTGAGGGGGACAGAGTGTATACCTGAGGGGGACAGAGTGTATACCTGAGGGGGACAGAGTGTATACCTGAGGGGGACAGAGTGTATACCTGAGGGGGACAGAGTGTATACCTGAGGGGGACAGAGTGCTACAGAACATCTTTACGTCATACATCATGTTTGACGTTTTTACAACCAAGCCCAACAAGATCGGCCTCTGTTAAAAGGAGCAATTGAAAGTCTATTCTTATCACATCAGCAGACATGCTGACCTCTGTCGAAGGTCTTGATGTCGTCCAGGGTTTGGTAGACGGCGTCCATCTTGTCACATCCCTCCTTCAGGACCTTGCCGGTACGGAACACAGCAGCGTGGTTCTGCATGGTCTGACAGCGGAGAGGGGGACACATGCTTAGAGAAGACGGTACTGTACAAGTCCTCATTAAAGCCCATTACCTGTACTTTGGACAAACATCCAAGGTCAATTCCCTATTATGGATGTTAAGACATCCCCAATCCAGTTTTTAGGATCCATACCTTCTGCATGTTCACTCTGATCTCAGAGGTCCTCATGTTGCCATCAGCAAACCTCAGCTTGTCCAGGTTGGCCACAGACTCCTCTCCTGCGTTGGGCTTCAGGGGGGAGAGCTTCTCTCCTTCAGAACCATCACATTGCCAGGATTGTAAACAAGTATTGAACTATTTAGAAATCTGTTACTCATCCAGTTTAATCTTTCAAGGGAGTCTTAGCATTCACATTGAAAAGGCGGTGGGACAATCCATTAATGCATGTGATTTTTGTCTTGAGGGCAAAGGTTTGAAAAAAAAAAAAAAAAAAGAGTATGAAGTTGTTACCTGGAGTGCAGATGTCAGCGATTGTGTGAGCGCAAGCGCGTCCAAACACCACCAGATCCAGCAGGGAGTTGGCTCCCAGACGGTTGGCACCGTGGACACTGGCACAGGCGGCCTCGCCACAGGCAAACAGCCCTGGCACCACCTTATCACCCTCCTCGGTTGTGTGGGTGATGACCTGTGGGAGAACAGGACAGTAAATAACTATATAATAAAAAGGTTTAATGTAATCAAACTAGGGGAGACCCAGTTAAGACTCTACACAGAGCTCTCATTGTATCCGTCTACTTATTTTAGAGTTATTCAACAGGACTTTTAAAAAGAAAAATATGCAGATCTAGTGCATTTATTTGGTTATGGGTACTGCTAGTTACCTGTCCCCTGTAGTTGGTGGGGATTCCTCCCATGTTGTAGTGTACAGTGGGCAGGACGGGGATGGGCTCTTTGGTGACGTCCACACCGGCGAAGATCATGGCGGTCTCAGAGATGCCGGGTAGACGAGTGGCCAGCTGCTGTGGGGGGAGATGGTGCAGCTGCAGGTATGCATGGTCCTTCTCTGGGCCACATCCCCTAGGGACACATATACAGGGCTGTTAGCATGACAGGTTCACGTGGGGTTTCTCTGGGTCACTCAGATACAGGGCTGTTGGCATGACAGATTCACGTGGGGTTTCTCTGGGTCACTCAGATACAGGGCTGTTGGCATGACAGGTTCACGTGGGGTTTCTCTGGGTCACTCAGATACAGGGCTGTTGGCATGACAGATTCACGTGGGGTTTCTCTGGGTCACTCAGATACAGGGCTGTTGGCATGACAGGTTCACGTGGGGTTTCTCTGGGTCACTCAGATACAGGGCTGTTGGCATGACAGGTTCACGTGGGGTTTCTCTGGGTCACTCAGATACAGGGCTGTTGGCATGACAGGTTCACGTGGGGTTTCTCTGGGTCACTCAGATACAAGGCTGTTGGCATGACAGGTTCACGTGGGGTTTCTCTGGGTCACTCAGATACAGGGCTGTTGGCATGACAGTAGTCTTTCACAACTGAAACTCATAGCAAGGTGGGATCATCCCCATTGGAATTTGGAAGTTATGGGGTAGATTACAAATTAATTCAATTTCCTGTTTCCAAATTCAAGTGCATTTCTTGCAGCTCGATTTTAGTTTACCAAAGCATTTTAAATGGATCTAGATTGACCATTTGAAGCCATTTGACTGGTTATTTTAAAACAGTGTATGCCGATATCAAATCACTGGTCTGACAGCCACGGAGCATGCAGCGTCCCACATACAGTGCCTTCAGAAAGTATTCACACCCCTTGACTTATTCCACATTTTGTTGTGTTACAGCCTGAATTCAAAATTGCTAAAAATATTTTAAAAACATCACCCATCTACACACAATACCCCATAATGACAAAGCGAACAAAGCGAAATTGCTAATTTATTCAAAATGAAATACAGATGTCTAATGTAAGTGTTAACACCCAATACGTTAGAATCATCTTTGCCAGTGATTACAGCTGTGAGTCTTTCTGTGTAAGGCTTTCCACACCTGGATTGTATAATATTTGCATATTATTCTTCTAAATAATTCTTCAAGCTCTGTCAATTTGGTTGTTGATCATTGCTAGACAACCATTTTCAAGTCTTGCCATAGATTTTCAAGCCGATTTAAGTCTAAACTGTAACTATGCCACTCAGGAACGTTCAATGTCATCTTGGTAAGCAACTCCAGTGTCTATTTGGCCTTGTGTTTTAGGTTATTGTCCTGCTGAAAGGTTAATTTGTCTACCAGTATGTGTGAAAGCAGACAACCAGGTTTTTACCTGTGCTTAGCTCTATTCTCTCTTTTTGTCGTAAAAAAAACTCCCTAGTCCTTGCCGATTGACAAGCATACCCATAACATGATGCAGCCACTACTATGCTTAGAAATATGAAGAGTGGTATTCAGTGTTGTGTTTGCCCTAAACATACCGCTTTGTATTTAGGACATAAAGCTAATTTCTTTGCCACATTTTTGTGCAGTTTTACTTTAGTGCCTTATTGCCACCATGATGCATGCTTTGGAACAGTTGTATTCTGTACAGGCTTCCTTCTTTTCACTCTGTCATTTAGGTTAGTATTGTGGAGTAACTACAATGGTGTTGATCTATCCTCAGATTTGGTCTTATCACAGCAATTAAACTCAAACTGTTTTAAAGTCACCCTTGTCCTCATGTTGAAATCCCTGAGCAGTTTCCTTCCTCTCCGGCAAATGAGTTAGGAAGGACGCCTGTATCTTTGTAGTGACTGGGTGTATTGATACACCATCCAAAGTGCAATTAATAACTTCACCATGTTCAAAGAGAAATTAAATATCTGCTTTTTGTTTTACCCATCTACCAATAGGTGCCCTTCTTTGCAAGGCATTGGAAAATCTCCCCGGTCTTTGAGATTTAATCTGTGTTTGAAATTCACTGCTCAACTAAGGGACCTCATAGATAATTGTATGTGTGGGTTACAGACATGAGGTAGTAACTCAAATATGATTAGACACAGTGAGTCAATGCAACTTATTATGAGACTTGTTCAGCAAATTTTTACCCCTGAACTTATTTAGGCTTGCCCTAACAAAGTATGTCAGGGCAAGCCTAAATGTATGTATCAGTTATATTGGATAACTGTATGTATCAGTTATCCAGTGCAATGATTCTGTGGGTTGCTCAGGGAAGACGGTGGGCCTTGGCGGTGATCTTACCTGCCCTCTCGAATCTCGATGGTAATGGAGCGGGACACCACGTCTCTGGAGGCCAGGTCCTTGGCGTTAGGAGCGTACCGTTCCATAAAGCGCTCACCCTCACTGTTGATGAGGATTCCTCCCTCACCACGGCAACCCTCTGTGATCAGACAGCCGGCTCCATAGATGCCTAGAGGGATAACGTTATATGAAATCAGCACTGAGGGAGGGCACTTCACACCCAATGACATTTATAGTATGATTATGTAGCCACAGTATGTAAAGGGTTAGTCTGCCAGCCCTCTGACTTACATCACCATGTGATTGACTTATCCGACATCAACAATACTATGTTATGAAACACACAGGATTATTCAGCAGTTACAGTTACACAGAAACATTTTCAAGACGACACCTCTGATAGGCCTATTCTGAGCGCTAATCCAGTCTTCTCCAATAAATGTTTTATTTAAAATGTTATTTTCATCTCATAAGTCCATTCCCTAGCAGACAGGCCTGTATTGCCAATCCGATATGGGACTGACCTGTAGGGTGGAACTGGACAAACTCCAGGTCTTGGCAGGGAAGGCCTGCACGGGTCACCATGGCATTACCGTCTCCTGTGCTGGTGTGGGCTGAGGTGCAGCTGAAGTAGGTACGGCCATAACCACTAGATCGAGCAGAGAGGCAGGAGTAAGAATCAGGGCACAATAGGAGCACTTTAAATTGTCATCAAGGAGGCACCTTCTGTTCAGGTGCGAATTGTTAAAAAGTTAACGTTCTAAACTGGGTATAACTGGTAAAACAAAGCTCACACACCCAAATTAATTAGGTAGCCTAGTGGTTAGAGCATTGGACTAGTAACCGGAAGGTTGCAAGTTCAAATCCCCGAGCTGACAAGGTACAAATCTGTCGTTCTGCCCCTGAACAGGCAGTTAACCCACTGTTCCTAGGCCGTCATTGAAAATAAGAATTTGTTCTTAACTGACTTGCCTAGTTAAATAAAGGTAAAATAAATTTAAAAGTCTTCTAACTATACTTATTCACAACAGAAACACCCGACACAGAGACAGATACATACCCTGTGGCGATGACCGTTCTTGGACCTGAATACATACCCTGTGGTGATGACTGTTCTTGGACCTGAATACATACCCTGTGGAGATGACCGTTCTTGGACCTGAATACATACCCTGTGGTGATGACTGTTCTTGGACCTGAATACATACCCTGTGGAGATGACCGTTCTTGGACCTGAATACATACCCTGTGGTGATGACTGTTCTTGGACCTGAATACATACCCTGTGGAGATGACCGTTCTTGGATCTGAATACATACCCTGTGGCGATGACCGTGTTCTTGGATCTGAAGCGGTGGATCGATCCGTCCTCCATACACAGAGCAATTACTCCCTTGCATTCTCCATCCTCCATCAGCAGGTCCAGGGCAAAGTACTCCACAAAGTAGCTGGTGTCGTACCTCAGAGACTAAAATAGTGAGAAGCATAGAAGAAGAATGATAGATGACCGACTGGCAAAAACAGGCCAGAATTTGAGATTCTAAAAGCAGTGTGTCAGCAAAAGGGGATTCAGAGGATTGCAAGTGGTGAATTATGAGATTTAGAGTCCAGAGAGTGTGACGTACTCGTCCGTAGAGTGTGTGCAGGAGGGAGTGGCCAGTTCTGTCAGCTACGCAGCAACACCGGTGGGCCTGGCCTCCCTTGCCAAACTTCAGACTCTGGCCTCCAAAAGCCCTCTGGTAGATTTTACCATCCTCGGTACGGCTGAAGGGCATGCCAAAGTTCTCCAGCTGGGGACACAAAAAAAAACGTCAACTCGCTGCTTCACAACAGTTATTTTCATAACAGGAAGCTAGACAAATTAAGTTAGCTAAGAAATAATACATGAATGTTTTAATTTGATCAGCCTATCAGTGTTTGTGGTGATGTTGTGCCAATCCTTTGTGATTAAGGGGATTTCAACTGAATCCCCCCCAAAAGTAGAGGCTACATAATTACACTTGCATTTTAGCTCAATATTGAATTACACAAAATGTATTAAATCAAATTGTTTAAGTCTACAAAAAGGCAGCTATGCAACATTGCAGAACAGATTAAGGGCATTGAAAGGCCACTTCCACTTGTTTGGATACATCAGAAGGTATGAAAAAGGACATCCCATGAAGAGTCCAAGTATGAGGGGCCCTTGAGTTCTACTGCAGGTCTTTTAGAATGGACCCTTCTTCCACCTCCCCTGTTAGCAGGCCACATTCCCCTGTTAGCAGGCCACATTCCCCTGACGGACCCTTCTTCCACCTCCCCTGTTAGCAGGCCACATTCCCCTGTTAGCAGGCCACATTCCCCTGACGGACCCTTCTTCCACCTCCCCTGTTAGCAGGCCACATTCCCCTGTTAGCAGGCCACATTCCCCCTGACGGACCCTTCTTCCACCTCCCTGTTAGCAGGCCACATTCCCCTGACGGACCCTTCTTCCACCTCCCCTGTTAGCAGGCCACATTCCCCTGTTAGCAGGCCACATTCCCCTGTTAGCAGGCCACATTCCCCTGTTAGCAGGCCACATTCCCCCTGTTAGCAGGCCACATTCCCCTGTTAGCAGGCCACATTCCCCCTGACGGACCCTTCTTCCACCTCCCCTGTTAGCAGGCCACCTCCCCTGTTAGCAGGCCACATTCCCCCAATGGACCCTTCTTCCACCTCCCCTGTTAGCAGGCCACATTCCCCTGATGGACCCTTCTTCCACCTCCCCTGTTAGCAGGCCACCTCCCCTGTTAGCAGGCCACATTCCCCCAATGGACCCTTCTTTCACCTCCCCTGTTAGCAGGCCACCTCCCCTGTTAGCAGGTCACGTTCCCCCAATGGACCCTTATTCCACCTCCCCTGTTAGCAGGCCACATTCCCCCAATGGACCCTTATTCCACCTCCCCTGTTAGCAGGCCACCTCCCCTGTTAGCAGGCCACATTCCCCCAATGGACCCTTCTTCCACCTCCCCTGTTAGCAGGCCACATTCCCCCAATGGACCCTTATTCCACCTCCCCTGTTAGCAGGCCACATTCCCCCGATGGACCCTTCTTCCACCTCCCCTTTCAAGAGGCTGTTGGTTAGGTTTCCATACAGGGCAATATTTGCTATAGAAGAACTGTCAGAGGCATAGTTTAATTTAAGTTATTCTGTGTGTGTGTGGTGTGTGTGTGTGTGTGTGTATGTGTGTGTCACCTCCACCACAGCATGTGGAGCCTGCTCTGTCATGTAGTGGATGGCGTCCTGGTCTCCCAGCCAATCAGATCCCTTCACCGTGTCATAGAAGTGCCACCTCCAATCATCTCCCTCCATGTTTCCAAGGGCTGCGTTGATCCCACCCTAAATGCAAAAACAACTGTTTAGGACCACTGGGAGAAAGATAAATAATCTTAAAGGAATAATGGGCATTTTGTCAGTGCAGAGAGTGCGTCAACGGCAGTTTCAAAGTGCATGATCAGCATGAACTTTGGACGGCTTTATATCGAGACTGCATGGAGTTAGGCTTAATACAAGTGTAACACATTAAGGTGGCTGATAACGCCACTGCAGTGGGATATGATTCATTCATTGGGACTTTAAAATGGCATTGCTGCCTTCCATGGACAGAGCGAAAGTGGCCTCATTTTAATGAACAGTTAAAAATGCAACACTACACTTAACTTCTCTAGGGTAGGGGGCAGCATTTGGAATTTTGGATGAAAAGCGTGCCCAAATTAAACTGCCTTTTACTCAGGCACCGGAAGAAATGATATGCATATAATTAGTAGATTTGGATAGAAAACACTAAAGTTTCCAAAACTGTTAGAATAATGTCTGAGTATAACAGAACTGATTTGGCAGGCGAAAACCTGAGAAAAATCCATTCAGGAAGTAGGATTTTTTTTGTTTGTTGTAGTTTTCTATTCAATGCCATTACAGCATCCATTGACTTACGACTCAAATTGCAGTTCCTATGCCTTCCACTAGATGTCAACAGTCTTTAGAAATGGTTTCAGGCTTGTATTCTGAAAAATGAGGGAGTAAGAGCAGTCTCAATGACAGGTCCCTGCCATGTCACAGAGCTTTTTCATGTGCGCGACCGAGAGAGTGCCTTTCTTGTTTACCTTTTATATTGACTGCGTTATTGTCTGGTTGAAATATTATCGATTATTTAGGCTAAAAACAACCTGAGGATTGAATATAAACATTGTTTGACATGTTTCTAGGAACTTCACGGATACAATTTGGATTTTTTTGTCTGTCTGTTGTGACTGCGTTTGAGCCTGTGGATTACTGAAGAAAACGCGAACAAAACAGAGGTTTTCGGATATAAAGAGAGACTATCAAACAAAAGGAACATTTATTGAATAAATGAATGTCTTCTGAGTGCAACTATATGAAGATCATCAAAGGTAAGTGATTCATTTTTATCTCTTTCTGACTTGCGTAACTCTTCTACTTGGCTGGTTACTGTTTGTAATGATTTGTCTGCTGGGCTATGTTCTCAAATAATCCTAAACGGCTTTCGCCGTAAAGCATTTTTAAAATCTGATACCGTGGTTGGATTCACAAGAAGTTCATCTTTAAACCTTTGTAAAATAGTTGTATAGGTTCTGAATTTTTATAATGAGTATTTCTGTATTTGAATTTGGCGCTCTGCAATCTCACTGGATGTTGGCCAGGTGGGACGCTAGCGTACCCACATACCCTAGAGAGGTTAAAAAGGGGACAATCTGTCATATCCCCTCCTGTGACATGGTCACATTCTATTGATTCTTGTAGATATAACTTGACCTACCTGTGCAGCCACCGTGTGTGACCTGGTGGGGAACAGCTTTGTGACACAAGCTGTGTTGAAGCCAGCCTCAGACAGACCGAAAGCAGCACGAAGCCCTGCTCCGCCGGCACCCACTACCACTGCATCAAACTCATGGTCTACCACAGGGTACTGTGTGGACATCTGCAAACAACAGCCAACAAAACAAAACAGAGCTGCATTTCAGTGTTTTTCAGTATTCTCTCTAGTTAAGAGTTTTGTTCATACAAATGTATACAAATTGCCTCTACAAGCACTGAGACAAATACAAATTTAAAAAGTCAATATAGTTTGTGCAAAAAAAATAATATATTGAATAATTTCATATAGTACTGTCAATGATGAACATGGGAGTTTGCAGACTTACGCCATCTGATACTTTAGAGTTGTTCTTCCCATAGACTGAGAAGTGGAGCTTCCTGGAGCTCTGGGATACTGCCGGAATCTAAATGGGGAGGGGAGGGGAGGGGAGGGTAGGTCAATATAGGCCTAAATCATAGGTTATGCTTTTGCTATTGATGCAAGTACTCGGTTAAGTAAGTACTTAAGTACTTGCTTAAAAACACTAGGCTAATCCACACAATGGCAATGGCTTTTTTTCTTCAAGTTAATGTAAACCTTTACTATGGGTCTCTAAAGTTAGTCTAGTTTGCTCACTGTTTTCAAATGCAGCAGAAACCCATCCAGCTGATTGTGACATAAGGTGAGAACAATGCAGCAACAAAGTTGTCTAGTTGAGTGTTTAAAAATATATTTTTTTAATCACTACACAACATGCATAATAGTTCTTCATAAAAGCATTCCAACCAATATTTCTGAGAGGAGAGATACATATTTGTATATGTGTAAACACAGACGAATGTGTAGGAGAGTTCAGATTCATTTACATTACGTCGTGACAAATATAGATTTCAAAATCATATAGCTAATTTAGGTAAACGTCTCTGGTATCGTAGATTACCCTCACTTCCTCCCACCTAAACAAAACACTTATTTGCTTTTTCTTCCGCAACCAATCTCAAATCCCGTCTTAAAAACACAGCATGCATTCAAAACAGTCGAGACATTATTTGTGATTAAAATAAATAAATCAGTGACTGACTGACAACACAAACTCAGCCAACAGTTCGTTTTGCATGGCCCGGTGCCCCGGTGAGTGGAGATTTCTCCCTAGGGCCAATGGAATTGTCGCAAATATCAAAACACCGCCTACTAGTGGCACCGGGCCATGCAAAACGAATTCGCCCACTGGGAACTAGCCACAGATTCTTAAGTAACTTGCCTTGCTTGACCTTCAATGCACTGATGTTTATGGCTACCGTAAGAATCAACCCAACCGCAATAATTAAGCAAAATGAAAAGTATATTAAATCAAGTTATTCGTCAGAATCGATTTGCTATGGAAACGTAGAATGACAACATTGAAACTGCGACAGAAACGAAGCTAGCTCCCTCTGCGTATCGTATAGAAAATAATAGCTACAGTAGCTAACGTTAGCTACGTTACGAAACCACAGCAATGGTGAACCATCATTACCGGCTGATGCTGCGAATACCAGCTCATATGAACACATTCACGAAGTCAACATATAAAGTAGGTCATAGTGATATTCTACAGCAAAAGTTTGTTTCCAAATACTTACCGCCTTGGCTGACAGCACCTTTTTGGCGAGGACACGGGAGGCAGTACACACCGCAGCCATGATGGTTACTCGTTTCGTCTGATAAAATCAACGTTACCAAACCCCTCTGACACGTCTTGGGTCCCAGTTTATGCCGGTGCCGGAGTATACCATCTGAAGAGAGGGTTTCATTTCGTCAAGGGAAAAATAAATAATCCTCATTGATGAAATACAGAATTCATTATATAGTCAAGTAATTTATATGTAAAGGATTTCATATTTTACAACAAAAATAATTCGATTTCCGTCATTATATTGACGATATCTAAATTAACAACATTTTAACTCCCCTCTGCGGATTCTAGGTGGGAAATTACGGAATGTTTATTTTCATAAGAGAGACGATTGAGGTTCGATTGAAGAGACATTCTTGAACATAAAGGTATCTATCTGCAAGGTTATTTAATCCATGCTATCCTTTTGGTAAATATGTTTTACTAAATTGCTTTGAATGGAATTGAATGCATAATATATTGAGACAGATTAGCATTTCCAAAACAAAGCTAGTTGTCAAGATAATGAGGCAAAACCTTCCTTTGCAAAATTGTGTTTGTGTGATCGATATCCTTGCTATGACAGTTATAGCTTGGCAGTCAACCACATCTGTCAACTGTGTAGTGTATCTTCAGTAAAGATATGCCCCCTCAATTCTGAATGATGTGGTCATTTTGCAGAAATTACCCCATTTGTACGTTAATAAATTGTTTCATGATTGTGTTCTTATAACGTTACCAGAGCAGTTAACTCTATTATGGTGAGCTGCCCATTCACATTAGTCGGAGATGATAACGCTCATTGAATTTTCTGTATGCTACCTCTGCAGGCCAGACGAACAACCTGACGCTAAGGAAATACTGCTGCTCCCGGACGAGGCCCAAATCCCTGTCATTCGCATGAAGAGGAGACAGACTCAGAGGCTGCAGATCCGGATGCCTTGTGAGAATTTGTCGGTGACTGTGTTATCCCCCTGTACCATCCGTCCAATAGGACGACGTGCAATCACTGGAGAATAAACTGGAAGAGCTCCGTTCAAGACTATCCTAATAACGGGACATTAAAAACTGTAATATCACAGAGTTGTGCCTGAACGACGACATGGATAATATACAGTCGGCTGGGTTTTCCCAGACACAACAGCTACCCCAGGTAAGACAAGGGGCGGTGGTCTGGGTCTATTTGTCAGTAACAGCTGGTGTGCGATCTCGAATATTAAGGAAGTCTCAGGCCGGAGTAGCGGCAATGGGAACAAGTGGAATTACGCCCTACTAATGCCCATGATTGACCTACCTGCCTTCCGTACTGTATTACATATACACAAGCTGCATGCTCAAGGACCTCTGCGGGAGCACAGAGCAGCTTGTCTGTTGACTAGATATAAGTTAATTACGTGTACCGTTGCTGACTCAACCTTACTTTGCTATGAGAAGGCCACTGTGCTCAGTTTACAGACATCCATTTTAGGCCAATGAATATGTACTGTGCTGTTGATGTCTTATTAAATGCATTAACTATCTCAATGCACTTCCTGCAATCCAAGATTGGCATGTCAGATGACAAATGTTCCTTACTCTCATTTGGTAAGATAAGGTCTGAACAAGTGGCAACATTCCATAACTTGTAAGGCATGGGTAACAGACAACAAGCTAAATGTGTCCATCTTTCAGAGTTGATCTGTTCCAGGGAGTCACAGAGGGAGGTCCGACAAGTGCTTTCAGGCTATCCTTGATGACATTGAGCTGAAGTACAAGGAGACACTGAGAGAGAACCGATGGAAGGCGTCCACCTGGAGAAGAAGAAGAACCGCGTGCAGGGCTACCGCCAGGCCATAGCCTCCCAGAGCCAGCAGCTGATGGAGGAATGCAGTAGGCTTAGCCAGGAGCAGGAATCCCTAACTGGGGAGAAGAGCCGGCGCTAGGGCCCTCTTCCACATGGCTCTGGAGAGGGAGAGAGAGTGGCACCGAGGGGCTGTGGCTGCTCTGAGGGAGGTGAAGGAGGATCTGGTGAAGAGGCAGGAGGCTTTCTACAGCATCCTGGTGTCCTGGGAGAAGAGGCTGGAAATGGAGATGGACGTGCTGGCAGGGAACAGGCTCTCGCCCAGCTGGACATGGAGGCCGGCTTTAAAAACATCTTTAAAAATGACCTCCATTGTGCACAGTCCCTGAACATGGACAAGCGCAAGAACGATAGCTCAGATACTGGCAGCTGCAGGTCACACTACAGAAACACAGGAGAGCAGAGGCCACGTTGTTGGAAACACAGTCTAGCAATCTATGATGTATCTGGGATTATGCTTCAAACTGATATTTATTAATGATGTGTAATAGGTCAAATGAGGAAGGGGGAAAAATTTAAATTAGGACAGAAAATCACTGTTGTTGAATTCCAAAATGTGTATAGGGCAGTCTGAACTTCACCATTCTTTAGCTGAACAATATGGTAAACTGTGTAAAGCACTTATTGAATCTAAAATGGTATTTGCATGACCAATAGAATCCTATCATGTACTGCCTTTTTCCATCTTATATCTCAAATCTGCATGTTTATGGGTTACGCAAAATAAAGTACCAGACTGACACTGTATATCAGTTTATTTACATTTTATTTTATTCATATTTTTCTTGTTATTAAAACAAATACAAGACCAGAAATATACAAACAAGAGTACATAAACCTAACAGACGGGTATTACATATCGAGATACATTTTCAATTTGGCAAAATGTTTTATGGTACATATTGCTTTTTTTGTTTTTACACTTCCTGCTCATTTCAAAATAATATTTCAATTCTTAAACAATGCGAAGAGGGGATTTTCTCTGCCCACTTTATGCTTAAAGAATCTGCCATGAAAACTTTTAAAAAGATTAACAATGAAAGTTAAATCAGGGTCCATATCATTTGGATCAAAATAAAACACAATATCAGAGTCTCTTAGATTAACATTCATAGTCATTTCTTTTAAAATAAAATCTTCTCACAAACACTTTTAAGATCTTCTGACATAAGAACAGTCCCAAAATAAGTGGTCAAGAGTCTTTGGGTCACAACCACAAAATACACATTTGTTATCAATAGCTATTTTGATTCTGTGTATAATAAAGATTTTTACAGGGTAGATTCTATGAATGAGTTTGTATGATATTCACCTCATTAGAAAAACAATATTTGCCAGACAACAACAAGACTTTGTTCCAGTTCCAGTCCACTTGTCCTAGGGCTGCATTCTAGTAGAGGGAATAGTAGGCCGTCATTGTAAATAGTAATTTGTTCTTAACTGACTTGCCTAGTTAAATAAAGGTTCCGTTTTTTTTTTTTTTTACATCTTGATATAGCAGTGTATGGATGTGTTTGTTTAGTCATTTCACCAGTAGGTGTCAGTGTTGTATTATTTGCTGGAGAGGATAGAAACGGTCCCGAAATGTTTAATCTTGAAACAATGAGGAGAGAAAATGGCAGCCTCCTGACAAAATAGACACCCAAGAGGAAAAAGATGGCGGAAGTGGATGCTGAGTTCGAATCAAGTCAATATGCCATAGAAGAAGAAGAGGAAGGTAGGGTGGTATGATGCAGGATTATTATGATGAAGATAATGACACCAGATTACATATCTCTTGGAGTATATTTGTTTCATAGCAATGATGGAATTCGTATAGGCCTATAGTACTTTCGTTGTCTATTGGTTTTAATGTTTACAGATCCGGAGTTGATGATGGAATCGCTGATGACAGTTCAGATAAAGAGCCACCTCTTAAGACCAGGAAACCAACAATGGATGAGCTCCTGAAAGACTGAAGAAACTTCTGGATAGGATCCTTCATCTCAATTTCTGCCTAAAATGTCATACCTAAATCTAACTGCCTGTAGCTCAGGACCTGAAGCAAGGATATGCATTTTCCTGATACTATTTGAAAGGAAACACTTTGATGTTTGTGAAGATGTGAAATGAATGTAGGAGAATATAACACATCAGATCTGGTAAAAGATAAAACCAACAGGAAAAACATGCGTTTTCTATTTGTATTTTTGTTGCATCATCTTTGAAATGCAACAGAAAAACCATACATTGAAACAGGAAGGTGCAGATAATTTAGATGTTGTCCACAACAGGGCAATTGTGTGTGTGCATAGTTTCAGACGGATACATTTAAGAATGAGAGAGCTACATAATATTTGGTATGAAGTCTACCAGGTGTCCCTCACGAGTTTGCCCAAATGTACCCAAGTGGCCTTCAAGTGGCCGAATTGGTCAATTGCAACATTTTCAAGTACATAGCTAGAGAGAACATACAAACATGCTATGGTAATAAACAATTTAAGTTTACACACAAAGATGAAGGGGGCTTTAATTTCAAGTCATGTCCAGCTGAGGTCCTGACTGCCTTTTAGGTCTAAATGTTGGTGGAAGTGGCTCCACATCCTCAAGCACAGTGTGCCAACGGTCCTCTCCCTCAGTGGTAGATGTCGCTGGTGCACTGGCCCTCCTCCACTTCTGGGCTGGCCTCTTCACACCTCGATGGCTGGGCGGGGGTGGGTGTGGAGTCAGAGACAGCAGCTGCGGTCAGACTGGAGGAACCAGTTCCTACCTTTGAATGAGTAAGGGGATGGAGGACTTGAATGTGGTCTCTTTGTTGTTGGCTCCCAGAGGTCATCTGAGTCAAAGTCTCTACCACTATTGGGGATTTTTTTTAAATCAGTTAGAAGTTAAGTTTACTATTACTTATTTTATTTAACATTTATTTTCGCAAGGGGGTGAGCCCTGCATCAATACTTTTACTGATGCATGAAATACTGTACATAAAAACACAGCACATGTCACGAATATTACCGAAGGTGACTCCCCTTCTTGTTCGGGTGGCGCTCGGCGGTCGTCGTCACCGGTCTACTAGCTATCGCCGATCCGTTGTTCTGTGTTCCTTTGGTTTTGTCTGATTGGTATCACCTGTTTCTTGTTTGGTTGTTAGGGTAGGGTTATATATAGTTTGTTCAGCCCGCTTCTGTTTCGTGCGTGCTTGTTAGTCTGTTTTGTTGTTTGAGTGTATTTTGTTTGTATTTGGGTTTCACGCTGTCCGTTTATATTTCTGATCATTTGTTTTTCTTCTTTTGGTTCATGTTATGTTTCCGGGACATTAAAGCGTGTTTTTTCCCACATCTTTTGCTCTCTGCGCCTGACTCCACACCTCCGCACTCATTTATCATAACAGCACACATCTATAAACATGTATATTATATAGAGTATGGGGAACACAATCACTATAATGAAATATGTGGCAATAAGACACTCAAAAACCACATCCACAGCATGTCATAGACAAACATAACATACACATAGGCTATGCTAATACATTGTATGCCTCAGGTCTATATATACAGTCAGGTCCATAAATATTTGGACATTGACCAAGTTAGTATTATTTTAGCTGTCTCCCACAGCATATTGCAGTTGAAATTAAACAATGACGATGCACTGAAGGTGCAGACTTTCAGCTTTAATTTGAGGGTACTTACATCCAAATTGGGTGGATGGTGTAGGAATTACAGCACTTTTTATATGTCTCCCCCCCACCCCTTTTTAAGGGACCAAAAGTAATTGGACAACTGTCTGCTCAGCTGTTCCATGGTCAGGTGTGTTATTCCCTCATTAGTTCATTTACAAGTAAGCAGATAAAAGGTCTAGAGATGAATTTCAAGTGTATCATTTGCATTTGGAATCTGTTGTTGTTAACCCTCAATATGAAGTCAGAAAGAGCTGTCACTGCCAATGAAGCAAGCTGTCATTAGGCTGACAAATCAAAACAAACCCATCAGACTGATAGCTAAAATATTAGGTGTGGCTAAATCAACTATTTGGTACATTCTTAAAAAGAAAGAACGCACTGGTGAGCTCAGGAACACCAAAAGGCCCGGAAGACCACGGAAAGCAACTGTGGTGGATGACAGAATCATTCTTTCCCTGGTGAATAAAAACCCATTTACAACAGTTGTCCAGATCAAGAATGCCCCCCAGGAGGTAGGTGTCTCTGTGTCAAACTAAATACATACAGTTTATATTTTTACAAGATGTAAAACATTGGGAAGCCTCAAAAACAGGAAGACCATATTGGAGTTTGCCGAAAAACATCTAAAAACGCCTGTATAGTTCTGGATTAACATCCAATGGGCAGAAATTGATATTTATATTATGACAGAACAGCTAAATCTACTGCCTCAATTAAAATACGAAAGACCAGCTTGATCAACTGTCTCTATTATATTATGACAGAACAGCTATATCTACTGCCTCAATTAAAATACGAAAGATCAGCTAGATCTACTGTCTCTATTATATTATGACAGACCAGCTAGATCTACTGCCTCTTTTATATTATGACAGACCAGCTACATCTACTGTCTCTATTATATTACCAAAGACAAGCTAGATTTACGATCTCTAGTATATTATGACAGACCAGCTAGATCTACAGTCTCTAATATATTATGATAGACCTGCTAGATCTACTGTTTCAAATATATTATTACAGAGGGGCTATATCTACTGCCTCAAATATATTATGAGAGACCAGTTAAATCTACTATCTCAATTATATTACGACTACCAGCTAGATCTACTGTCTCAATTAAATTACGAAAGACCAGCTAGATTTAATGTCTCCAGTATGTATTGACAGACCAGCTAGATTTACTGTCTCTGCTATATTATGATACACCAGCTACATCTACAGACTCTAATATATTATGAAAGAACTGCAAGATCTACTGTCTCATTTTTATTCTGACAGACCAACTAGATCTACTGTCTCAATTATTTTATGACAGACCAGCTACATCTACTGTCTCTATTATTATATTATGACAGACCAGCTAGATCTACTGTCTCTATTATATTATGACAGACCAGCTAGATCTACTGTCTCTATTATATTATGACAGACCAGCTAGATCTACTGTCTCAATTATATTATATCAGACCAGCTAGATCTACTGTCTCTATTATATTATGACAGATCAGCTAGATCTACTGCCTCTTTTATATTATGACAGAGAAGCTAGAACTATTGACTCTATTATATAATGACAGACCAGCTAGAACTGCTGTCTATATTATATTATGACAGACCAGCTAGATTTACTGTCTCTAGTATATTATGACAGACCAGCTAGATCTACAGTCTCAACTATATTATGACAGACCTGCTAGATCTACTGTCTCATTTATATTATGACAGACCAGCTAGATCTACTGTCTCTATTAAAATATAACAGACCAGCTACATCTACTGTCTCAATTATTTTATGGCAGACCAGCTACATCTACTGTCTCGATTATTTTATGACAGACCAGCTAGATCTACTGTCTCTATTATATTATGACAGACCAGCTAGATTTACTGTCTCTACTATATTATGATAGACCAGCTACATCTACAGACTCTAATATATTATGATAGAACTGCTAGATTTACTGTTTCATTTATATTATGACAGAGGGGCTATATCTACTGCCTCAAATATATTATGAGAGACCAGTTAAATCTACTATCTCAATTATATTACGACTACCAGCTAGATCTACTGTCTCAATTAAATTACGAAAGACCAGCTAGATTTAATGTCTCCAGTATGTATTGACAGACCAGCTAGATTTACTGTCTCTGCTATATTATGATACACCAGCTACATCTACAGACTCTAATATATTATGAAAGAACTGCAAGATCTACTGTCTCATTTTTATTCTGACAGACCAACTAGATCTACTGTCTCAATTATTTTATGACAGACCAGCTACATCTACTGTCTCGATTATTTTATGACAGACCAGCTAGATCTACTGTCTCTATTATATTATGACAGACCAGCTAGATCTACTGTCTCAATTATATTATGAAAGAACAGCTAGATCTACAGTCTCTATTATATTGTGACAGACCAGCTAGATCTAATGTCTCTACTCTATTATGACAGACCAGCTACATCTACAGTCTCTATTATATTATGTCAGACCAGCTAGATCTACTGTCTCAATACTTGTATGACAGGTCAGCTAGATCTACTGTCTCTATTGTATTATGACAGACCAGCTCAATCTACTGTCTCCATTATTTTATAATAGACCAGCTACATCACAGTCTCAAATATATTATGATAGACCTGCTAGATTTACTGTCTCATTTAAAATATGACAGACCAGCTATATCTACTGCCTCAATTATATTATGACAGACCAGCAATATCTACTGTCTCAATTATATTATGACAGACCAGCTAGATCTACTGTCTCTATTATATTATGACAGACCAGATAGATCTGCTGTCTCAAATATATTATGACAGACCGGCTACATCTACTGTCTCTATTATATTATGACAGAACAGCTAGAACTATTGTCTCTATTATATTATGACAGACCAGCTAGATCTACTATCTTTATTATATTATTTCAGAGCAGCTAGGTTCACTGTCTTTTTTATATTATGACAGACCAGCTAGATCTACTGTCTCAATAATATTTTGACAGAACACCTAGATCTACTGTCTCTTTTATAGTATGACAGACCAGCTACATCTACTGTCTCTATTATATTATGACAGACCAGCTAGATCTACTGTCTCATTTATATTATGACAGACCAGCTAGATCTACTGTCTCTATTATATTATGACAGACCAGATAGATCTGCTGTCTCAAACATATTATGACAGACGGGCTACATCTACTGTCTCTATTATATTATGACAGAACAGCTAGAACTATTGTCTCTATTATATTATGACAGACCAGCTAGATCTACTATCTTTATTATATTATTTCAGAGCAGCTAGGTTCACTGTCTTTTTTATATTATGACAGACCAGCTAGATCTACTGTCTCAATTATTTTATGAAAGACCAGCTAGATCTACTGTCTCTATTATATTATGACAGACCAGCTAGATCTACTGTCTCTATTATATTATGACAGACCAGCTACATCTACTGTCTCAAATATATTATGACAGACCAGCTAGATCTACTGTCTCATTTACATTATGACAGACCAGCTAGATCTACTGTCTCTATTATATTATGACAGACCACCTAAATCTACTGTCTCAATTTTTTTTTGATAGACCACCTAGATCTACTGTCTCTTTTATAGTATGACAGACCAGCTAGATCTACTGCCTCAATTTTTTTGGGACTGAACAGCTACATATATTGTCTCTATTATATTATGACAGACCAGCTAGATCTACTGTCTCTACTATATTTTATCAGACCACCTAAATCTGCTGTCTCTATTTTTTTTGACAGACCAGCTACATCTATTATCTCTATTATATTATTACAGACCAGCTAGATCTACCTGTCTCAATTATTTTATGATAGACCAGCTAGATCTACTGTCTCAAATATCTTATGACAGACCTGCTAGATCTACTGTCTCTTTTAAATTATGACAGACGAGCTATATCTACTGCCTCAATTATATTACGACAGACCAGCTAGATCTACTGTCTCAATTATATTATGACAGACCAGCTAGATCTACTGTCTCAATTATGTCTTGACAGACCAGCTAGATCTACTGTCTCAATTATATTATGACAGACCAGCTAGAACTACTGTCTCTATTATATCATGACAGACCAACTAGATCTACTGTCTCTATTATATTATGAAAGACCAGCTAGATCTACTGTCTCAATTATATTATGACAGACCAGCTAGAACTACTGTCTCTATTATATTATGACAGACCAACTAGATCTACTGTCTCAATTATTTTATGATAGACCAGCTACATCTACAGTCTCAAATATATTATGATAGACGTGCTAGATCTACTGTCTCTTTTAAATTATGACAGACCAGCTTTTTCTACTGCCTCAATTTTATTATGACAGACCAGCTAGATCTACTGTCTCAATGATATTATGACAGACCAGCTAGAGCTACTGTCTCAATTATATTATGACAGACCAGCTACATCTCCTGTCTCTATTATATTATGTCAGACCACCTAGATCTACTGTCTCAATTTTTCTTTGACAGACCAGCTACATCTACTGTCTCTATTATATTATGACAGACCAACTTGAACCAGAATGATGGGAAGAGAAGTGTCTGGAGAAGGGAAGGAACTGCTTATGATCCGAAGCATTCCACCTCATCTGTGAAGCATGGTGGAGGTAGTGTGATGGAGAAGGGAAGGTACTGCTCATCATCAGAGCATACCTCCTCATCTGTGAAGCATGGTGGAGGTAGTGTGATGGGGTGGGCATGTATGGCTGCCAATGGAACTGGTTCCCTTGTATTTATTGATGAATTCTAAAGTGTTTATTAAATCAAATAATTGTTTTATTTGTCACATGCACCCAATGCAACAGGTGTAGACCTTACAGTGAAATGCTTACTTACAAGCCCCTAACCGACAGTGCAGTTTCAAAAAAATACAGATTAGAATAAGAGATAAAAGTAACAAGTAAATAAAGAGGAGCAGTAAAAAAAATCACAATATATGCAGGGGGGTGCCGGTACAGAGTCAATGTGCAGGGGCACCGGTTAGTTGAGGTAGTATGTACATGTTGTTAGAGTTAATTTAAGTGACTATGCATAGATGACAACAGAGAGTGGCAGTGGTGTGGAGAGGGGCGGGGGCAATAGTCTGGGTAGCCATTTGACTAGATGTTCAAAAGTCTTATGACTTGGGGGTAGAAGCTGTTTAGAAGCCTCTTGGATCTAGACTTGGCGCTCCAGTTCAACTTGCCGTGTGATGGCAGAGAGAACAGTCTATGACTAGGGTGGCTGGAGTCTTTGACAATTTTCACGGCCTTCCTCTGACACCGCCTGGTATAGAGGTCCTGGATGGCAGGAAGCTTGGCCCCAGTGATGTACTGGGCTGTTTTCACTACCCTCTGTAGTGCCTTGTGGTCGGAGGCCGAGCAGATGCCGTACCAGGCAGTGATGCAACCAGTCAGGTGCTCTCGATGGTGTAGCTGTAGAACCTTTTGAGGAACTGAGGACTCATGACAAATCATTTCAGTGGCGTGATAGGTAACGATGCTTCGTGGGAGGCAGTGGGAGGCAGTTGTTGATGTGTGCAGAGGGTCCCTGGTTCAAGCCCAGGTAGGGGCGAGGAGAGGAATGGAAGAAACCCTGTTCCAGAGGCACAAGGCAGGGTTGCTCCCTCTCCCCTATCCTGTTTACCATTTAGAGCCTCTTGCGACAATGATAAGAACAGATCCAGGATTTAATATGAATATGTGCTCACCAAAGGATGTAGGAGGCTTGGCTTTACCAGATGTTACATTTATCATTTGAAATGGCTGAATTGGGAAAGCATTGGGGCAAAATGGATGCTGGCTTGGATTGGATAACAATAGAACGGGAACTAAGTTATCCTTCCACCCCTGTTGATACTCTGTTACGTAGTCGTACAGGGGAGAGGTCTGTTGATACTCTGTTACAGTCTTACAGGGGAGAGGTCTGTTGATACTCTGTTACGTAGTCTTACAGGGGAGAGGTCTGTTGATACTCTGTTACGTAGTCTTAGAGGGGAGAGGTCTGTTGATACTCTGTCACGTAGTCTTACAGGGGAGAGGTCTGTTGATACTCTGTTACAGTCTTACAGGGGAGAGGTCTGTTGATACTCTGTTACAGTCTTACAGGGGAGAGGTCTGTTGATACTCTGTTACGTAGTCGTACAGGGAGAGGTCTGTTGATACTCTGTTACAGTCTTACAGGGGAGAGGTCTGTTGATACTCTGTTACGTAGTCGTACAGGGGAGAGGTCTGTTGATACTCTGTTACAGTCTTACAGGGAGAGGTCTGTTGATACTCTGTCACGTAGTCTTAGAGGGGAGAGGTCTGTTGATACTCTGTCACGTAGTCGTACAGGGGAGAGGTCTGTTGATACTCTGTTACAGTCTTACAGGGGAGAGGTCTGTTGATACTCTGTTACGTAGTCGTACAGGGGAGAGGTCTGTTGATACTCTGTTACAGTCTTACAGGGGAGAGGTCTGTTGATACTCTGTCACGTAGTCTTAGAGGGGAGAGGTCTGTTGATACTCTGTTACGTAGTCGTACAGGGGAGAGGTCTGTTGATACTCTGTTACGTAGTCTTAGAGGGGAGAGGTCTGTTGATACTCTGTCACGTAGTCTTAGAGGGGAGAGGTCTGTTGATACTCTGTTACAGTCTTACAGGGAGAGGTCTGTTGATACTCTGTTACAGTCTTACAGGGGAGAGGTCTGTTGATACTCTGTTACGTAGTCGTACAGGGGAGAGGTCTGTTGATACTCTGTTACAGTCTTACAGGGGAGAGGTCTGTTGATACTCTGTTACAGTCTTACAGGGGAGAGGTCTGTTGATACTCTGTTACAGTCTTACAGGGGAGAGGTCTGTTGATACTCTGTTACGTAGTCGTACAGGGGAGAGGTCTGTTGATACTCTGTTACAGTCTTACAGGGGAGAGGTCTGTTGATACTCTGTTACGTAGTCTTACAGGGGAGAGGTCTGTTGATACTCTGTTACGTAGTCTTACAGGGGAGAGGTCTGTTGATACTCTGTCACGTAGTCTTACAGGGGAGAGGTCTGTTGATACTCTGTTACGTAGTCGTACAGGGGAGAGGTCTGTTGATACTCTGTTACGTAGTCTTACAGGGGAGAGGTCTGTTGATACTCTGTTACGTAGTCGTACAGGGGAGAGGTCTGTTGATACTCTGTTACAGTCTTACAGGGGAGAGGTCTGTTGATACTCTGTTACGTAGTCGTAGGGGAGAGGTCTGTTGATACTCTGTTACAGTCTTACAGGGGAGAGGTCTGTTGATACTCTGTCACGTAGTCTTACAGGGGAGAGGTCTGTTGATACTCTGTTACGTAGTCATACAGGGGAGAGGTCTGTTGATACTCTGTTACGTAGTCGTACAGGGGAGAGGTCTGTTGATACTCTGTTACGTAGTCGTACAGGGGAGAGGTCTGTTGATACTCTGTTACAGTCTTACAGGGGAGAGGTCTGTTGATACTCTGTCACGTAGTCTTAGAGGGGAGAGGTCTGTTGATACTCTGTCACGTAGTCGTACAGGGGAGAGGTCTGTTGATACTCTGTCACATAGTCGTACAGGGGAGAGGTCTGTTGATACTCTGTCACGTAGTCGTACAGGGGATGGGTCTGTTGATACTCTGTCACACAGTCGTACAGGGGAGAGGTCTGTTGATACTCTGTCACATAGTCGTACAGGGGAGAGGTCTGTTGATACTCTGTCACATAGTTATACAGGGGAGAGGTCTGTTGATACTCTGTCACGTAGTCTTAGAGGGGAGAGGTCTGTTGATACTCTGTCACATAGTCGTACAGGGGAGAGGTCTGTTGATACTCTGTCACGTAGTCGTACAGGGGAGAGGTCTGTTGATACTCTGTCACGTAGTCTTAGAGGGGAGAGGTCTGTTGATACTCTGTCACGTAGTCTTACAGGGGAGAGGTCTGTTGATACTCTGTCACGTAGTCTTAGAGGGGAGAGGTCTGTTGATACTCTGTCACATAGTCTTACAGGGGAGAGGTCTGTTGATACTCTGTTACGCAGTCTTACAGGGGAGAGGTCTGTTGATACTCTGTCACATAGTCTTAGAGGGGAGAGGTCTGTTGATACTCTGTCACGTAGTCTTAGAGGGGAGAGGTCTGTTGAATCTCCCAACCCAATTTTGTTACACTCAAGAGGTGTGAAGAACATTACACAAGATATGTGGAATTTCACATCTAAAAAAAGGATACTCATCATTGTGGCACAATCCTAGGCTACGGATAGAAAATAAGTCTGCGTACTGGAAACAGTGGCTAATGAATGGAATTAATACTATAGGTGATCTGTATAATGGAGATGTTTTAATGTCATACTCAGATTTGGTACAAAAATATGATGTGGGAGACAAGGGACATTTCTGGAAATATTTACAATTAAGAGAATGTTTGTTGACCAGCTATCAACAACATCCAGGAAAGAACCCAATAGCTGAGTATTTGTAATTACCCAAACATAAAGCAGCCATTTTGTACTCAATATTCAGTCATCTGCAGAGGAGTAAAGACTGCAAAAACCTCAGAACAATATGGCAAATTTGTCACGTTCTGACCTTTATTTCCTTTGTTTTTGTATTTATTTAGTATGGTCAGGGCGTGAGTTGGGGTGGGCAGTCTATGTTTGTTTTTCTATGATTTGGGGATTTGTATGTTTCAGCCTAGTATGGTTCTCAATCAGAGGCAGGTGTCATTAGTTGTCTCTGATTGAGAATCATACTTAGGTAGCCTGGGTTTCACTGTTTGTTTGTGGGTGATTGTCTATGTTAGTTGCTTGTGTCAGCACAGGTCTCATTTATAGCTTCACGGTCATTATTTGTTTATTGTTTTTGTATAGTTTGTATTCAGTGTTCAGTGCTTTCTTTTATTAAATATTCATCATGAACACATACCACGCCGTATTTTGGTCCTCCGATCCTTCTCGCCTCTCCTCTTCAGATGAAGAGGAGGACGACCTTGACAAAATTGACTTTAATAAGTGTGAAATTGAGGATGATACCTGGTTGAAGATCTTGTCCAGCTCAGGGAGGAACATAAGGGAAGCAAGAGGGAAACTTACTCAATATAAGATACTACATAGGTTTTATTGAAGCCTAACAAGGCTTCATCAGATGTGGCTGACCAACAGTTCTCTGTGTTGGAAATGCCAAAAAGACACTGGGACATTTTTACACGCAATATGAGAATGTACATTAGTGCTACCTTTCTGGAAGGATGTTTTGAAATATCTGGAGGAAAGATTGGAAAAGTTAGAACAGTTACCTAATGTAACAAATGAGGAATTTGCACTGATCACTGTTGGTATGGTTACAGCAGCTAGAATAATCCTTAGAATTTGGAAGGGTCATGCCACTCCTACTCTGAAACAGTCAATCAATGTTCAATGTGCAACAATCAATGTTGGAGATAGCATCTTATGAACAAATGCTTGCTAGAATCCCTGGTATAAATGACATTTCTAGAAGCTGGATGCGTTTTATTTGTCATGGTGTTTCTAAAGACTGGGAGGTGATGACTTAGGTTTGTGAACCCATTTAGTTCTGTACTGTAGCTTGTGAACCCATTTAGTTCTGTACTGTAGCTTGTGAACCCATTTAGTGCTGTACTGTAGCTTGTGAACCCATTTAGTTCTGTACTGTAGCTTGTGAACCCATTTAGTGCTGTACTGTAGCTTGTGAACCCATTTAGTGCTGTACTGTAGCTTGTGAACCCATTTAGTTCTGTACTGTAGCTTGTGAACCCATTTAGTGCTGTACTGTAGCTTGTGAACCCATTTAGTTCTGTACTGTAGCTTGTGAACCCATTTAGTGCTGTACTGTAGCTTGTGAACCCATTTAGTGCTGTACTGTAGCTTGTGAACCCATTTAGTTCTGTACTGTAGCTTGTGAACCCATTTAGTTCTGTACTGTAGCTTGTGAACCCATTTAGTTCTGTACTGTAGCTTGTGAACCCATTTAGTGCTGTACTGTAGCTTGTGAACCCATTTAGTGCTGTACTGTAGCTTGTGAACCCATTTAGTGCTGTACTGTAGCTTGTATGTGTGCAATATGTTGGAGAATATGTCTGGATGTCAAGCTCAATGTTTTATGCTGTACAATGTTTTATTTAAACAAAAAAAATATTTGTTTGTTTGTAGGAAAAAGGAAAAAATGAATAGAACTTTAATAACAAAAAACCCAGAAATGTCACATTTGCATAAGTATTCAGACCCTTTACTCAGTACTTTGTTGAACAACCTGTGTCAGCTTTTACAGCATTGAGTCTTCTTGGGTATGATGCTACACACTTGGCACACCTCTATTTGAGGAGTATCTCCCATTCTTCTCTGCAGATCCTCTCAAGCTCTTTCAGGTTGGATGGGGAGCATTGCTGCACAGCTATTTTCATCTCTCCAGAGATGTTTGATCGGGTTCAAGTCCGGGCTCTGGATGGGCCACTCAAGGATATTCAGATACTTGTCCTGAAGCCACTCCTGTATTGTCTTGGCTTTGTGCTTAGGGTCGTTGTACTGTTGGAAGGTGAACCATCGCCCCAGTCTGAATACCTGAGCGCTCTGGAGCAGGTTTTCATCAAGGATCTCTTTGTACTTTGCTCCGTTCATCTTTGCCTCAATCCTGACTGGTCTTCCAGTCCCTGCCGCTGAAAAATATCCCCACAGCATGATGCTGCCACTGCCATGCTTCACAATAGGGATGGTGCCAGGTTTCCTCCAGACATGATGCTTGGCATTCAGGACAAAGAGTTCAATCTTGGTTTCATTAGACCGGAGAATCTTGTTTCTCAAGGTCTGAGTCTTTAGGTGCCAAGTGGGCTGTCATGTGCCTATAACTGAGGATTGGCTTCTGTTTGGCCACTCTACCATAAAGGCGTGATTGGTGGAGTGCTGCAGAGATGGTTGTCCTTCTGGAAGATTCTCCCATCTCCACAGAGTACCTCTAGAGCTCTGTCAGAGTGAACATTCAATGCTGCAGAATTTTTTTGGTACCCTTCCCCAGATCTGTGCCTCGACACAATCCTGTCTCGGAGCTCTACAGACAATTCCTTAGACCTCATGGCTCGGTTTTTGCTCTGACATGCACTGTCAACTGTAGGACCTTATACAGACAGGTGTGTGCCTTTCCAAATCATGCCCAATCAATTGAATTTACCATAGGTGGACTACAATCAAGTTGAAGAAACATCACAAGGACACTTTATCTGGACGTGGTTCGTCAGGACCTCCACCAGCCGAAGCTAAGTAGTAACATTAACATGATGCCTTCTAATTGCAGTCGCTGTACTCATAATATACAGGAGAACGATCGCCTTACGGCGAGGATAGCTGTGCTGCAACCCCAGCTGCAATCGTTAGGCAAGGGTAATTTCAGTGTAGGAAGGAGGGAAATGCTGTAGGAATGCTCAACTGGTTCTACCCATTAAGCAGCGATTGGAAACCCAAATTGGTCTACACGGACAAGTTCTGGCCTGGTTTAGATCTTATCTGTCGGAAAGATATCAGTTTGTCTCTGTAGATGGTTTGTCCTCTGACAAATCAACTGTACATTTTGGTGTTCCTCAAGGTTCCGTTTTAGGACCACTATTGTTTTCAATATATATTTTACCTCTTGGGGATGTCATTCGAAAACATAATGTAAACTTTCACTGCTATGCAGATGACACACAGCTGTACATTTAGATGAAACATGGTGAAGCCCCAAAATTGCCCTCGCTGGAAGCCTGTGTTTCAGACATAAGGAAGTGGATGGCTACAAAGTTTCTACTTTTAAACTCTGACAAAACAGAGATGCTTGTTCTAGGTCCCAAGAAACAAAGAGATCTTCAGTTGAATCTGACAATTAATCTTGATGGTTGTTCAGTCGTCTCAAATAAAACTGTGAAGGACCTCTGCGTTACTCTGGACCCTGATCTCTCTTTTGACGAACATATCAAGACTATTTCAAGGACAGTTTTTTTACATCTACATAACACTGCAAAAATCTGACATTTTCTGTCCAAAAATGATGCAGAAAAATGTATCCATGCTTTTGTCACTTCTAGGTTAGACTACTCCAATGCTCTACTTTCCGGCTATCCGGATAAAGTACTAAATAAACATCAGTTAGTGCTAAACACGGCTGCTATAATCCTGACTAGAACCAATAAATTTGATCATATTACTCCCGTGCTAGCCTCCCTACACTGGCTTCCTGTTAAGGCAAGGGCTGATTTCAAGGTTTTACTGCTAACCAACAAAGCATTCCATGGGCTTGCTCCTATCTTTCCGATTTGGTCCTGCCGTACATACCTACACGTATGCTACGGTCACAAGACGCAGGCCTCCTAATTGTCCCTAGAATTTCTATACAAACAGCTGGAGGCAGGGCTTTTACCTATAGAGCTCCATTTTTATGAAATGGTCTGCCTACCCATGTGAGAGACGCAGACTCTGTCTCAAACTTTAAGTCTTTATTGAAGACTCATCTCTTCAGTAGGTCCTATGATTGAGTCTGGCCCAGGAGTGTGAATGTGAACGGAAAGGCACTGGAGCAACAAACCGCCCTTGCTCTCTCTGCCTGGCCGGTTCCCAATCCCAACGGGGATTCTCTGCCTCTAACCCTATTACAGGGGCTGAGTTACTGGCTTACTGGTGCTCTTCCATGCCATCCCTAGGAGCGGTGTGTCACTTGAGTGGGTTGAGTCACTGACGTGGTCTTCCTGTCTGGGTTGGCGCCCTCCCCTTGGGTTGTGCCGTGGCGGAGATCTTTGTGGGCTATACTCGGCCTCGTCTCAGGATGGTAAGTTGGTGGTTGAAGATATCCCTATAGTGGTGTGAGGGCTGTGCTTTGGCAAGGTGGGTGGGGTTATATCCTGCCTGTTTGGCCCTGTCTGGGGGAATCATCGGATGGGGCCACAGTGTCTCCTGACCTGTCTCAGCCTCCAGTATTTATGCTGCAGTAGTTTATGTCCCGGGGGGCTAGGGTCAGTCTGTTATATCTGGATTATTTCTCCTGTCTTATCCGGTGTCCTGTGTGAATTTAAGTACGCTCTCTCTAATCCTCTCTTTCTTTCTCTCTCTCTCTCTCTCTCTCTCTCTCTCTCTCTCTCTCTCTCCGAGGACCTGAGCCCTAGGACCATCTGGCATGATGACTCCTTGCTGTCCCCAGTCCACCTGGCCGTGCTGCTGCTCCAGTTTCAACTGTTTTGCCTGTGGCTATGGAACCCTGACCTGTTCGCTGGACATGCTACCTGTCCCAGACCTGCTGTTTTCAACTCTCTAGAGACAGGAGGAGCGGTAGAGATACTCTCAATGATCGGCTATGAAAAGCCAACTGACATTTACTCCTGAGGTGCTGACCTGTTGCACCCTCGACAACTACTGTGATTATAATTATTTGACCATGCTGGTCATTTATGAACATTTGAACATCCCTACCTTTCTAGGGAGTTTTTCCTAGCCACCGTGCTTCTACACCTGCATTGCTTGCTGTTTGGGGTTTCAGGCTGGGTTTCCTTACAGCACTTTGAGATATCAGCTGATGTAAGAAGGGTTATATAAATACATTTGATTTGATTTGATGATCGATGGAAACAGGATGCACCTGAGCTCAATTTCGATTCTCATTGCAAAGGGTCTGAATAAGGTATTTCCATTGTTTTGATTTTTTATAAATTAGCAAAATGTTCTAAAAACCTATTTTTCTTTGTCATTGTGGGATATTGTGTGTAGATTGATGAATTAAAAAATATATATTTAATACATTTTAGAATAAGGCTGTAATGTAACAAAATGTGGAAAAGGGTCAAGGGGTCTGAATACTTTCCAAAAGGCACTGTATACTGTAGCTAAGAAAGTAAGTGTATGTTGTGTAGTAAGCTGTTAGTAACCCATGTATCTCACACTAATAATTTGGTCCATGTCCTAGCTCGCTCATTAATGTCTTGAAATGACGGATTGCCTCTTATCCGCTCGTCTTCCCCTTATGCCATTTCAACTGTCAGTAGAAACCACATTTGTTTAAGCAAGTCAGCAATATCGCCCATGTTTTTTTTAAGCAGTAAATGAGGCTAAATGAACTGTTTCACTGCCAGACAAGGCTCCACTGATAACCTGGGGTAGCAGTGGTAAGGTTTTGGGACTGCTGTTGGGACTCTGCTGTTGAGACAGCTTTATGTAGGCCCTAACAGATTGTGGGCACCGTTTGTCACCGTTATAGTGCAATTAATGTATTGTTTAGTGTTGTGTTGTGGCATTGCTGGCAGGCATCCCACTAATTTGTTTGGAGTTCGCCCCACCAAGATTGACATGCTAAAATTGACACTGGAGGGTTTCCAGTCCCCAGTTCCTTTTAACATTGTTTCAACTGACACACAATGTGCCCCTCGTTTTACAGATGCTGTCTCAATGAAGACTGGACTTCTTTGCCGATTATCTCCCATAGAAGTGAAGGCGTGTTCCATTGGGAATGACTGACATCACACATTTTCCTAAAAAGACAAAACCGGCCAGCAGGACCTAAAACTATTCTGTCTGAATAGATTATTGTATGATACATTCATAGTTTTTTTTTGTAACAAAGTGTATATTTTTGTACTGAATCTGTTAATACCTCGTGTTTAGCAATTCAAAAATGCCTTAATGATGACAGTCAAACTCAAGAACTCAGTGTTTGCAACAACAACAAACAAATACATTTGGTGCTGTGTCTGTCGGTGGTCTTTAAAGCATACTTTCTGCCCATTGAAACAAGACAAAATGGGAAACTTCTGTTCTTTTAATAAAATTGTTGAAAACAAATCAATTCATGAATAATAATACAAAAAAAAAAATGTAATCTCACAATTGAATGGCAGCGCCCTTATACTTGGACTGAACATTTACAATGTATAGTACTGCTTCCAGTGCTGGCCCATTCCAGTCAAAAGGAATAGGGGGGAGGAAGGTATTGCATTCGATCACACAAATGTACTCTATAATTCATTATGCTGGAGACAGTATTGGCAACAATTAAAAATTTGACCTATTGAGTGAGTCAAATTTTGCATGGTTATAAATATGCTATAGACATGAAACCACCAGCATCCAAGTGGTAAAAAAAATATTTAAAAAATTATAGAAAAAGTTACAAAATTTAAAACACTAAAAAATTCTAACATGAAAATAGTGATTCCAGATCACCAAAATATTTAGACAATTCACATATTTCTTTTCACCATAACACTGTAAACTCATGCAATAAAAAATGGGGTTGTTGTGTCAGTAACAATTGTGCCATCTTCCCGGCAAATTTGTTACTCAACGTTTTCCCAAAACAAAGTCACTATTCCAGTATCTATAATATCCCTTGAACATGACTTTGGGTTTCCAACCATCTTTATCAAAGGTTCATCGTAAGGGCAGTTTGTGACTTATTTTCCTTCTCTGCCATAGTTTCTGGTGAAGAATGAGGGGGATTCGTGACCATCTTTATCAAGAGTTCATCATCGGAGTTCTCCTTATCCCCTGGCAAATAAATAAACAACTATAGGTGCTCTGCATAATAGGTAGAGAATAGCCCATTTCAATGTTATCTATCAAACAGTGCAGCTGTAGACTATGTCAAAGGTATTCCATATGAGAACGGAAATATACGATAAGAGGAATTCTTACCTGCACTTCTTTTACCAGTGTTTCCCACGTTGGCTCTATAGTTATCTTCCAAGACTTCTTTTGTGTCACATCTCTCCAGAATCACCATTAGGCTCTTCATTTGTGGATTTCTCACCATCTTTTTACTCAAGGGCTCATCGTCTGAGCTGTCATCCAAAGACCCTGATAAAGCAATAGAAATGATCAACTATTGCATAAAACAAGACAACCTATTTTATTCTAGGGTGTATTTTGGATTGTGCTGAAAGAGAATTCTCACCTTCACGTGTTCTTTGAACAACTTTGGTGCTCCGTCTGATGACTGCTTTGTTCCTAATGTCTGGTCTCGTCTTCTTTCTGGCTACCACAGTCTTTCCTGATACGCTCCTCTTCTTTAATGGTGTCATGGTCTTCTTTACAACTTTAAGAGGCTTCTTGACGAGATTTATCAAGGGCTTATCATCAGAATCAGAACTCACCTCTTCCTCTGACAATTAAAACAGGATGAAGCAAAAAATATTAGAGAAATTCAACGACCCAAATTCAGCGACCCAACCTGATCTGCCAGGATATTGTGCAATACAATTGAAAAAGTGCTTTGCAGAATTAGTTACCTCTGCTCATTTTCCCTTCAATTTTATTACAGTTGTTGCTGTTTGATTCCTTAGTGACACACCTCTTCAGTATTGTCCTTTCAGTCCCTTTAGATGGAAACTTCTTGGTCAGATTTATTAATGGCTCATCATCAGAGCTGTCATCTGAGGTCTCTGATCATGCAATCAGAAAACAAAACATTTGAATTAGAAACAAGGATACAAGTTTCCAAAAATGTTATGTCACGGTGAAAGCATGGAGCCAAGAGGCGATATGTATTCTCACCTATACTCCTGTTGTGTTTTTTAAAAACTTTTCTGGGCTTTTTAATGCCAGGTGTTTTTCTGGCTGTAGTGGTGGGTGTCTTCGTTCGCATTTGTGTCTTGAGTTTGTCGACCATGTTAATCAGGGGCACGTCATCTGAGCTGTCACCTGATGATGAATCTAGTTACATAGAAGAACAAATGTGAAGAGGAAAGCAAGTTTAGTCCCGCTGAATCCATTTAGCTCATTTCTGTATTTATATTCTAATTACAAGATTTGAGGAACTAGTCTCACCTGTGCTTATTTTATTAGTGTTCTGTGAGCTATTTCTGCGCTTCTTCACATCGTTCATCTCTCTGGCTGTGTTGAAAGGTCTCTTTTTGAATGGCAATGATGTCTGTTTAGGGATCTTTCTAATCATCTTTATCAAGGGCTCATCGTCTGAGCTATCATAGGAGTCCTCATTCTGGGTTGAACCTACAATTATGACAAAGACTAAATCAATTGATACCTCCTTCCATTCAGAATAGTAGTGTGTGGGTTTGTGTGTGTGTTGTACAATATTCAGGGCATAGCCTACATGTTGAGGAGCTTGAGAGGGGTTCCCACCTGTGAATTTGTTGTTTGTCTTCTTGATGCCATTACCTGTTCCTCTTTTGATATCAGTAGTCCCTGGCCTCTTTGCTTGTACGGTGGCTTTTTTAGCTCTGGAAAGTTTATTCAGCAACTTCGTCAAGGGCTCATCATCTGAGGTGTCATCCAACCCTAATCACATAAACAGTGAATATGATGATAAACAATATATAATCATAAATATATAATTATAAATATATTTAATAGGTGTTTAAAGGTTTTAATTTCACTGTAGTGTTTGCTCACCAGAATCTTTTCTAGTGCTATTCTTTGACTCAGGTTCAGGTTGTCGGTTCTGGTCTTTTTCACCCTGAGTCCCATTGTGTTCAATGTGCTGCGGCTTCTTCTTTACTAATGCAATTAGGGGTTCATCATCGGAGCTGTCATCCAAGGACTCTAACCGTACTGCCAGAAAACATGTTAAAAGAATACAACTGCTAGCTATAAGTCATTGCATATGTTCGAGGGTTATATCGTTAGGGTCCTTGGATGACTTGTCTAATTAAATAAAGGTTAAATAAATAAAATATTCACCTGTGCGTGTCTCCACCATGTTTTGACTTCCACTTCTTCTGCTCAATCTGAAGCTCAAGTTAAAATGCGCGAGGATATACACAAAAATTGAATACTCAAATAACACACTAGTATGTAAATATAGCTAGCGATTTACTCAACAAGTAAAAACCTTGATCCGCCGATTGCCTTTCCAAGATATGCAAGACTGCAAGATGTCAATTTCCTTTTGTTTACACTTGCTAGAAGCACCGAGCTCTGCGCTAGAACAGAGAGGAAAAGGCGGAGCGAGAGATTTTACTCCACCTAAAATCTTTCCACGAAATAAATCCACGAAGTGAGGAATTTTTGTATGGAATTGTATGTAAAAAAAAATGTATTTGCTAATTTACTACCTGAGGCTTATTTTATCGAATAGAAGTTTCGAAATTGTTAGGTTGAATGCACTGATATAAGTAGACCTACGTGGCATTTCGGAAACGACTTTATATTGCAGTTGTGCCTGTTGTCATAGAGATAGATAGAGGACTCATCATAGATAGCATAGCCATTGCCATAGTTGGATTCCGCCATTTTAAGGTAGACAACTGGGAGGGGATTCCAATAAGTTGTGAGCAATCAGCCAATGTAAAAGAAGAAAAAACACTACTTAAAAAATTGAGATAGCCCCAATGGCGCTGCCCATGCTGCCACAGACGCTAATAATGGCACAATTACAAATATGAGTCCTCTATCTATCTCTATGGCATGTTGTTCTGCCTTGTCATTGGCTAGAAGGGTCCCACCTGATGTCACCTCCTCACGTCTGCCTTCCATCTTTGAGGACATGTAATTCCATTTTTAGAGCGGTCACTTGACTATCTTGTCAATCTAAATGACAATCTTCGACTAGAAGGCTCGATGTCCCTATTTGATGACGTCATGGTCCAGCATTTTGTGTTCAATATACAAAACTACTGGGAGCCTACTTGTAAATGAAGAGGGTCTTTTACTTAATTATAAGGCATTTTTTATCACTTTACAAGATCCCTGTAACATCTAAAGATTGTTTTAGATGCCATTCCATCTGGTGTTGCTTTATTTTTCATTAAATCTGTTGACTCATCAGTCCATCCAACAACAGTAGAGCTCTACGAGCCTTGTTGGAATGGTTTTATTGATAAAATCTTCTTTGAGAAAAAGTTTGGATGTTACCACACACATACCTACTTATTAATAAAATTAGGACGTTTTTAAAAAATGTATTATTCATAAATATTATCATGCCAACTACTATATGAAGAAATTTAAGAAAAACATCCATTCAAATTGTACCTTTTGTAATGACCACCGAGAAACAGTGTTGCATCTTTTTTTGCTTTGTATTCATGTAAGGAATCTGTGGCAAGATATCAGTAGATTTCTAACTGAACACATTTATGAAGATTTTAAACTATTGTGGAGAGATGTACTGCTTGGATTCTTTTTTAAGTTGAAACAATTTTAAGTAATTCATTTATAATTATTCTTTCAGTCAAATTTCATATACACAAATGTACCTTTACAAACATTTTTTTTTTTTTTTATCTTACAAAAAAAATTATCTATATTTTAAATACTCTACCAACAAAAAAAGCTGTTTGAATTATAAAATGTGTGTATACCCCATAGAAGGTCTTTGTGTAATGTGATATTGTACACCCTAGCCCAAATGTTCTTTATATAGACTTGTGTTCCCCAATGTACTTTTTGTATTGATTTGTTAATAATAATAATAATAAAGTATAAAAAGGATGAGTACTCGAACCCCCCCCCCCAAAAAAATACAAAACAATAATGTAAAACAATTCTAAACTAAATGGGTGTCTTCATTCTGCCGATTAAGTTACAAAACATTTCTTAAAAGGAAGCAAACTGAACTTAACAGGGAGGAACATACCTGAATTATTATTTATTTGCTTCAGTTTGGTTCTTAAACGCTAAACAGCTTCCATAGTGAATATACTAGAGTTTGTAGTTGATAAATTCAGGTAGATCCCTCCCCGTTTGATTCTGTTTTCGCCGTTTGGTTCCTTATTATTAACGGTTTCGCAACAGAAGTCGTTTACTCCAATTAGAAACCGTTTACTCCAACCATTTACTCCAATTAGAAACCGTTTACTCCAACCATTTACTCCAATTAGAAACCGTTTACTCCAACCATTTACTCCAATTAGAAACCGTTTACTCCAACCATTTACTCCAATTGCAATGAAAACAAATTTCTATTGGACAAATTTCCCTCCCCATTTCGTTACCGTTTGCTTCGTACAGTAAATGGTTAATGGTTTCCGTTGCAAAACATTTTTTGCAAAAGACGAAACGTTTTGCAACGGACTCTGACTAATGAATACACCCCTGTAGCGTGACAAATCAGTGCAGTCCATTAAGTCTCAATTAAGTGAGTAGGTCATAATGTAGTTAGTTTGGTTCATTTATTAAGCTACACATGTTTAATAAATGTCATGTTCGAACATGGTGTCAGAATATAGACAGAGGAACATGATAAGTGTGGTAGCCAACTAAAGCCTCAATAACCTGGAAAGAGAGAGAGAACTGTCAAATGTTTTCAACTTTTCTTGCTAAAAACAATGCAGGTACAACTAATACCCAATTGAAGGCTACACTAACTAACCAGTCACTCTGATTAAAGCCAAATGACCCATCCTTATTTGGTGTTTTTTATTTGGCCCAGTTTATGAAAACGTGAATTATAATTAATTAATTAATAATTACAAAAACAAAACAAAAAAAACACTAATGCAGAAGTACTCATTTACATAACGTCTCAACTAAAATAATATTAGTCCTTGGACAGTTAAGCGCTCATTATCCCCACACACACACATTGGAACATAAAAAGGGCAGCAGGTAGCCTAGCGGTTAGAGCATTGGGCCAGTAACCGAAAGGCTGCTGTTTCGAATACCCAATTCGACAAGGTGAAAAATCTGTCGATGTGCCCTTGAGCAAGGCACTTAATCCTAATTTGCTCCGGCGACGTACTACTATGGCTGATCCTGTAAAACAACACATTTCACTGCACCTATCTGGTGTATCTGACTATAAAACATATATTTGTATTCTTTTTTTTAAAGCCATTAATGATGTGTGATATTGACAAACAAATGGCGAAGATCCATATTGAATGCAAATACCGTTTAACCATTTGTACATCAAAATGAATTGTTTAGGAGCATACGTGTGCTGCTGATCCTGAATTATAGTGATCTCCAACTAAACCAACAAGATGCGTCATATTTCACTCATAATAAACAGAAAAACTTAACCATAACATTTCAAACAGCATTATAGCCATCTCTGCTCACACGAGGTAATGTACACACAAGAAGAAGACACCACTTAAAGAGGAGCAACTTGGGGAACGAATGCTTTGCGCTGTACAACGGCGATGTCTTTATGCTGGTATCGTGTGACTGCTCAAAGGGAAGGAGTTACAAAGCAGCTATTTTACTTGCTTCTCGGACGCCACTCAAATAGGCTCCTGTTACCGTCTGAGGAAAGTGCCTGTTGGTCGCCTGAAGATAGAAAAGCAGGAGAAAAACAAAATGTTAAATCAGGTGCCGTATCTATCAAGCGTCTCAGAGTAGGAGTACTGATCTAGGATCAGGTCTCATCTGTGCATGTCATCTGATTCCTTGTGATCTAAAAGGCAAAACTGGTCCTCAATCAGCAGTCCTACTCTGAGATGCTTCTCATGGATGTTCTCTTTCAAGTGAAGGCCTGTAGTAATCCATTGGTATAAGATACAGGAGGCTGGTGGCACCTTAATTGGGGAGGACAGGCTCGTGGTAATGGCTGGAGTGGAATAAGTGGAATGGTATCAAACACATCAAACACACATGGTTTCCATGGTTTCCAGGTGTTTGATGCCATTCCATTTGCTCTGTTCCAGACATTATTATGAGCCGTCCTCCCCTCAGCAGCCTACACTGGTGTACGATGATAAAATGGAGTCAAGGTCTTACCTCCCCAGCAAAGAACACCTTTCCTTGCACATCTTCAGCAATGATGTCATAGGCCTCCCCGCTGCCCCCTGTCTTCACGAAGCTGTATGACATCTGAGACCACATGTCTCTGCTCCACCGAGTCACAAAGTAATTCACCGGATCGGGGACCTCCTACAAGGGAAAAATACGTAAAGATACAGGTACAACATTATTTATTTATTTGGCATTTATTTTGTATACCTTAAAAATGTCACTTGTAGTAGTCCTAATGTAATGTGTGGTTTTCTCTTCAAAGTAGACAGTTGTTCTAATACCTGCTCCTTGAAGAGTTCACGCAGCACCTTCATGCACTGATCAGCGACATCTTTGTCCTCCATGTCCCTGATAGAAGGCACAGCTTCACCACTGATGACGGACATCAAGACACTCCGTTTTCCCTGCAGAATGGGCCAAGACAGGAACACGTCTTTTTCTCTGGTTCTCTTTTTTTTTTTTTTTTTACATATTCAGCATACATTCCTGTCCACAATTCAACAGGTTCACTTCAATGAACATGCTGCAAAAACCTCAGCTGTCTCTAATGTCTACATAACAGCATTTCTCTCCTTTGAAATAACAGATGTTTACATAGTAGTTAAGTAAGTATAGCTGGAGTACAAAGATGATTGGTGGAATCTCACCTGTGGATCCATGTCATAGAACACACCAAACATCCCTCTCTTGTCAGGACTGGGTGGAATGTGGCCAAAGTAATCTGCTCCTTGGATCTTTCCGTCCCAGAAGCGAAACGGGAACTGCAGAGCAACCTGAGAGTAGGAATGTGTGTTAAGACAGTTTCTGATGAAGACAACTTGTCTGTCGAAACGTTGGTTAATTAGGTTATTAAATTATTGCATCTGATCTCCGAGAGTGAGGGTCTCCTTTTCTTTTTTCAAGTGTTCTACTCCGCTAGCCAGCACCTCTAATAAACAGGTGTTCTACTCAACTAGCCAGCACCTCTAATAAACAGGTGTTCTACTCAACTAGCCAGCACCTCTAATAAACAGGTGTTCTACTCCGCTAGCCAGCACCTCCAATAAACAGGTGTTCTACTCAACTAGCCAGCACCTCTAATAAACAGGTGTTCTACTCAACTAGCCAGCACCTCTAATAAACAGGTGTTCCAGCCAGCACCTCCAATAAACAGGTGTTCTACTCAACTAGCCAGCACCTCTAATAAACAGGTGTTCTACTCAACTAGCCAGCACCTCTAATAAACAGGTGTTCTACTCCGCTAGCCAGCAGCTCTAATAAACAGGTGTTCTACTCAACTAGCCAGCACCTCTAATAAACAGGTGTTCTACTCCGCTAGCCAGCACCTCTAATAAACAGGTGTTCTACTCCGCCAGCCAGCACCTCTAATAAACAGGTGTTCTACTCCGCTAGCCAGCACCTCTAATAAACAGGTGTTCTACTCAACTAGCCAGCACCTCTAATAAACAGGTGTTCTACTCAACTAGCCAGCACCTCTAATAAACAGGTGTTCTACTCCGCTAGCCAGCACCTCTAATAAACAGGTGTTCTACTCCGCTAGCCAGCACCTCTAATAAACAGGTGTTCTACTCCGCTAGCCAGCACCTCTAATAAACAGGTGTTCTACTCCGCTAGCCAGCACCTCTAATAAACAGGTGTTCTACTCCGCTAGCCAGCACCTCTCCTAAACAGGTGTTCTACTCCGCTAGCCAGCACCTCTAATAAACAGGTGTTCTACTCCGCTAGCCAGCACCTCTAATAAACAGGTGTTCTACTCAACTAGCCAGCACCTCTAATAAACAGGTGTTCTACTCCGCTAGCCAGCACCTCTAATAAACAGGTGTTCTACTCCGCTAGCCAGCACCTCTAATAAACAGGTGTTCTACTCAACTAGCCAGCACCTCTAATAAACAGGTGTTCTACTCCGCTAGCCAGCACCTCTAATAAACAGGTGTTCTACTCCGCTAGCCAGCACCTCTAATAAACAGGTGTTCTACTCCGCTAGCCAGCACCTCTAATAAACAGGTGTTCTACTCAACTAGCCAGCACCTCTAATAAACAGGTGTTCTACTCAACTAGCCAGCACCTCTCCTAAACAGGTGTTCTACTCCGCCAGCCAGCATCTCTAATAAACAGGTGTTATACTCCGATAGCCAGCACCTCTCCTAAACAGGTGTTCTACTCCGCTAGCCAGCACCTCTCCTAAACAGGTGTTCTACTCCGCTAGCCAGCACCTCTAATAAACAGATGTTCTATTCCAGCCAGCACCTCTCCTAAACAGGTGTTCTACTCCAGCCAGCACCTCTCCTAAACAGGTGTTCTACTCCGCTAGCCAGCATCTCTAATAAACAGGTGTTCTACTCCGCTAGCCAGCACCTCTAATAAACAGGTGTTCTACTCCTCTAGCCAGCATCTCTAATAAACAGGTGTTCTACTCCCCTAGCCAGCACCTCTAATAAACAGGTGTTCTACTCCGCTAGCCAGCATCTCTAATAAACAGGTGTTCTACTCCGCCAGCCAGCACCTCTAATAAACAGGTGTTCTACTCCGCCAGCCAGCACCTCTAATAAACAGGTGTTCTACTCCGCCAGCCAGCACCTCTAATAAACAGGTGTTCTACTCCGCCAGCCAGCACCTCTAATAAACAGGTGTTCTACTCCGCCAGCCAGCACCTCTAATAAACAGGTGTTCTACTCCGCTAGCCAGCACCTCTAATAAACAGGTGTTCTACTCCGCTAGCCAGCACCTCTAATAAACAGGTGTTCTACTCCGCTAGCCAGCACCTCTAATAAACAGGTGTTCTACTCCGCCAGCACCTAATAAACAGGTGTTCCAGCACCTCTAATAAACAGGTGTTCTACTCAACTAGCCAGCACCTCTAATAAACAGGTGTTCTACTCCGCTAGCCAGCACCTCTCCTAAACAGGTGTTCTACTCCGCTAGCCAGCACCTCTAATAAACAGGTGTTCTACTCCGCTAGCCAGCACCTCTAATAAACAGGTGTTCTACTCAACTAGCCAGCACCTCTAATAAACAGGTGTTCTACTCCGCTAGCCAGCACCTCTAATAAACAGGTGTTCTACTCCGCTAGCCAGCACCTCTAATAAACAGGTGTTCTACTCAACTAGCCAGCACCTCTAATAAACAGGTGTTCTACTCCGCTAGCCAGCACCTCTAATAAACAGGTGTTCTACTCCGCTAGCCAGCACCTCTAATAAACAGGTGTTCTACTCCGCTAGCCAGCACCTCTAATAAACAGGTGTTCTACTCAACTAGCCAGCACCTCTAATAAACAGGTGTTCTACTCAACTAGCCAGCACCTCTCCTAAACAGGTGTTCTACTCCGCCAGCCAGCATCTCTAATAAACAGGTGTTATACTCCGATAGCCAGCACCTCTCCTAAACAGGTGTTCTACTCCGCTAGCCAGCACCTCTCCTAAACAGGTGTTCTACTCCGCTAGCCAGCACCTCTAATAAACAGATGTTCTATTCCAGCCAGCACCTCTCCTAAACAGGTGTTCTACTCCAGCCAGCACCTCTCCTAAACAGGTGTTCTACTCCGCTAGCCAGCATCTCTAATAAACAGGTGTTCTACTCCGCTAGCCAGCACCTCTAATAAACAGGTGTTCTACTCCGCTAGCCAGCATCTCTAATAAACAGGTGTTCTACTCCCTAGCCAGCACCTCTAATAAACAGGTGTTCTACTCCGCTAGCCAGCATCTCTAATAAACAGGTGTTCTACTCCGCCAGCCAGCACCTCTAATAAACAGGTGTTCTACTCCGCCAGCCAGCACCTCTAATAAACAGGTGTTCTACTCCGCCAGCCAGCACCTCTAATAAACAGGTGTTCTACTCCGCCAGCCAGCACCTCTAATAAACAGGTGTTCTACTCCGCCAGCCAGCATCTCTAATAAACAGGTGTTCTACTCCGCCAGCCAGCACCTCTAATAAACAGGTGTTCTACTCCGCCAGCCAGCACCTCTAATAAACAGGTGTTCTACTCCGCCAGCCAGCACCTCTAATAAACAGGTGTTCTACTCCGCCAGCCAGCACCTCTAATAAACAGGTGTTCTACTCCGCCAGCCAGCACCTCTAATAAACAGGTGTTCTACTCCGCCAGCCAGCACCTCTAATAAACAGGTGTTCTACTCCGCCAGCCAGCACCTCTCCTAAACAGGTGTTCTACTCCTCTAGCCAGCACCTCAAATAAACAGGTGTTCTACTCCGATAGCTAGCACCTCTAATAAACAGGTGTCTGTTTCTTTCGCCTCCAGATTATCAAGACAGTTTCTGGTGACAGGGTGAACCAGTTTCATTTACATCACTCAGACTGTGTCGCAGCTCTAAACCCTTACCTTTTCAATGAGACCTGCTCCAAGACTGTGGATGGCTTTCAGCTTTCTCTCAGGAAGAGGAGGGTTGAATTGAATTATATTCTTCTGGAGTAAAGTCAATGGGACTGTCACCAGAACCTAAAAAAAAGCCCAAATAAATGTTCCCAAAACTACAGTTAAGAGTGGAGTGTCAGGGAAGACGACTGTACTTTAACATGCATCATTACTCTGTAAATAAACAAATGAGTCCATACTTTCTGTGCTGTCCACTGAGTCCCATTGGATGAGGTAACTTTGACTATATCCCCTGAGTAATCGATAGCTTGAACCTACAATGAAACAAGTGTACTGTGATTGTGAGGCATTGCTCGAAATGCTTGAGTCCAAAACAAAATTGAGAAACCTCTCACTTGTATCTAACTACATACTACAACCAAGATGAGAGGAGAATGGGCAACGAAAGGAACATAAGGAGATATTATTGGGACGCACCCTAAGTGTGCACTTGTTCACACATCTAAAAAGCATTGAATTGCTTAAGGCATTGGCTAGTAGGAGTTTCCAGCATATTTCTCATACCAGTCATTTCCTTTCAAATCAGTGAAGGGAAGTAGACAAGTGCACACTTTGAGAGGAAGGAGAGATAATTGGGACATAGTATTTGTTGGCTCACCGGGCTCTTGATGCGGATGTCGAGGCCCTCAGCCAGTTTGTTAAGCACAGACGAATAGCCCTCTGTCAGCAGTGTATGGTCTCCTGAGAACTGAGCAAAGAACTCATTGTGGTCCCAGGATCGAGCCGACACCTGCGAACACACACACACACACACACACACACACACACACACACACACACACACACACACACACGGACTAAATTCAGGGGTTAAAGCAACAACAAAATATCCCATGACTGAAACTTAAGACGATCTCAGATGGATTGTCTGGGGACAAGTTAACCTCCACTTTCATGTAAGAACGTCATAACCATCATGCTTTCAGGAAAGAGAATCATTTTGTACATGTACCCTTGCTTAGGGGGTCCGGGGTCCTCAACGGGATAATGTTTTTTCACAAGGACTGAGAAGCTCAGTTCTGGTGACTTAAAAAAAAAAAACATTCTACTCAAAAAAAACATGAAAATAAAATGACGCTGACACCAATATAATTTAATATAATATAATTTCCACTTCCAAAAATGGGCCCAATAACTATAGGTAAAAATGATACTAAAAGTATTTGAACATATTGGATCATTCATATAGCCTATGCATGGTCTATATTATCAGGTATGCTATCAAGAATAAGCATTAGCACCTGTAGCCCAACTGATAGATAGCATAGTGGCTATAAATTATACATAGGCTGAAGCATGGGTTTGGTCCATCTGCATTTACCCCATAGAACACCAAATCCTGATTGTTATTATTCATTTATTATAAATACATCCTTATTAATTAGTATTCACTTCACTTTTTTTTTCTATTACAAAGTATGTCATTGCCCTTTGAAGGCAACATTGCCCATTTTAAGAGCTCTGTTGTACAGTTGCACCTAAACCATTCTTGAAACGCTGGTTGTAAAACTGCAGGGTAGCCTAGTGGTTAGAGTGTTGGACTAGTAACCGGAAGGTTGAAAGTTCAAACCCCCGAGCTGACAAGGTACAAATCTGTCTTTCTGCCCCTGAACAGGCAGTTAACCCGCTGTTTCTAGGCCGTCATTGAAAATAAGAATTTGTTCTTAACTGACTTGCCTAGTTAAATAAAGGTTAAATAAATAAAAAATGTGTAAAACTACACCACGCGCAATTGAAGGAGTATAGAAATAAATGTGGTAGCAATGGAAAACTGGGATCCCACTCTACTTTTAGCAAAGGTCAAAACTGCTTTCAAAAGTGTTTTCCCACGAATGCATTGGCTCTCAATGAGCCTCGAGAGGAATATTTATAAAAAACAAGCCAACTTGGTAAATAGGTCAAATATTCTACTCTGGGGTTGTCTGATTTTGTTTTAATAACATTAAAATGGCAAAACAAATTGTAGCATAGTCTTTGAATGACTTTACAAGCAGCTACAGTAGACTAGACGCCGCTGTCGGACTGGAGCGCTGCTGTGGTGCGCATGACAGACTATGTAATTCCCTTCGTCTGAACATCGGAGTGTCATCAACAATCATGCATGTCAGTTGAATACAAACAGTGTAACAGAAAATAAAATACTTGAGAATACATTTATTTGGGAATATATTTCATAGCCTAATAGAGACAAGCATGTCTGTTCTATGTCATCTCCAAACCAGATTTTATTGAGCATCTTCACTGATCGGGGAAAAGAAAAGAAAAAACGACTTCTCCAGAATCCATATGATGGAAATCCGGTGCTGTAACAGAGACCTTTAACCCCTGACTATGTTGTCATAACTCTCCTACGGTCACTTCATGGACTGTCACAAGAGACAGGGTAGGAATGATCTCATCCTCAGACCTGGTCCAGTGTGCTTCCACAGGCATATTCCAGGTTGCTGAGATGGAACTGAAGCACTTTCTCCTCCAATTGGCTGAACTGGACCCCAGACTCCTGAAGGAATGTCTTGTAGACCTCCTGGATTTTCTCTGGAAGTGAAAATTGTAAAATGATAGAAACTAGAAACTGACCAAATGTCTATCACTACTTCATATATAAGCAAATCATTGAGTGACTAGGGTTGCAAAATGACGATGTCCCAAAATTCCCAAGTCTTCCAGAAATCCTGGTTGGAATATTTCTGGAATCAGGAGTAAATAAATATAAATTCTGTGATTACTCTAAAAGCCGGGTTTATGCTACACGATTTTACCCCATATTCTAACCCAAAATCTGCAATGCTCTTGTAGTGTGAGATGTGCAACGACGCGTTTTGAGAACAGTGATGAGCAACAGCCAATGAGAGCTCGCCAGAAAAGAAGCCAGTGAGACATCACCCAAGACATGTAGACTCTGGATCAGGAGCCATGACTACTACTAGTATGCGTTTGTACTTGCCTTTAACCAACGGAAAAGTAGCACATTTTTACAGCTTTGAAGTTCACAAGCAATGTTATTCAATTCAAAACATTGGCTAGTTATTTCAACTCTGTTTGACTGAAAACATTTGAGGCTGCTTTGAGCCACAGCTTGTTGGAGCTACGTTAACTCTAAATCACATCATCGTTTTGGTGAGAAAGCGTGCTATGAAGAATCCTCAAGACCAAGTGAATAATCTTGTAGTGTGTGACCCCTGTCTGTGCCACACCGTTTAGTGTTTGTGCCACACCGTTTACTGTGACCCCTGTTTGTGCCACACCGTTTACTGTGACCCCTGTCTGTGCCACACCGTTTACTGTGACCCCTGTCTGTGCCACACCGTTTACTGTTACCCCTGTCTGTGCCACACCATTTAGTGTGTGACTCCTGTCTGTGCCACACTATTTAGTGTGTGACCCCTGTCTGTGCCACAGCGTTTAGTGTGTGACCCCTGTCCGTGCTACAGCGTTTAGTGTGACTCCTGTCTGTGCCACAGCATTTACTGTGTGACTCTTGTCTGTGCCACACCACTACAGGAAAGGTGGTTGTTTAATGTGAGAGGTTAAGCGATGTTAGGATTTTGAAAGTCGTGTAGTATATACACCAGGCTTTACCGCTATTTCTGTAAAACCTTGGAATTTTGGGGAAAGTTACCAGATTTCGCAACCCTAGGAGTGACCACAAATGTGTTGTACCTCCCAGAGGAGTGTCCTGGTTCTGAGACTTGTCTTTTCTCCATTCTGACACCACATCCAGGATGGCGTTAAAGTGGAAGTCCATGCGCTTATCGATGGCCGGGTCTGTGGCACTCCCTCCCTCCTGGAACAGGTCACACCTCTCCCCCAGCTTGTGCATTTTAATGCTGAGCTACATACAAGAGAAGCAACTGAGTATGTGAATACTTGTAGGATCCGAAAGATTTCGGAGGCATCTATTAGCAGTTACACAATACTAAATGAAATGAGGCAGCAGCATAAAAAATACAACGTTTTTTGGTTGAACTTTGGGTGAATGATTAGAAATGTTGACATTGAAAAATCCTGTTTTCAAGGTACGGTTTGTGAGTGAATGACTGAGTGCCAGTAGTTTGTGTCAGGGTTGTTACAAAGAATCTCTCACCTGCTCACTCATCAGTGCAATTGGGTTGTTCACACAGCCGTTCACAATCTGAGCCCCCCGACCCACAGTGACGCCGCCCAGCGATGTATCGTCCCACACCCGCCCTCCAATCCGCTCACTCGCCTCGAGCATCACCACCTGTGATTGGATCAAACACTTGGAGGTTAAAGTTCATGAAGAAGGCACAGCCACAGAACTCATCAGCAGTTATTCATTCAATATGGTGTGAACAATATTATGTATACCTCATTTCAGACCAAGAACATCTTACGGGTTATTATAGGAGTAGGTTCCATATCTGGACACCCAGCTAGCACATTTGTTTCCTTGGAAGTTGTGGAAACGTATGTTATTGATTTCCATAGGTTCTGGGAATGAACTCATACGTTTCCTGACGGGTAAAACTGAACATTTTTTTAAATGTTCTGAGAATGTAAGTAAAAAATATCACCTGTTCTGGGAACATACATTTTTAGAGGTTTCAGGGAGGTTCTGAGAACAAAAATGATAGGTTATTTGAAGGTAATTAAATAACGTTCTGAGAACATGTTCAATAGGAAACAAGCACTCATTAAGATCAGGTGTGGCCAATTAGTGGACTCTGCCAACACACCTGAACACACTTAAGTTTTGTTGAGGCTGAGAACAGAATGTATATTTTTTTAAATTTACGTTCTCAGAACGTTCTTTGAACGTTACTAATGTCATCTTGTGGTTTTTATGGAAAGTTTTCTGAGAAAATTACTTTAAATAGGACCATGAGGAAACCTGTAGAAAACGTTATGCTGAAGTACTGAAATTCCCACCTAACATGGAACCCAAACAGGCTGCGCACGTGCGCCATCGTTCATAATTTTATTTTGTCCCGCCACACGAAACGCGATCACAACACGCAGGTTAAAATATCAAAACAAACTCTGAACCAATTATATTAATTTGGGGACAGGTCGAAAAGCATTAAACATTTATGGCAATTTAGCTTGCACTTGCTAGCTAATTTGTCCTATTTAGCTAGCTTGCTGTTGCTAGCTAATTTGTCCTGGGATATAAACATTGAGTTGTTATTTTACCTGAAATGCACATGGTCCTCTACTCCGCCAATTAATCCACACATAAAACGGTCAACCGAATCGTTTCTAGTCATCTCTCTTCCTTCCAAGCTTTTTCTTCTCTTGACTTTATATTGCGATTGGCAACTTTCATAAATTAGGTGCATTACTGCCACTGACCTCGTTCATCTTTCAGTGGGTATAACCAATGAGGAGATGGCACGTGGGTACCTGCTTCAATAAACCAATGCACCATTCCCAGAACATTGTAGGAAGTTCTGGGAATGACCATAGGACAACCACGCTCTCACCAAGCTCTAAGAAACATAAGGTTCTCAGAACGTTATGTGCTAACTGGGTATGGTCAAAACATCAAAAACAAAATGAACACTTGAAGTAGTTCTACATTTTAAATCTTAAAATAATACCTGCATGCCAAAGTTTTGCAGTTGCCGCGCAGCAGCCAGCCCCGATGCCCCGGCTCCAATCACAATCACGTTCTTCTGCAAAGACCAACAAAAACTCTGTATGAGCTGCAGAACATAACTGGACAAAGTTGATGGTAGAAAATTAGACACACTCACGTTGTGGTAGCGCTCGGGAAGCAGGGGCTGTTTGACTGATAGAACCCCAGTGTTGATCAGACCCTTCCTGGTCATGAAGAGAAGCACCCTGTCCATTTCCTGTACACAACGCACACGTACCAGCCCTCTCACAATGATGTGGGGAGCACAGTTCTGGGGTGTCAGCACCTCCTAGACATGAGAGGAAGGGACGTGTTTAATCATTACCACCAGGCCCTGTTGTGTTTAATTGATAGAAAATAAAATGTAATTTCTCCTAGGTCATGTAACTCCATTGTTTTTCATCACTATTCTATTAGTCTCTCGTCAAATATAGGTATGTGACTAGATGGCTGGGTTATGTGAAATAACATGTGGAAAGAGAAAGGTACTCCACACAAACCAGGTGGATGCTAGTGGATGATCCAGCCTACCTACGGAGGAAGAGGAGATGGCGTGTCTGATGTAGACCTCTAGGCCTGTCTACCAGTATCTGACTGACGTTTCTCCCTGCCTGTCTATCATCGACGCTCCCTCCGCTCAAGCTACTGACTGTCTTTTCAAACTGCCTCTGAAGCTGTGAAAAACCATCAATTCATGAACTAACAGATCTCTACATTTCTTATTATTTTTATTATTATTATTACTACTACTATGACGCATCCAAAAAGCGTCTAATTTAAACAGTGTAGGACTTATCTGTCTGGCTACCTTACAGCCTCTGTGCCAGGAGGCCAGGATAAGGTTACGCAGGGCCAGGTACATGGTGGGGTCACGGGAAAACTCTGGAAACTCATAGAGCTCATCCAGCTCCATCATGTCCGGTCGCACACACAAGGCCTTCCCACACTCGTTGGGTTGGTAAAAGGGCTGGAAGTATGGACACAGCCCTGGAACTGAACACAAAGTATGAGTTAGAGAACATGCATTTACTGACCACGAGTGACTGGTGGTTCAACAGACTAGCTAAGATAATAGAAAGAAAAGTAGCCTAGACTTAAGCAATAAGGCACAAGGGGGTGTGGTATATGGTCAATTATACAACGGCTAAAGGCTGTTCTAGACACAACGCATCACGGAGTGCCTGGACAGACCCCTTAGCCATGGTATATTGGCCATATACCACAAACCCATGAGGTGCCTTATTGCTATTATAAACTGGTTACCAATGTAATTAGGTCAGTACAAATACATGTTTTATCAAACCTGGTGCTATACGGTCTGATATACCACGGCTGTCAGCCAATCAGCATTCCAGACTCGAACCACCCATTTTATTATGGATATTAACGACTTGCCGATTTACTGGTTCCTTAGCTCTGGGTCGCATTCCCTTCTCTGTGAAGTAGAGCAACAGAGTTGAGATGTGGATTCTCTCCCATCCCCGATGGACTTACTCTGTGGTGGGATGGCTCTGCAGTGCTCTGCCCTCAACTCAGCATGAGAGTGGTTGCTGGTGGATCCTGAGGGGCTCATGCCCACACAGTCGGGATAGTAGGCTGTGAGGAAAGGGTTGGCCGGGCTGTCCTTAAATAACGGGGGCAGGATCAGCATGGAATGCCACCAGCTGTCGATCACCTCCGCCACTCTCTGTGGAACACAACAAGGTTCCGAATAAGAGCAAGGCTGCAGTGATACTTTAAATTGTTGACTGAAAATGAAGGAACACAGAAGGTAATTTTTCAAGACAGTCACTCACCAAATCTTCTGGCAGAGAGCACTGGTCTGGCCCTTCGGTCTGTAGATATAAACATGTGATATTATGGCACTATCATGAAATGTCAATCAAGTTATTGTTGATTATGTTGTTGTCTCTTCCTCCTGCTACTTCCTGTTTACCTTGACATTGTTGAACTTCATGCCACAGCGATACGTGGCTGCTAGTGAGGCAGTGAGCTGGATCTCCTTGGTTAGCTGACGCCATTTCCCACAGTCTGGCTTAGTGCATTGGACCTGGAAACCAATCACAATGGAGTGAATGTGTTTGAATTACTCACTTGATGGAGAGTGACCTGAATACTATGCCAGTTAGCTGGACATTTCGGGGTTGAAAGGCAGCTGTGTTGCTCTCACCCAGTATGGAAGCTGTTGATCGGCCATGAAAGCTTTCAGACTGGGCTCACTCTTCCCATTGCCAGTCCAAACCCTCTTCCAGGATGCATATGTCTCATAGCCATCTTTGTGACTGATAAACCAAGGAAAGATATAGTCATTACATTCAGATCAACAGAGAACAGGTGTCCATGATGACATGTTTGACAAAATGACAACGTTATTTTTTTAATTAGACTGTTAACCTTCTATAGTAGTGATCGAAACACTCGTTGCAAAAGTGCTCCCCGCAGGACAAATGGTACCACCGAGAAGTGTAGCCGTTTTTGGCGCACCTGAAAGAAAGACGGAGAGCAGTCAGACAACCTGTCAGCAAGTACTCAACACACTGACTGTGATGTCATACTTTCTCTCCATTGTGTTCCAACAGGTGACATCACTCATACGGGACACTTGTACCTCAACTGATCAGTGCAGGGCAGAACCGTCACACTATTTGATGTAAGAGGCAGGCAGTTAACCCACTGTTCCTAGGCTGTCATTGAAAATAAGAATTTGTTCTTAACTGACTTGCCTGGTTAAATAAAGGTAAAATAAAAATTTTAAAAGACAGTGGCAGAACTCCCATACTTGCGTTCTAAATAGTAGGCATACGACAATAGAACGTATACAACATTTCTAAAACGTACTATGCTTTAAATAAACAGGATATCCTACTCATTTTGGCTTTTCATCTAGTACAATTCACTGTACACTTATTGAGGGGGAAACAAAATGTGTCTTTCCAGACGCATGTGTGTGTTTGACAACAGCTGATAATCAGAGAAGGTGACGCGTTGTACCAAAATGAACGAGCGGCGAGAATCAACCCAACAGCTCATCAGATGACGCATCCTCAGTATAGATTAGTATGTTGATATTAGTTGCTTACTGCATTAATTTGTACTAAACAGTACATTCTAAATAGTACGTAGTACAATTAGTACACAGTATGTAGTTTTAGTAAGTAGTAGGCAAGACAGATTTCGGACACAGCTGCCAATGACACTCTCTGGAAACCACCAGTGAAGTATAAACAGGAGTTGATACCAGATAGAACAATGAGATAGATATTTCACCAGATGTATAAATGTGAATTATCCGGTTGGCGTTTCCACTCAATACCAAATATGGTAGTGAGAGAAAGCCCAATGACTAGTAGTGGATGGATTTTGGCCGACATTCTGATAATTTACTCATCGATGAAACATCTCAATACAGTTTTCTGTTCCCAAAATCTGTTACAAACAGTGGACTAAGTTTTGTAGACTTTACCCTTTGCCAAAGCTTTAAAAAACGGCATTGTTTATAAGGAGTGCAAAGGCAAATTGAGTTATTGCACACGAGCACTTCAGAGTAGGTGTTCCATAACGGAAATATGCAAATGTGACTAGAAAGCGCCAATAGGATCTCACTAGCTCGTGCTTGGCTCTAACCACCTCCTTGCTTGTTCTGCCCACTATGACTAATTTGTTCCCATTTGAAATAACAGGCTGTTGTCTATGTTGGTTAAATTATTTAAAAAATATTTGATGATACCTTTCAGAGGCACTAGCAAAGCACACTGGGTATGTGGCTGAGCATCCAGCCTTTTCACACTTTCTGTACTTCTTCTCAGCTTGGTCCTCTTCTTCCTCTGTGTCAGTGGCTTTTCTTTTAGTCTGGAATCCAATGACAGACAGACTTCAATATCAAGGAAAATATGTTCATTATTGAAAGCAGAGAGATTGGTAAAAGGCAGGAGGCTCTTAATTAATAAGCTGACTGGATGGCAATAGGTAAAGTGAGTGAGAATGACTGAAAAAAGGTGGTCTCACTACACCACACAGTCCCAAACTAGCCAGAGCCGACAGATCTAGTATTGTGCCTAGCTCAGGTACAATACTAGATCTGCCAGCTCTGGTTTGTCCCAAAGCAACTGTATGAAGTCTGTTTTGTCTAATATTAGGGTGCACATATACCTGTCCAGGTGGAGGATTATTGCAGCGCTTCATTCTGACGTTCACCTGTCTACCAGAGGAGCGAAGGGACGACTGACCATCCCCAGATGATGACTCCATTGCTGTCCTCTTCTTGGCACGCCGAGCACCTGAAGCATTCACTGTATAATCTGTAAATTGACCACATATCATATCACTGAATGTGACCATGTCACAGCCTAGATAAAACATGTCATAACACATGACCTCTCATGTATTATTAAGTAATAATAGATTGCCAACATGAAGCTTACGTGCTGCCCCATCAACCAATATTCAGCTGCCCAAAACTAACAGCAATGTGGATATGCAAATGTGCCTCTGGCTAGCTGTTACGCTGGCTAGCGTTAGCTCAAAAGCTGAACTGTCAGACAATACCGTCAGAGTATGGAAATAGCGCGCTAACCTGCATCTGTCAGCATAGCTGGCTGTGCTCTATCTCTCCGATTCAGAGTCTATTCCTTTGTTTGAGACGATTTGAATAGCTATTTGTTATCAATCTGTCTTTGTTGTTGTTGTTATTCTGAGTAGGAAATGAAGGCGAAGCCAAAGATAGAAACTGTGGCTAAACTGACACCAAAACCTACTTCCGGTGTGTCACAACGGGGAAAGTATGCGTTTCGAGTTTGTACTGTTTGCTATCTTCTGCTTGCCGTAGTAGGGGGGTGATAACCATAGTAACGTACTTCGGTCTGTCCGTCGCATTGAGTTATGGTCCGATGCCAACACATCCACATAAGTAGGTGTTTTTGTGAGATGCGTTGAAAGTAGTTATAATTCTTCCAGGTATTTGCAATGTTTTCAATGGCAACTTACTTGAAAACCATAAGTTGTCCACAGTGGTGGAAAAAGTACCCAGTTGTCATACTTGAGTAAAAGTAAAGCTACATGAATAGAAATTGACTCAAGTAAAAGTGAAAATAACCCTGGAAAAAAACACTTGAGTAAATTACTTAAGTATCAAAAAGTAAATGTAATTGCTCAAATATATGTAGGTATCAAAGTAAAAATACAAGTATAAATGATGTAAAACTCCTTATATTAGGAAAACCAGACGGCACCACTTTCTTGTTTTTAAATGTATTTAAGTATAGCTAGGGGCCCATTCCAACACTCAAGACATCATTTACAAATGAAGCATTTACTGTTTACTGAGTCCACCAGATTTTTTACAAATGTAACCTTTATTTAACTAGGCAAGTTAGTTAAGAACACATTCTTATTTACAATGACATCCTATAGATAAGAGGCAGTAGGGATGACGAGGGATGTTCAATTAATTGGTGTGTGAATTAGACCATTTTCCTGTCCGGCTAAGCATTCAAAATGTAACAAGTACTTTTGGGTGTCAGGGAAAATGTATCGAGTAAAAAGTACATGATTTTATTTAGGAATGCAGTGAAGTAAAAGTAAAAGTTAATATAAATATATAAATATAAATAGTAAAGTACAGATACCGCAAAAAAACGACTTATGTCGTACTTTTAAGTATTTTTATTTAAGTACTTTACAACTCTGGTACACAACGAACTCTGTAAAGCGGTATTTTTCACAAATGCTTTTGCAATGCTCTCATCGGAGGCTTCAATAACTAAGTTAAAAACCTCTTAAGGATCTGACACTTTTTTCAATTTTCGCCTAAAATGACATACCCATATCTAACTGCCTGTAGCTCAGGACCTGAAGCAAGGATATGCATATTCTTGATACCATTTGGAAGTAAACACTTTGAAGTTTGTGGAAATGTGAAATTAATGTATGAGAATATAACACATTAAATCTGGTAAAAGATAATACTAAGAAGAAAACATGTGTTTTTTATATTTGTTTTTGTTCCATCATCTTTGAATGGCAATTAAAAAAGGCCATTATATGTAGGAGTTTAGATTCAAATTTGATTTTGGCAACTAGATGGAAGCAGTGCATGTGCAAAGTTTCGGATTCATCCAATGAAGCATTGCAATGCTGCACAATATTTTGTATCAAGTCTGCCCAAATGTGCCAAATTGGTCAATTGATACATTTTAAGGTACATAACTATAGAGAACATACAAAAATGATATGATAATACAACATTTTAGCTTACACACTCCCAGGAATGTCATACATGATGGATCACTAGTTTATACACTAACGTTCACACATCTAGATAGTGGGGTGGGTGTGGAGCCAGAGACAGCAGAGGTTCAAACTGTAGAAACCAGTTCCTACATTTGAACATAAAAATTGATTTTATCAAACAAAGCTATGCTACATTTTATCTCTGGGACCATCAGGGTGACAAATCAGAGCAAGATTACTGAATGCAAGTACATTATTTACCTTCAGAGGTGAATGTATCAAATCAGTTACCGTGATGGATTTTTTGTTGTTGTTGTGCACTCTCCTCAATCAATAGCATGGTATTTTTTCACTGTAATAGCTATTGTAAATTAGCCAGTGCATTTAGATTAACAAGAGTTTGAGCTTTCTGCCCATATAAGACATGTCTATGTCCTGGAAAGTTTGCTGTTACTTACAACGTCATTCTATAGACTTTTTTCGTGCTCCTAACCAACTGGTTTTTTTGTTCCTTTTTTTGCGTTGCTTGTAACTTATTTTTTTACTTATTTTGTACATAATGTTGCTGCTACTGTCTCTTATGACCGAAAATAACTTTTGGGCCTCACAAGTTCTCAACTGGCAGCTTCATTAAATAGTACCCGCAAAACACCAGTCTCAACGTCAACAATGAAGAGCCGTCTCCGAGGATGCTGGTCTTCTAGGCAGAGTTCCTCTGTCCAGTGTCAAAATAACACAGACACTGGACAGAGGAACTCTGCCTAGAAGGCCAGCATCCCGGGGTTGCCTCTTCACTGTTCACGTTGAGACTGGTGTTTTGCTGGTTCTATTTAATGAAGCTGCCAGTTGAGGGCTTGTGAGGCGTCTGTTTATCAAACTAGACACTCTAATGTACTTGTCATCGAACATGTAAAAAAAAAGAGTCTGCAAGACCTGGAGCTTGACAGTAGACGGGTTTTCCAGGAGGTCCATGGACAGGACCAGAGTCTCAGCCAGCTCATTGTGCTCAAACAGCTGCACCAGGTCTTACAGACTCTTCAGATGCTTTTCAGCTCCTCTGGTAAATAACAATAACAGCAGCCACTGCAATTCAAAACATGAATTGCTAAAAAGGACAGGTGAATTGGTTTCTGGATGCGTCCCAAATGGCATCCTATTCCTTTAATATTACACTCCACCGCTCTGGTCAAAAGTAGAGCACTATAAAGGGAATAGGGTAGCCTCTGTCGTGTATGTCATATGTCTTTAATCCATAAGATAATGTAGCTAGTAGCTCTCGAAGGAACGACTAATCAATCAGCAGTCACTTACAGTCGACCTCTGTCAATGTCAAGAGCTCTTTTTCGATGAATTCCATTTGCTACAATCATATTTATGTTTTTTTTTACAGATATGAACTGGAGCCTTATGTTAAAGGCACAGAGGGAACAGAAGATCTGCTTCTGTATGAATGAGTCACAGAGCTCCATGTCGTCTATACTTCCGTTAGGTCAAGGGTCAATTAGCTGCATTATTTTACGTAAGTGTTTTATTGATAGACTGAAAAACATTCCAAAGTACAAACAAATTATTAATACTTTCTGACTATTGCGTTTTCGATGTGTTATAAACTATAACTTCATAGATAATGTTTGTGTCTGCTAGCTGTTCAAAGAAGGCTGTGTTGAACCTGCTGCACCTGTTGAAGTCTACTGCTGCTCCCCTGAGGACCAGTCACGCAACTGGACCCCTGTCCAGCAGGAGGCGCTGCAGCTGCAGGCTCTGGCCGCTCTGGCCACCGTGACTCCACTGATGCTGGACGACTACATGACCTGTCAGGGAAACACCTGCCGTCTGCTGCTGTTGCTGTGGTGTCCCGAGCAAGGTGAGGAGAGGAGACACATCTGGAAGTTGGGATACAGTCGAGCTTTATTAGTGGTTTGCATGAGTGAAGTTGCAGATAGACTACCCCAAATTAATGGCCACCATTTCATTCCTTTTGGTTTATGGTTTAAGGGACATTTTTTTGGCCACTTTTGATGACTGAATTTCATTGAACATCTCCGTGGTTACTTGGTTTAATTGATGGGAGATTTCATTTATTCAGCCTCTTCTGCAAAAACATATGCCTACATTGGACAGGGCCATAGTTTCCATGGCACTGGAGGGAGTCTCAGATGTGTTACTGTGTGAGGCTACTGAGATCCATGGTGTCCCTAGGCAACGAAGCAATCAACCAGGACCTCTTTGATCAAGGAGCCATCAGCCAGCTGCTTGGAAATGACAGACTGAACCTCCTCTTTTGGAACATTACAGCTGTGTTGAATATTTATAAAATGTAGAACAACTACAGAATTCAAATCTAAATCCCTTAATACTAAAGTAACACTGTAATAACATATTTTGGATTACAAATGAAAGCTTCACAAAGTCTCATAAAAGGCAGTTATCTGAAACATCTGTATTGTCCATAATATTGAGCACAACTCTCTCAGGGATCACTATGCAGATGGAAGGGAGTCCTGAGGAGGAGGACGTTATTACTGATCCTGTCATCACTCAGCGAGTGAATTAGTGGTCCCATGTTTCATGAGCTGAAATAAATTATCCCAGAAATGTTCCATCCACAAAAAAAGCTTATTGCTCTCAAATTTTGTGCACAAATTTGTTTACATCCCTGTTGGTGAGCATTTCTCCTTTGCCAAGATGATCCATCCATCTGACAGGTGTGGCATATCAAGAAGCTGATTAAACAGCATGATCATTACACAGGTGCACCTTGTGCTGGGGACAATCAAAGGCCACTCTAAAATGTGGAGTTTTATCACAACATAATGCCCACAGATGTCTCAAGTTTTGAGGGCGTGTGCAATTGGCATGCTGACTGCAGGAATGTCCACCAGAGCTATTGCCAGAGAATGCAATATTCATAAGCCAGCTCAAAAGTCATTTTAGAGAATTTGGCCCTACGTCCACCTGCAGACCGCAGACCACGTGTATGGCGTCCTGTGAGCAAGTGGTTTGCTGATGTCAACGTTGTGAACAGAGTGACTTGCCTAGTAAAAAATATATATATATATTATTATAATAATATATATTTTTTAAACAGTGTCCTATGGTGACGGAGGGGTTATGGTAAGAGCAGGCATAAGCTACGGACAATGAACACAATTACATTTTATCGATGGCAATTTGAATGCACAGAAATACTGTGACAAGATCCTGAGGCCCATTGTGAGGCCCATTTTTTAAGGTATATGTGACCAACAGTTGCATATCTGTATTCCCAGTCATGTGAAATCCATAGATTAGGACATAATGAATTTATTTCAATTGACTGATGTTCTTATATGAACTGTGACTCATGTTGCATTTATATTTTTATTCAGTATGTGGGGGATAACAGCTCTGCAGTGTGATAAGACAGAATCCTTAGATCACTTGTTTTGGTACTGACCATACAGTGCATTCAGACCCCTTCATTTTTTCCACATTTTGTTACATTACAGTCTTATTCTAAAATGTATAAAATGTTTTTTTTCCCTCATCAATCTACACGCAATAACCCACAATGACAAAGCAAAAACAGGTTGTCAGAAATTGGTGCAAATTTATAATTTAATAAACCCAGAAATATCACATTTACATGAGTATTCAGACCTTTTCCACAGTACTTTGTTGAAGCACCTTTGGCAGCGATTACTGCCTCGAGTCTTCTTGGGTAGGATGCGACAAGCTTGGCACACCTGTATTCAGAGAGTTTATCCCATTCTTCTCTGCAGATCCTCTCAAGCTCTGTCAGTTTGGATGGGGAGTGTTGCTGCACAGCTATTTTCATCTTTCCAGAAATGTTACATCGTTTTCAAGTCCGGGCTCTGGCTGGGCCACTCAAGGGCATTCAGAGACTTGTCCCCAAGCCACTCCTGCATTGTCTTGGCAGTGTGCTTAGGGTCATTGTCCTGTTGGAAGGTGAACCTTCGCCCCATTCTGAGGTCCCCTGTCTGAGGTCCAATCAAATCAAATGTATTTATATAGTCCTTCGTACATCAGCTGATATCTCAAAGTGCTGTACAGAAACCCAGCCTAAAATCCCAAACAGCAAGCAATACAGGTGTTGAAGCACGTTGGCGAGGAAAAACTCCCTAGAAAGGCCAAAACCTAGGAAGTAACCTAGAGAGGAACCAGGCTATGAGGGGTGGCCAGTCCTCTTCTGGCTGTGCCGGGTGGAGATTATAACAGAACATGGCCAAGATGTTCAAATGTTCAGAAATGACCAGCATGGTCAAATAATAGGTCTGGGACAGGTAGCACGTCTGGTGAACAGGTCAGGATTCCATAGCCGCAGGCAGAACAGTTGAAACTGGAGCAGCAGCACAGCCAGGTGGACTGGGGACAGCAAGTAGTCATCATGCCAGGTAGTCCTGAGGCATGGTCCTAGGGCTCAGGTCCTCCGAGAGAGAGAAAGAAAGAGAGAAAGAAAGAGAGAATTAGAGAGAGCATACTTAAATTCACACAGGACACCGGATAAGACAGGAGAAGTACTCCAGATATAACAAACTGACCCTAGCCCCCCGACACATAAACTACTGCAAGGATCTCTCTTTACTTTGCTCCGTTCATTTTTCCCTCGATCCTGCCTAGTCTCCCAGTCCCTGCCCGCTGAGAAACATCCCCACAGCATGATGCTGCCACCACCATGCTTCACCGTAGGGATGATGCCAGGTTTCCTCCAGATGTGATGCTTGGCATTCAGGCCAAAGAGTTCAATCTCGGTTTCGTCAGACCGTCTGGCCTCTCTACCATAAAAGCCTGATTTGTGGAGTGCTACAGAGATGGTTGTCCTTCTGGAAGGTTCTCCCATCTCCACAGAGAAACTCTGGAGAACGTCAGAGTGACCATCGGGTTCTTGGTCACTTCCCTGACCAAGGCTCTTCTACCCCGATTGCTCAGTTTGGCCGGGCAGCCAGCTCTAGGAAGAGTCCTGGTGGTTCCAAACTTATTCAATTTAAGAATGATGTAGGTCACTGTGTTCTTGGGGACCTTCAATGCTGCAGACATGTTTTGGTACCCTTTCCCAGATCTGTGCCTCGACACAATCCTGTCTCAGAGGTCTACGAACAATTCCTTCAACCTCATGGCGTGGTTTATGCTCTGACATGCACTGTCAACTGTGGTACCTTATACAGACAGGTGTGTGCCTTTCCAAATCATGTCCAATGAATTGAATTTACCACAGGTAAATTGGGTATATACATTATACTGGAGACCCATTGGGGTTTTTACCTTATACTGTAGACCCAATGGATATATACATTATAATGTAGACCCACGCTGTGGGCGTGTGATGACTGTAGAGAGTTCTTCAGCCCACCTGACAGGAGGGCCCTTGGCCAACACAAAGCTGGCCCTGGAGAGGGTGCCCATCCAGGGGGAGCCCTGAGGAAACTCCCCCCTACCACTCAGGAGGACCCAGAGTATTTCAACACATTCTCAGTCAAATAAATACCTCCAGGTCATCTAGCTTTACTCAGTGTTTGTTTACTATTTATTACATGTCTCCATAAACAATGTGCTGTGTTAGCTTGGGAGTAAACATAAAGACAATAATTCATCAATCCAGAATGAGTCATCAAAATGAGACTAATGTTATCAACTAGGAACGGGTATTAATGGGTGGATTAAAACACAAATTTCTTTGCTACATGCAGATTTGAAATGTGTGTTTCTGTCAAATAAAACTGTGCTGTAATCTTAATCTTGTTATTGTAATTAATCAATATTTAAATTGTGATGTAACAATGGACTGGAGTCACAATAATTTGTGAAGACTCATTGTGACATAATGCACAAGGTGTTTCATTTGCAATGTCACGGATTCCGTTAAACAGATTCCGTTACATTAGATATTAAATGATAAAGATTCTACTTCAGTGTCTTCATTCATAACCTGCTCATTTACTGTGGTTGTGATGTGTGCTTACATTTCTGTGTGAATATTTAAGTAATTTCTTATTCAATAGTTTGAAGAATACAAGTCAAATATTTGAGTATAAATTACAGGCTGCCATCCTGTTATTGTTGAACATTATTAGTGGTAAGTCAATGTCCATCATTTTTGTTTAGTTTTTCAGTTACAAACATGACAGACATAGACAGTCTTTATTGTCTGTAAGTTTATTTTAATTGACTTAACTCTTATATTCTGCAGTCATCATCACTCGGAAGTCCAAAGGAAAGAAAACAGATTCTGTAAATAGCCTGAAGTAAACGTTTTATTCAAGGTTTGTATCTCTCTTTTACTACAAACGTATTGATCTAAAGGACTCTAACTTTGTATTTTTTATGGTTCTGTGGGTCAGTTGGTATTTACATGTTTCGTGATCGCATACATGATTTTGTGATGCGATTAATGGTTACATGGAGATCAATATGCTACCAGCATCTGCTGTTGTGTAATAATGTCTAAGTTTACTGAGTATGCTGTGTCACAAGTTGGCTCCCCTGCCTGTTCGGGCGGTGCTCGGAGGTCTTCGTCACCGTCCTACTAGCCACTACCGATCCCTTTTTTGTTTGTCTGTTGGTTTTGTCTTATTAGTTTCACCTGTGTGTATTTTAGTTTAATTAGCGTCCTTATATATAGTAGGTTGTCCCGCCCTTGTTTTGTGCGGGATTGTTTTTGTTACTCTGTTGTATGGTGGTTTTTCGTGTATGTATTCTCCGGACTATTTTGGTCCTGTGTTTTGGGCTGGTTAAACGGCGTGACCGTTTTGTGCGCTGGAGAATAAATTGACACTCTACTGAACCCTGCTCTCTGCGCCTGATTCCACCCACCACTCCTAGTATCTCGTGACATGCTGACTGTGGGATGAAGTCATTTAGGAGCCACAATCAGCATGTGGTATTGTACCCTCCCCTCCCCTAACAGATTGACTGGCCTTTCCTGCAGACTATTGACAAAGAATATATTAACACCAACACTAAACAAGACAAACAGTGAGTAAAGATGGGGGAAGATGGCGCTTTCCTGCATTTTTGGGGGTTTGGAAATGTTGTCATTTCCAATTTAAAAGAAATGTCTATGGTTTATGGTCGTCAATAGTCACTCCTTTCATGCTGGATATGTTTGAAGAACATTACATTTTTCCACATATATTTTCAAGATACTTTTTCAATGTAAAGGAGTATTACAATGGTCATGCCATGAAAGTGGGGGCCTATTTAAAAATAGTAGTTGGGCCAGATTATACAGAAATGGCCCACAGAGAAATCTATGTGACATCATAGAAAATGGAAAAAGCCTGCAGAGAATGACGTTGAAAATGCGGAACTGGCCAATATGTTGAAATAATCCTTCATTAGAATGACTTCCTGCTGGGATCGTTGAATGAGTATTGCAATGGATTCTGTTGGATAGGGTCCTGTTTTGGGGAGGAATCCGAAGTGCCCTTTCTCATGTTCTATAACCCCCTGCAGAGAGTTAAAATGTGTTCTATAACCCCCTGCAGAGAGTTAAAATGTGTTCTATAACCCCCTGCAGAGAGTTAAAATGTGTTCTATAACCCCCTGCAGAGAGTTAAAATGTGTTCTATAACCCCCTGCAGAGAGTTAAAATGTGTTCTATAACCCCCTGCAGAGTATCATCACGTGTTCTATAACCCCCTGCAGAGAGTTAAAATGTGTTCTATAACCCCTGCAGAGTTCAATGTGTTCTATAACCCCCTGCAGAGTATCAACGTGTTCTACAACCCCCTGCAGAGTATTATCACGTGTTCTATAACCCCTGCAGAGTATCATCATGTGTTCTATAACCCCTGTATCATCATGTTTCTATAACCCCCTGCAGAGTATCATCACGTGTTCTATAACCCCTGCAGAGTATCATCACGTGTTCTATAACCCCCTGCAGAGTATCATCACGTGTTCTATAACCCCCTGCAGAGTATCATCACGTGTTCTATAACCCCCTGCAGAGTATCATCACGTGTTCTATAACCCCCTGCAGAGTATCATCACGTGTTCTATAACCCACTGCAGAGTATTATCACGTGTTCTATAACCCACTGCAGAGTATCATCACGTGTTCTATAACCCACAGCAGAGTATCATCACGTGTTCTATCACCCACAGAAGCTCTCTCCTCTCCTCTCTCTCCCATTTTTAAACTGGATGACTAAAATCATATCTGACAGAGAAGGGTATTTATGCAGTAGGCCAGACTGAGTCCATTGATATTTTACTGGATGGGATGGGGCTGGGGTGTACAAAAGACTAGGGACACACAGGAGCTTCCTCAGTAGCCTATCACAGATGTCCACTGTGTGTTCAGGGTCAGTATATCAGATGTCCACTGTGTGTTCAGGGTCAGTATCACAGATGTCCACTGTGTGTTCAGGGTCAGTATCACAGATGTCCACTGTGTGTTCAGGGTCAGTATCACAGATGTCCACTGTGTGTTCAGGGTCAGTATCACAGATGTTCACTGTGTGTTCAGGGTCAGTATCACAGATGTCCACTGTGTGTTCAGGGTCAGTATCACAGATGTCCACTGTGTGTTCAGGGTCAGTATCACAGATGTCCACTGTGTGTTCAGGGTCAGTATCACAGATGTCCACTGTGTGTTCAGGGTCAGTATCACAGATGTCCACTGTGTGTTCAGGGTCAGTATCACAGATGTCCACTGTGTGTTCAGGGTCAGTATCACAGATGTCCACTGTGTGTTCAGGGTCAGTATCACAGATGTCCACTGTGTGTTCAGGGTCAGTATCACAGATGTCCACTGTGTGTTCAGGGTCAGTATCACAGATGTCCACTGTGTGTTCAGGGTCAGTATCACAGATGTCCACTGTGTGTTCAGGGTCAGTATCACAGATGTTCACTGTGTGTTCAGGGTCAGTATCACAGATGTTCACTGTGTGTTCAGGGTCAGTATCACAGATGTCCACTGTGTGTTCAGGGTCAGTATCACAGGTTTCCACTGTGTGTTCAGGGTCAGTATCACAGGTTTCCACTGTGTTCAGGGTCAGTATCACAGGTTTCCACTCTGTGTTCAGGGTCAGTATCACAGGTTTCCACTGTGTTCAGGGTCAGTATCACAGGTTTCCACTGTGTGTTCAGGGTCAGTATCACAGGTTTCCACTGTGTTCAGGGTCAGTATCACAGGTTTCCACTGTGTTCAGGGTCAGTATCACAGGTTTCCACTGTGTTCAGGGTCAGTATCACAGGTTTCCACTGTGTGTTCAGAGTCAGTATCACAGGTTCAACATTTGAGAAATACATGGTCTGTTGGAGCTTTGACAGGCTGATGCAAAGTCATGATGACAGCAACATAACGAAACCACTGATGACCATGACATGAGACCAATACCACAATTGAGAAATAACTTCAGAAAATTACAGGAGAAAAGTAAAAAAATATATTTTTGAGAGCCGCTGCTGCAGGGCTTGGTGAAGGGGAGGATTCAGCGAGATTCCTGGATGCTGTGCTCTCCTGGATAATTGCTCTCTCTCTCTCTCGCTCTCCCTGCCCAAGGCTCTTTTTGTACTTTTCTCCTACAAATTTCTGAAGTTATATCTCAATTGTGGTATTGGTCTCATGTCATGGTTATCAGTGGTTTCGTTATGTTGCTGTCATCATGACTTTACATCACTCGAAAAGCAAGGCACACTGGGAAATGTGCAAATTAGGCTTTACACCATACAGTGTGAAAACAACATCCAACAATGAATTACTGTAACACTATAGGTGTTCATTTTCTGCTGGGTATTATTGCGAAGGAGTTTAGTTCCCTCTTAGCCAAATGTTGTGGTAGGATCCCATTTCTATCCATAGGCAAAGAAATGTATTGCATTAGACCTACAGTGCTTTCCAGTACAACCTCTCATAATGACTAACATTGTATGGTAGCCATTCACCCATCACAAATAGCCCCCAATTAGGGCTTTCTTTGTTTATCCTGGCCTGTAGGTAGTTACATTATGAATGTATGGTATGTCCTATAAGTCTTGGAATATCATTATGGGACTTATTTGTCTGTATGTTAACATTGGAACATCTTTTTTTGATTCACTTGTTCAGCCCTGAAGGTTGAGCCAGGGGACTTTGTGTTTGTGCTTTGGGGTAAATATGGGAAGGTGGCTTGCTTATTATTGAGTCTTGATTTTAATAAGTGGATTTTTCATTGTGTTGCTTATGTTTTTGCCTCAGTATCAAGTGAGAACTGAGGAATTATGATGAGACGATTGTATTTATAATGGATTCCTCCGCAGGCAGACACTGGGCTAGTCTGAGAACTCACAGCCGCAGACATGATCATCAGACTGGGACCCCTGACCCCTGGATACTTCCGTCTCCTCCAGGTTTGAGTGTTTCTATGGATCATTTTAAACCTTTGTTTCTAGCTTATGCTCTGCACACACTGTTTATCTATAGTTGATTTGTAAAGAAATGTGTTGATATTTTAGCATAGGATTCCATTTTACTGTAGGCTAGTTGTGATGGCTAAACTACACAGGATAAAGTAGGCATTCATATTTCGTGGTGAACTATTGATTCAGGCCTTAAGTGATTATATAATACAACCGCCATGACTGTTTTTCTGACTGAATGAACCAGCTCATATTATTTGAAGCTTCTGCAGAATTGTACGTTTTTAAATAAATTGTAAATTTAGTTGCTTGCATGCCCTTCTCGTAGCTGTAAATAAAACAACTATGCACCGAAGAGTTAATTCCTATCAGAAAACAAAAGTGTGTCACAGTGGTCTGATGAGACGTTTAAATATGAGCTGCCCCTCTGTGACAATGTTTCATGTCTACAGACTTTGTTCTCCGGCCTCATATCACTGTGTGTGGAAAGAACACTGTGTTTCCTAAACTCAAATTCCCCGTATCCCCTCTTAAAATGTTTCTAGTGTGGCAGTGCAGGTCAGCTCACGTTGGGTTGTGTACAGATGACAGTTGATGCTCATATTGGGTTGTGTACAGTTGATTCTCATATTGGGTTGTGTACAGTTGATGCTCATATTGGGTTGTGTACAGTTGATGCTCATATTGGGTTGTGTACAGTTGATTCCCATATTGGGTTGTGTACAGTTGATTCACATATTGGGTTGTGTACAGTTGATGCTCATGACAGTTGATTCCCATATTGGGTTGTGTACCGTTGATGCTCAAACCGTTGATGCTCATATTGGGTCTGTACAGTTGATGCTGTTGTGTACAGTTGATTCATATTGGTGTGTGCGTTGATGCTCATATTGGGTTGTGTTTGATCCTCACAGAGTTGTGTACAGGTGTCAGGTGAAGTCCAGATGCAACCGCAGAACGGGTTGTGTAATCAACCCGATTGGGTTGACAGTTGATGCTCATATTGGGTTGTGCATCACTTGATGTCCTTCTTGTGTACAGCGATGCCGGCAGATTGATGCTCATAGGGTCCGTTGATGCTCAAAGAGACAGCTCCCTGAACAGTCTGAGACCTAACCAGGGTTGGACAGTGACTGATTACATGTAATCTGACTACTTTTGAAAAACTACATAGATCATTACATGTAGGATTACTTTTAATGCGTTATGACACCTTTCTGTTTTCTCAATGACATTTCATTCAGCACTGAATAAAGGCTCAAGTTTAAGTTTGTTCCATCTGAGCAAGACTGACCACTATGAGGTCAGAGACCACTATGAGGACTCAGAATCTGACTACTTTGAGGTCAGAGACCACTAGGAGGTCAGAGACCACTGAATGAGGTCAGAGACCACTATGAGGTCAGAGACCACTATGAGGTCAGAGACCACTATGAGGTCAGAGACCACTATGAGGTCAGAGACCACTATGAGGTCAGAGACCACTATGAGGTCAGAGACCACTATGAGGTCAGAGACCACTATGAGGTCAGAGACCACTATGAGGTCAGAGACCACTATGAGGACACACCAAATGTGTTTAATGGATCCTTTTCGTCGTCTGTCTCCTAATAGGAAAGTAATCCAAATGTAACTGAAAGTAATCCGATTACATTACTGAGTTAAGGCGAAAGGAATCCGATTACATTACCGAGTTAAGGTGAAAGTAATCCGATTACATTACTGGGTTACGGTGAAAGTAATCCGATTACATTGCCGAGTTAAGGCGGGAGTAATCCGATTACATTACCGAGTTAAGGCGGAAGTAATCCGATTACATTACCGAGTTAAGGCGAAAGTAATCCGATTACATTACCGAGTTACGGTGAAAGTAATCCGATTACATTACCGAGTTAAGGCGGAAGTAATCCGATTACATTACCGAGTTAAGGCGGAAGTAATCCGATTACATTACTGAGTTACGGTGAAAGTAATCCGATTACATTACTGAGTTTGGGTAATCCAAAAGTTAAATTACAGATTATAATTTTGGAGAGGTAACTGTAACGGATTACATGTAGAAAATAACATGGTAACCTACCCAACCCTGCTCCTAACTGGACCAGAGAGAGTAGAGGAAGAGAAAGAGAGGGAGGAAGAGAAGACCAGAGCAAGCTGCTGTGCTGCACTCCATCACCATACATTGCAGCGGTTGGCACCTTCACTAGACACTAACACCACACAGCTATGCAACATGGTTCTGTGGTCTGTGTTTGTTGTTGTTTGAGAGATTGTCTGTGTTTGGTGAAAGAGGAATGGTATTGTTTTGAGAGTAAAACCATGCAGTCTTTAAAGAACTGCTGGGTTTGAAAGATGTTTGTCTTTGTATTGTGATGGAGGGAAAATGGAAATGTGAATTACCGGTGGTAATGCCAAATAGTTAAATATACCGGAATAAATGCTGACTGTATTTATTAACTCACCTGTTTGAAAATATGAGGGGATCTGCATATATCTGCATATATCTGCGACATTCTAAAGCATTCGCCATGTCAGGCCTAGTCGTTCTAGAATGTCTTTTGAACGTTGCATGAAGGGACATCACAACTGCTGGACCCCAGTAAGCATTTTTAATTTCATTTAGGGCTTTATCAGTTAAACATAAATGTCATGATGATTCTGTAGCCCTGTGGTTCTGACAGAATTGGTAGTCTCTTAATGACATTTATATGTACCTTTTACTAGCTACAATTTTGAAAGACCAAATAAAACTCACTGTTCACTCAAAGAAGGTTAAATTATTTATTTTATTGGCAGTGTGAAGCACATAGGAAAATAATTGGATGTATTGGAATCATCATAGTCACTGATGTATTCCTGTTTAATAACTGTGTGTATATTTTATGTTAGTGATATGTCACCGATCAAGACTTGAGTAATGACCCTTTGTCATTCAACTTTTTAGAAACAGTTACGCAACTCCAAACTATCTTTCTAATTCGATGGTTATCCATGTAGAAGGTACATTAGGTTAGGGAGTGATATTGTCACACTGTAGGACGGCTGCACTGACTGTATGGGGTGATTGATGAGAAAATAACCTAAAGGAGAAAAATGGTTTAACTCTAAAGCTATGACACTACATGAATGAGAGATCCCATCACAGGAATGGGGCTTGCTGCATGTCCTACAGTGTGCCCCAATACAAGGTTACAGGTTACACACTTTCTGACTGCTAGTGTTTACTTATGATCTTTATTGTGGAAATCTGCGTCAATTGGCCCGTCATTCCCTGGAATCTGCCAGAAGCTCAGTCAGTCAGTCAGCCAGAGTCTGTGACTGTTAGAATACCTACTGGGGCCAGCAGTGGGATTCTGTGGGAACCAACCATGTTTAAGAAAGAATCCTGTGCCTAGTTAAACAGTTTAATCCTCATGGATTGTTGTCTTTTCTGTCGTTGTGTTGGGGTAGGACAGAAAGACAGACAGGGAGGAAGTGAAGCGATAGCATAGAGAATGTGTTCAGTCAGACCAACCTGGACTCAGGAGTAGACGTAACATAGTAGATGTAAATCTGTGACACTCCAATTAGTACGATATGTTACGTTTCGTATTGTATGTATTAATTTGTGGATGTCCATCTTCCATTTCATATGATATATTACAAATTAGAATTCGTATGATACGTTGCAAATCTCCATAGTTACAATATGTCATGAAAGCAATTAGTACAATATGCTACGAATTTGCTAAATGTACGTTACAAATTCCAATTTGTTGTGGTTAACGTTAGCTAGGTGGCTAACACTAAATTTAGCTGGGTGGCAAACGTTAGCTAGGTGGCTAACACTAAAGTTAGCTGTGTGGCAAACGTTAGCTAAGCTAGGGGGTTATGGGTTTAGGTTAAGGTTAGGAGTTAGGTTAAAGGGTTTAGGTTAAGTGAAGGGTTAGCTAACATGCTAAGTAGTAGAAAGTAGCAAAAAAGTAGTATAGAGTTGCAAAGTTGCTATACGCCCAACCATCCACGATGACCAAACACCCTACTTTATTTTTTGCCTTAAGTAGCCTTCTGTCTTATGTAACGATACCAAACGTAACATATCATACTAATTTGGGCAACCCGGAGTTACATTTACTATGTTACGTCTGTGAGGCCAGTCTGGTAACCTGGACTCAGGGGTAGACGTAACATAGTAAATGTAAATCCGGGTTGCCCAAATTAGTATGATATGTTACGTTTTATATGGTATGTTTACATTTTTGGATGTCCATCATCCATTTCATATGATATGTTAAGAATTATAATTTGTATGCTATGTAAGTCACAGGAGGCTGCTGAAGGGAGACGGCTCATAATAATGTCCGGGATGGAGCAAATGGAATGGCATCAACTACATGGAAACCATGTGTTTGATGTATTTGATGCCGTTCCACAAACTCCGCTCCAGACAATACCACAAGCCCGTCCTCCCCAATTAAGGTGCCACCAACCTCCTGTGATGTAAGTAGTTGCAAAGTTGCTAATTAGCTAAAATGGTAAAGTTGTCCGTGATGAGATTCAAACACACAAACTTGCTAGATGTTCGAGTTATCCACCCCCTCATCCACCACGATCAACCACCCTACTTTCATTTTTGCCTTATATTGTCATCTGTCTTTGTAAACTATACCAAATGTAACGTATCATACCAATTTGAGTGTCCCGGATTTACCTATACTATGTTACGTCTAGTCTATGAGACCAGGCTGCTCAGCCAGACAGGGATGTCATGAAGAGATAGCAGAGAGTCTGTGTTCAGTCAGACAGATATGACACGAGGAGATAGCAGAACTAAAACTAAATGCATGCTCTTCAACCGATCGCTGCCCACACCTGCCCGTCCTTCCAGCATCACTACTCTGGACGGTTCTGACTTAGAATATGTGGACAACTACAAATACCTAGGTGTCTGGTTAGACTGTAAACTCTCCTTCCAGACTCACATTTAGCATCTCCAATCCAAAATGAAATCTAGAATCGGCTTCCTATTTTGCAACAAAGCATCCTTCACTCATGAGACCAAACATACCCTCGTAAAACTGACTATCCTACCAATCCTTGACTTCGGCGATGTCATTCACAAAATAGCCTCCAACACTCTACTCAGCAAAATTGGATGCAGTCTATCACAGTGCCATCCGTTTTGTCATCAAAGCCCCATATACTACCCACCACTGCGACCTGTATGCTCTCGTTCGCTGGCACTCGCTTCATATTCGTCGCCAAACCCACTGGCTCCAGGTCATCTATAAGTCTTTGCTAGGTAAAGCCCCGCCTTATCTCAGCTCACTGGTCACCATAGCAGCACCCACTCGTAGCACGCACTCCAGCAGGTATATCTCACTGGTCACCCCCAAAGCCAATTCCTCCTTCGGCCGCCTTTCCTTCCAAATCTCTGCTGCCAATGATTGGAACGAACTGCAAAAATCACTGAAGCTGGAGACTCACATCTCCCTCACTAACTTTAAGCACCAGCTGTCAAAGCAGCTCACAGATCACTGCACCTGTACATAGCCCGTCTGTAAATAGCCAATCCAATTACCTCATCCCCACACTGTTTATTTTTATTTATTTTGCTCCTTTGCACCCCAGTATCTCTACTTGCACACTCATCTTCTGCACATCTATCACTCGTGTTTAATTGCTATATTGTAATTTTTCGACACTATGGCCTATTTATTGCCTTTCCACCCTTATCCTACCTCATTTGCACACACTGTATATAGACTTTTCTATTGTTATTGACTGCATGTTTGTTTATTCCATGTGTAACTCTGTGTTGTTGTTTGTGTCGAACTGCTTTGCTTTATCTTTGCCAGGTCGCAGTTGTAAATGAGAACTTGTTCTCAACTAGCCTACCTGGTTAAATAAAGGAGAAATACATTTTTAAAAAGCAGAGAGTGGGACTGGGACAGAGAGATTAGTGTGCTTTCCCACGCGGCTCACATCAAGCGCCCACAGACGATGGGATCTGACACACAATGCCTCTGCTTCCTGGTGCTTCCTCCTTGCCTTTCACTGGGTTCATCCAGAGTTTAATGTGGTTGGTATAGTACAGTAGTCTGATTGGTATGGCCGCCCAGTTACTATGGCAATTGGTATCTGACTACCAATTAGAACTGAGAGATTCAAATAAGTAGACTCTTGGATTAATTCTGAGTTCTTTGAAGCAGGTCATACCACAGACCACCTGTTCATCATACTGCACAAAAATGTCCTCTGTCTTTCCTTAATGCACCATGAGAAAAGTGTATTCAAATTCAGCCATGTCCCCATCCCATTCCCAACAGCTCTCCTCTTTAAAGAGTCTTCACTACTTAGGTTTCCATCTGTTCCGTAGTGGTAGATGTCACCATCAAAACAAGAAAAAGGACATGAGGACTAGAGTTCTTCCCATGTCCAATAGATCTCACCTTATACCACTAATCAGCACAAGAAGCATTGGAGACGTCAGAGGAGAAAGAAAGCTCACGTCAATCACTGGAACAAAGATGGTCTATTATATCGACAAGATGGTTGAGTGACCGCGCTAACAATGGAAGTATATGTCCTCAAAGATGGAAGGCAGGTGAGAGGAGACAAGAGCAGGTTGGACCATTCTAACCAATGAGAGGGCAAATACGCAGGTGAACAATGGACCATAGAGATTGATAGAGGACTTTCCTTTGTATCTGTGCCATTATAGCAGGTTTTCCCAAACTCGGTCCTCGGGACCCCAAGGGGTGCACACTTTGGTTTTTGCCCTAGCACTACACAGCTGATTCAAATAATCAATGAATGATCATGCTTTGATCATTTGAATCAGCTGTGTAGTATTAGGGCAAAAACCAAAATGTGCCCCCCCTGTTGGAAATGCTGCATTATAGCGTTTGTGACAGCCTCAATGGCACTGTCCATGCTATCTTCATTTTAAAGTAGTCCATTTTCTTCTTCATTGGCTGATTGCTCCCAACTCATAGGAATCCCCACCCAGTTGAGTACTTTAAAATGGTGGAAGCCCTCAATTGCAATGTCCATGCTAAAATGGATTATATCCATGATGAGCCCTCTCACTATCTCTATAACAACAGGCACAAAGTTGCCGAAATGCCATGTGCGTCCACTTATATCAGTGCATTCATAACAACCTAAGCATTGCGAAAATTCTATTCGATCACATAAGCCCCACATAGCAAATTTGACACTCTCTCATTGACCTCCATACTAAATGTATTATATTTGTGGATTTTGGCCGGAGAAATCCCCTCGCTTCGCCTCTTCCTCTCTGACTGGAATCAAAACAATTGACAGTGCAGGCAAATGTCGACTGATTGATATACAAATCACCTTGCATCATAAATAACTACTCATTATTATTTGTAGATCAGTCAGTCAGTACCCATTTAACCACAATGCATCATGGATTTGATACTCTCCAACATGGCCAACGATTTTGTCTGGAAAGTTCAAGACATCCAGCCATAGATCTGTCGATAATGCAGAGGAGTATTTCTGTCTGTAATAAAGCACTTTTGAGGGGGGGAAAATAAATTCTGGTTGTCTGGGTCTGGCTCCTATGCCCTCCCAGGCCCACCCATGGCTATGCCCCAGTCATGGGAAATCCATAGACTAGGGCCAAATTTATTTATTTGAATTGACTGATTTCCTTATATGAACTGTAACTCAGTAAAATCATTGAAATTGTTGCCTGTTGTGTTTATATTTTTGTTCAGTATGGTAGCTGCATAGTTTGGGTGATGTTGCATCCACAAGGGTCGGTCGCTTCAGAAAAAGCACCCTAACCAGTATTGTTCCAGGGCTGGCTTTCCCAAAAGCATCATGGCACTAAAATATGATTTTGTCCATTTAGTTTCCATTAAGATGATCCGTGCTACGATGCTTTATGGAAACCCAGACCAGGAAATGAGGCACAAATGGGAGTCGATTGTTTCCCCCTTAAATGTAACAGCTATTCCTCTTTAAATGCTCAAACATTTAAACAGCAATAGAATCATCAACAACGGGTTAACGAGTAATGGGTAACTAACGGTACACATAGGCCTTGTTCGATATGATCAAACCCGCAATATATCATGAGTAAATCGTTACTGACTGGCCGATCTACAAATAATAATGACTTATTATTTATGATACAAGGTGATTTGTAGATCAGTCAGTCGGTAGTCATTTTGATGCTCTCGAACATGGCCATGGAGTGTGTCTGAAAATGGGCGTGTCAACAGAAGTGGGAGGCTCAATAGAGGTAGGTGTATGGAAAGCAAATAGGCTAATTGGGCAGATTTGTTGCCACTCATGACCGTTTTGCGTGGCTGATTGAGATGCACAGAGTTGATTGTTGACAACTGTAGAATTTTAGCTAAGCCTAGCCTAACCCTTTTCCAGACCTGACACTTGAATTATGCTAACCCTAACTTAACCTCATTATCCTAACCTTCTACGCTAGTTGTACAAATTAAGCTGACCCTAGCTATAGCCAGTCCAACAAATAATGGAGCGCTGATGTTCCTTACACCCATCGCTGCTGATCCACCCACTTATTTTGCAAAGCCCACTTTCAGACGCACTCCCAGTATGCAGTGACCCATACTTGGGGTTGGTTAAATCTCAATCATCAGAGAGCTTTTTAACGGCGTTTTCTTTACAGTTACGCGTGATATTCTATTCAAATGTCCGTAGGCTACGCTCGCTGCATAAAAGTGCGCCCCAGCAGCATTTCCGTTACAGTTTGATTTATGCCTACATCTTTTATACGTTGATGAAGAGGATGAAGGAGTAGTTAACTGGATCAATAATCAACATATTTAAAATGCCAGTATTCTCGTGGGCCTATCCTGGCTATCCCCGGTGTCGCCCTGTAGTTCTGATTGTGTTCGTGGGCATTGCATTGCCTAACGAAGCCTCTGTTCCTGAAAATCTATCACACGGAACAGAAGGCTCACATTTAACTAATATCACTAATACTAAAAAGGTATTTCCTGTGCTCGCCGTAAATTATGAACACGTACGAAAGCCTTTTGAGGTCTCGCGCTATGGATCCTCCTTGCCTTATTGATGAAACCCTGTGAGTGCCTTTTCTTTTGTCCGATGTTACAATGATCCACTGTGGATGTCCCCTACTATATTAATTGATATGACACTGTCAAACGTCACATTTCTCTGGGGTGATGATGATAAGAAAGTTCAATAGGGACGTTATTGCAATACAACACATCACATTCAGACAGGAAGTCTAATGTTATGAACATACTACAGTATCTCAATCTCTTCATTTAAACACTCAATCATGGACACTTACTGACAGTTGTGGCTGCTTTGTGTGATGTTTTGTTGTCTCTACCTTCTTTCCCTTTGTGCTGTCTGTGCCCAACCATGTTTGTACCTTGTTTTGTTCTGCTGCCATGTTGTTGTCATGTTGTGTTGCTACCATGCTGTTTTGTTGTCCTAGGTCTCTCTTTATGCAGTGTTGTCTCTCGTAGTGGTGTGTGTTTTTGTCCTGTATTTGTTTTTTTTTAATAGTCCCCAGTCCCCGCAGGAGGCATTTTGCCTTTTGGTAGGCCATCATTGTTAATAAGAATAACCCTAACCCCAGTAAGAGTAGCTGCCGTCTTGGCAGGAACTAATGGAGATCCATAATAAACCCCAGGAAGAGTAGCTGCCGTCTTGGCAGGAACTAATGGAGATCCATAATAAACCCCAGGAAGAGTAGCTGCCGTCTTGGCAGGAACTAATGGAGATCCATAATAAACCCCAGGAAGAGTAGTTGCTGCCTTGGCAGGAACTAATGGAGATCCATAATAAACCCCAGGAAGAGTAGTTGCTGCCTTGACAGGAACTAATGGAGATCCATAATAAACCCCAGGAAGAGTAGCTGCTGCCTTAACAGGAACTAATGGAGATCCATAATAAACCCCAGGAAGAGTAGCTGCTGCCTTAACAGGAACTAATGGAGATCCATAATAAACCCCGGGAAGAGTAGCTGCTTCCTTGGCAGGAACTAATGGAGATCCATAATAAACCCCAGGAAGAGTAGCTGCTTCTTTGGCATGAACTAATGGAGATCCATAATAAATACAAATGCATCAATTAGGTGCCTGATGGCACAGACAATGATGTGGTATGCATCCATTGGTTGACGCATGCAACGTGTCACCGGGGGAACGCGACCAATCTGAGTAATGCTCTAGCATAGGTGTCAACCTCATTCCACAGAGGACCGAGTGTCTGCGGGTTTTCACTCCTCCCTTGTACTCAATTGATGAATTAAGGTTACTGATTAGTTAAGAACTCCCCTCACCTGGTTGTCTGGGTCTTAATTGGACACAAATTCAAAATGTATTGACCAAAACCAGCAGACTGTTGGATTGGAATGAGTTTGATAGCCCTGCTAAGTTTAGACAGCCTTATACAGTAGAGTCTATCTGTGAGAGAAGGAAACAGCACACATTGACCTGCTTATGTAGACTGGGATCACGTTACAACAGCTGCTGAGGGGAGGACGGCTCATAATAGTGGCTGGAACGGAGCAAATGCAATAACAGCAATCACATAGGAACCATGCGTTTGATACCATTCCACTCCAGCCATTGCCATGAGCCCGTCCTCCCCAATTAAGGTGCCACCAACCTCCTGTGCTTTACAACTACTGTAACTAGCACTTTTATGTTGGCGTTTTCAGGGCATGACAATCAGACCTTTGGTTGAGCTACTGGCTGTGAAGGAAATTCACACCAAGGTGATGAGCAGTATTATATGGGATACTAAATATTATACTGTTTTTTTTAGTTTAATATTATTATTATTTTATATGTATGTGTACACTCTTAGTGTGTTTTTAATCAGAAACACTTCATTTTCTCTCTTAGTTCCTGGACCATCTCCTCACAGGCGTTGAGGGTGTCTGGTCATTATGGACATTATCACTGGAAGGAGAAGTATGGACGCAATTCCAAACATACTGGATGATTGATAAACTTGTGTTGCCATTTAAATGTCCACATATCACCAACTTTCTCACTCTTTCTCCCCTGTCATGTCACTCTCTCTCTCTCTCTCCCCCCCTTTCGCTCTCTCTCTCCCCCGTCCTTTCGCGCTCTCTCTCTCTCCCGTCCTTTCACTCTCTCTCTCTCTCCCGTCCTTTCGCTCTCTCTCTCTCTCCCGTCCTTTCGCTCTCTCTCTCTCTCCCCGTCCTTTCGCTCTCTCTCTCTCTCGTCCTTTCGCTCTCTCTCTCTCCCCGTCCTTTCGCTCTCTCTCTCTCTCCCCGTCCTTTCGCTCTCTCTCTCTCCCGTCCTTTCGCTCTCTCTCTCTCTCCCGTCCTTTCGCTCTCTCTCTCTCTCTCCCGTCCTTTCGCTCTCTCTCTCTCTCCCGTCCTTTCGCTCTCTCTCTCTCTCCCCGTCCTTTCGCTCTCTCTCTCTCTCTCCCGTCCTTTCGCTCTCTCTCTTCTCTCTCCCGTCCTTTCGCTCTCTCTCTCTCTCTCCGTCCTTTCGCTCTCTCTCTCTCTCTCTCCCGTCCTTTCGCTCTCTCTCTCTCTCTCCCGTCCTTTCGCTCTCTCTCTCTCTCTCCCTTTCGCTCTCTTTCTCTCTCTCGTCCTTTCGCTCTCTCTCTCTCTCTCCCGTCCTTTCGCTCTCTCTCTCTCTCTCTCCCGTCCTTTCGCTCTCTCTCTCTCTCTCCCGTCCTTTCGCTCTCTCTCTCTCTCTCCCGTCCTTTCGCTCTCTCTCTCTCTCTCCCCGTCCTTTCGCTCTCTCTCTCTCTCCCGTCCTTTCGCTCTCTCTCTCTCTCTCTCCCGTCCTTTCGCTCTCTCTCTCTCTCCCCCGTCCTTTCGCTCTCTCTCTCTCTCTCCCGTCCTTTCGCTCTCTCTCTCTCTCTCCCGTCCTTTCGCTCTCTCTCTCTCTCTCCGTCCTTTCGCTCTCTCTCTCTCTCCCGTCCTTTCGCTCTCTCTCTCTCTCTCCGTCCTTTCGCTCTCTCTCCCGTCCTTTCGCTCTCTCTCTCTCTCTCCCGTCCTTTCGCTCTCTCTCTCTCTCCCGTCCTTTCGCTCTCTCTCTCTCTCTCCCGTCCTTTCGCTCTCTCTCTCTCTCCCGTCCTTTCGCTCTCTCTCTCTCTCCCGTCCTTTCGCTCTCTCTCTCTCTCCCGTCCTTTCGCTCTCTCTCTCTCTCTCCCGTCCTTTCGCTCTCTCTCTCTCTCCCGTCCTTTCGCTCTCTCTCTCTCCCCGTCCTTTCGCTCTCTCTCTCTCTCCCCCGTCCTTTCGCTCTCTCTCTCTCTCCCGTCCTTTCGCCTCTCTTCGCTCTCTCTCTCTCTCCCGTCCTTTCGCTCTCTCTCTCTCTCTCTCTCCCCGTCCTTTCGCTCTCTCTCTCCTTCTCCCCCTCTCTCTCTCTCTCCTCCCTTTTCGCTCTCTCTCTCTCTCTCCCCTCCGCTCTCTCTCTCTCTCTCCCGTCCTTTCGCTCTCTCTCTCTCCGTCCTTTCGCTCTCTCTCTCTCCCGTCCTTTCGCTCTCTCTCTCTCTCTCCCCCGTCCTTTCGCTCTCTCTCTCTCCCCGTCCTTTCGCTCTCTCTCTCTCTCCCGTCCTTTCGCTCTCTCTCTCTCTCTCTCCTTTCCTTTCGCTCTCTCTCTCTCTCCGTCCTTTCGCTCTCTCTCTCTCTCTCCCGTCCTTTCGCTCTCTCTCTCTCTCTCCCGTCCTTTCGCTCTCTCTCTCTCTCCCCCTCCTTTCGCTCTCTCTCTCTCTCTCTCTCCCCTGTCCTTTCGCTCTCTCTCTCTCTCTCTCTCCCGTCCTTTCGCTCTCTCTCTCTCTCTCTCTCCCCGTCCTTTCGCTCTCTCTCTCTCTCTCTCTCCCCGTCCTTTCGCTCTCTCTCTCTCTCTCTCTCTCCCGTCCTTTCGCTCTCTCTCTCTCTCTCTCTCTCTCCCGTCCTTTCGCTCTCTCTCTCTCTCTCTCTCTCTTTCGCTCTCTCTCTCCCCCTCTCTCCCGTCCTTTCGCTCTCTCTCTCCCCCTCTCTCCCCTGTCCTTTCGCTCTCTCTCTCCCCCGTCCTTTCGCTCTCTCTCTCCCCCCCTCTCTCCCCTGTCCTTTCGCTCTCTCTCTCCCCTGCACTTTCTCTCTCTCCATTCCTCTCCTCTTATCATATCAGGCTGAACTGCTTCAACAAGATCTATGTCCAGAGGTGGCTGATAGCTGGTGAGAACTTCATGGAACCCGAGTTGATCGTCTTCTACCGCAAGATGGAGCTGAAGCAGGCTATCATGCTGGTGGAGAGTGGGCAGCTGCCCTCTGCCCTCCCTTCCATGGTCTCCATGGAGTAAATACTGTTTCTGTTTAACGTTGCTTTTTTATTGTTTTCTTTTTTTGTTTGTTTAAGAAGAAGAATATATTTAATTTTGTTCCTCTGCAACCCGTCCTTAGTACTTATCATCCATGCAGTTAAGGGCCCATTACTGTCCACTTCCTCTCCACCAGAGTCCTGCTTGACAATGACCAGGAGTTGGCAAGACGGTGTAAACCGATCTGGGACCAGGTTAACAGTAGTCCGAGTTCCTGACTTAAACTGGGACCAGGTTAACAGTGGTCTGAGTTCCTGACTTAAACTGGGACCAGGTTAACAGTGGTCTGAGTTCCTGACTTAAACTGGGACCAGGTTAACAGTGGTCTGAGTTCCTGACTTAAACTGGGACCAGGTTAACAGTGGTCTGTCAGAGTTCCGGACTTGGGTGTGAAGGCATTTTGGTCGTTCCTTTCTGATCTGTGTCTTCCCAGGAACATCCAGCCCAGAGCGACTCCACGGCTTTCTAAGAAACGTGAGGAAGAGATCAGAAGGATCCTGAGGTCCAATCTACAGAACAACAAGCAAAGAGTGAGTTGGACACTTTAAATTACAAGACTGAGTTGAAGGTGAATATCTGAAGGAAATACCACTCAGATGTGCTCCTTCTCCTACAGCAGATACACCCTGTTCCCTGTCTCCTCAGATGTGCTCCTTCTCCTACAGCAGATACACCCTGTTCCCTCAGATGTGCTCCTTCTCTTATAGCAGATACACCCTGTTCCCTGTCTCCTCAGATGTGCTCCTTCTCCTACAGCAGACACACTCTGTTCGACGCCGATAAGGAGGACAACGTGAGTCAGGTGCATCTGAGGAAGATGGAGAGGAGGGTCAGTATGATGGAGAGGAGGGTCAGTATGATGGAGAGGAGGGTCAGTGGGATGGAATGGTCCCCAGTCTAGTGTTCTTTCTTGGCTATGTCTCCAACACTGTAGAGATTTTACCTCGTTGCAATAATGAAGCCTATTTGTGATGTTGTAACATTATTGTCTCTGCAGATGAGCCACTACCTTACTGTTCCAGCCAACTGGGAGTCACCTAGGCCTGGAGTCCGGAGATTCCGGTTTGAATCAAGTGAGTCAGTCTTAACACAGGGTTTCCTGAACTCGGTCCTGGTGCACGCTTTGTTTTTTTGCCCTAGCACTACACCGCTGACTCAAATAACCAACTCATCATCAAGCTTTGCTTATTTGAATCAGCTGTGATGTGTTTGGGAAAAACATTTTTAAATGTGCACGCAAGGTGGGGGTGGCGGCGCAGGACTGAGTTTGGGAAATCCTGGTTTAACCCCTGGGTTGTATTCATTAGGACAAACTGTAGCACAACGTGAAATGAAAACTACAGTTTCTTAGTGGACAAGTTTAGATTGTACATCCCTGTTTTCATCCGTTTGCCTTGTTGCTTCTGTCCGTCACTATAAAGCTGAAACTGTTATAATGTTTTTTTAAAAATGTGTCAATCGATATCCCCATTATGTTGTGTTATTGAAAACAAATGGCAATATGTATTAGCAAGAGTATAGTCTTGTAGTATCTTATTGATTTATAATACTCTACTCGTTTATTTTAGACAACCAGGTTTTCAGTGCCGACAGTGTCCCTACCATCCATTTTGAGCAGCCTTCGACTCCAAGAACACCTGACACGGTCAGCCTAGAAGAGGAAGTACCCAAGAGGGGTAACCTGAAAGCGGATGGCGGAGGACCCAGGGGTGCTGTATCAGACAGCAGCAGGGAGAGCTGAACTACCAGAGAGACTAGCACGCTGTCTGAGTGACCCCAATCCCAATAAGGTTGAGAATTATCCTTTCATGTCCTGATAAAGCACATCTTTTGAACTAAAGTACATGAAGTTTGCCTGTGTACCAGTCTGTTTGTGCTAACGTTCAAATCAAATGTAGTCGTGTGTGGTATGATACAGAGTACAATGAGTGGTATGTTGGCACAAAACAGGTCTGGATTTCAGGCTAACATCCAGTGGGGAGGATAGTGGGATTTGAAGCTCCTTCTCTTCTGGCATTCCTTTGTATGAGATGAAGACATCTTCAAGTCAAATTATGTCATGGTATTGAAGGATATTCGTTTCTCATTTATCCACGTTCCATTATTGTATTTTTCATGTTCTTTGGTGTTTTCTCTTGTGATGTGAGATAAATGTTAATGTTTTGCCAATGGATCACATACCATTTTTTTTGTCACGAAAGCAAGTGTCAAGATTTGTTTGCTTTTTAAGATTTGTTTTAGTGATGTAATATCATTCAACTTCAAGGGTCCACATTGCCTACTGTGCAGTTGACAAGCTTCTCCTGCTCTATTGCTAGTTGAGTGGCTGGACTGCTCCATAATGGGCTGTCTGAGGAATGTCTGCTCCGTTCATTTTGACACTATGGGCCTGAGTCCCAAATGGCAACCTACATAGTGCACTACTTTTGACCAGAGCCCCATGAGCCCAGGTCCAAAGTAGGGCACTATATAGGGAATAGGGTGCAATTTGGGTCGTTGCCTGGTCCTCATTGTCCTAGGCCATCGTCATGTTCTGAATGTCAAACATGAATCTCCTGACTCAGCCAACAGTCACATCGCTGTACACACACACACACACACAGCAACTAGGACGGAATCCTCCCACCCACGACATACAGTAGCTTCTTTAATTCAAATAGAGAATAGAAGCATATTTACCCGGCAATCTATTTGCGAATCCCATCACCTTCCTGATTACCTCCCCTATATCTGTCAGTCCCTTTGGTTCATTCCCCAGGTGTTATTGATTCTGTTTCTGTGTTTAATGTCTGTTTGCTACTCGTGTTTCTTGTTTTCCATTTTATTATTAAATTCACTCCATGTACTTGCTTCCCGACTCACAGCGTACATGTTGCAGAATAATGCCTCACCAAAGGGACGCAACAGATATTTTTTTATGCTTTTTTTTACTGTTGACGTAGGGGTCCAAGGGCGGCTGCCGAAGCAAGCGGGGATGCCTCAGCTCTACAGGTTCCCACTCCTCAGCCGGCTCTACAGGTTCCCGCTCCTCAGCCGGCTCTACACGTTCCCGCTCCTCAGCCGGCTCTACAGGTTCCCGCGCCTCAGCCGGCTCTACAGGTTCCCGCTCCTCAGCCGGCTCTACAGGTTCCCACTCCTCAGCAGAAGTGATCGGCCCACTCCTGGTCCTCGGGACCGGCCCTCTGGTTGGGGTCCTGCGGCTGTCAGGGAGGGAGTACTGTCACGTCTAATCCCCCTCTCCGGCGCTCTTCGTCGCCAGTTTACTCATCATTGCACACACCTGCCACCATCGTTACGCACACCTGCGTGAGACTCACCTGGACCCCATCACCTTCCTGATTACCTCCCCTATATCTGTCACTCCCTTTGGTTCATTCCCCAGGCGTTATTGATTCTGTTTCTGTGTATAGTGTCTGTACGCTACTTGTGTTTCTTGTTTAGTTTAATTTATTATTAAATTCACTCCCTGTATTTGCTTCCCGACTCCCAGCCTACATGGTACAGGGTGTGAATGCACTGTACATGAGTTCTGTCTTCAGGAAGGCAGTTCTAGAATCTATCCACTTGCCTGTGAATGTGGACGAATCAATAAAAGAGAACCGCCATCACGTCTTTGATTGTAATTGATGTAGATAACCTAGAATGCATCGGTTACGGAACACTACAAACACAGGAAATGATATACATTGATTGAGTTCTGGAATTTGTCAGAGACCAATGCATTCTAGGAACAGGACAGTCACAACTGTCCTATGTGATTACAGCCTATGTCGCAGAATGAATGAATGTCACAGCACATTGGTTATTCATTAGTCTAAGTGTGAAGCGTTTTTACTTTACTATGGGGTCCACAAAGAAGATGTATTAAATATGAATCACCATTATTTAATGCTTTTCTTAAACAAGTTTCTTTTATTTGGCTTTTCAGTATTTTACAGGCAAATGGAAAAATCAAACAACCAACTCTCTACCCCCCATCCCCCACCACCACCCTCAATCCCATGCTCTAACAGATAGATAAGTGAGGATTTGTACAGTCAGCCACTTGCATGAATACAGAAATTAGTTATATGAAAAGCACAAACATTAAAATTCCCTTACACATGATCAGTACATGGGCAGAGTATGGTGTGCATGGGGAAAGTCTGATTGGCTGAAGCCATGAGCTGGAGGTGATTTTATCACTCATGTGAGGGGGAGCTAAACTACTTGTTGCCAGCCAGACATAAACAACAACAACAAGCAGGCTGGAAATGAGTCCCACAATGCCCTCTGCAGGGGGATTCTGTAACAAAGCCAATGGCATAAAAAAGGTGTAAGGCCTAGCTTTGGTTTGGTGTTGTAGGTAACCCTTCATTCCAGGTCCTGTGGTGACGCTTTCTTGGGGATGGTGTCATACAAGGATGGGCAAGCATCTCTCTGAAGACTTGTGTAGTCGTCATCCTGTATGTCATTATATTCATCAGGGTCTAGGTGCATATCATCAATGGTTTCATAGATACAGGCGCTGGTCGTCTCACTCACATCTGAGTTTGAGGAATCTTTATTGGCATAATAGATGGTTTGTGTGTCTGCTCTGACATCACAACCTTCTCTGGATCCACTTCCTGCTCTGACATCACAACCTCCTCTGACACCACTTTCTTCTCTGACACCCCTTCCTCCTCTGACACCACTTCCTCCTCTGACATTACAACCCACTCTGACACCACTTCCTCCTCTGACATCACAACCTCCTCTGACACCACTTCCTCCTCTGACATCACAAACTCCTCTGACACCACTTCCTCCTCTGACATCACAACCTCCTCTGACACCACTTTCTTCTCTGACACCCCTTCCTCCTCTGACACCACTTTCTCCTCTGACACAACTACATGGTCTGACACCCCTTCCTCCTCTGACACCACTTCCTGCTGTGCGTCTCCTCTTCAGTGTACAGTAGATGAGAACTGAAGCTTTAGCAGCCAGGACAACCCCAACCACACCCAATACAGAAGCCAAAACAGACACTGGAAAAAACACACCTGTGTTGAGGTCCAAGGCAGTAGAGTTCTGAGCTCCCATCTTGTTCTCAGCCCTACAGTAGTACTGGGTCTTGTCTCCCAGACTGACATTGGGGATGATGTACTTGTCTCTTCCTGCTCCTGTCTGTAAGACGCTCACTTCAGTCCCATTCCTCATGTACCAAGTGTAAGACTTCACTGGTGGGTTGGCATCACTGCTGCAGGTCAGAGTCACTAGACTGCCCTCGTCTATTTCCCCGCTAACGGACACTGAAGTGTTCTTCGGGCCATATCTCACAACCAGTGTAGCAGCAAGGGATGGAAAATCCTCAAAGCCTCTTACAACACAGAAGTATCTGCCTGCATCCTTACTGCTGACGGCATCAAGGATCATGGTCTTGGACTTGCCAGTGGCAGAGACGTTGTTCTTGTACAAAAGTAAGTCACTGAAGTTTGGACAGGAGGTCATGCAGGAGATAATGACGAGATCTCCCTCATTTGCAACAGGAGGAGTAACTTCTACTTGTAAGTTGGTGACAGACAGATTGACCCCAAATGGATCACTGTACTTTGGAACCCCTTGCGTTTCTAATGAGAATGTGTAATAACCAGAGTCACTCTCTCTCAGGTCTGTGATTCGCAGGGTGCAGTCGTTCTCCTTCTTACCACGATACTCTATGCGATCATTGTCCAAGTATTTGACACCAGATTTTGACCAGATTGTGTCTGTGATGGTTTGATTACTGGGATATGTGTAATTGCAACGGAGTTCAATGTTAGTCCCGGCGAAGGCGCAGATGGTCTTGTGTTGGTGTGTCACATCCCAGCAGTTACCAAGGAGACAGAGTGCAGGGGAGTGGAGCTTCTCACTGTCTTTTACAGCACAGATGTAACTGCCTGCATCCTGACTGCTGACTGGGTCTAGGTACAGGTTGACATTCAGGGTCTTTGGGTTGGTAAGCTGTTGTCCGTTCTTGTACCAGATGTAGTTGGGTTTGAGATTGTCACTCAGAGTACAGGTGGTGCTACAGGTCAGTGTTACTTTCTGTCTGTTGTTCACAGTGGTTGTATACTTTGTCACCTTAAGAGCTGTGACAGTAACAGTGATTCCAGTTTTGATGAACTTCCATCCGGAGTTCTCTGACGGAACCATAACACGATAGACAGCGGTGTCACTCTTTCTTAGATCTTTGACTTGGAGAGTTTTCGTGATAGAGAAGGAGGCGTTGTGTTTTATAAACCTTCCTGAAACATCAAACAACCACTTAAAACGTCCGGAATACGCTCTGTCATCTGTTAAGTCCTCGGGAATGGTCTTGTCCTTCCATTTCTTCTTGTTGTCATTGTTAAACCAGAATAAATTGCTAATATCTGACAACAAATTGACATCATCATTTGAGAAATTGCAGCTCATGTTCACTGACGATCCCTCTAAAACACAAACGTTCTTCTCATCGCAACTCATTGCATCTACAGCCAACAGACTGGATATAAAGAGGAGTAGTCCTGCAAACATATCTCTTGCCAATGTGATGGGCATCAGTTAGAATGTGAAAGAAAGCTCACTGGCAGTGCAGTCGAACAAAGTGTTGAGAATGGGTCTTACTACCTAAAGGAGGACGAGCCTAAGTTCCTGATACAGATCTGAACTTTCGAAGTGTGTTTGTTTATCAAGATAAGTATCTTACAGGGTGGACATTGAGGCCACAATGAGTTATGTTGCATGCACTTAGGCCCACATTAACATCCATGTATATGTACAGATGTGCATATGGGTAGCCTATGCACATACCCAAGGACTTATAGAGAGTATAAGTAGATTCATAAAAGTATAAAGTACTATATGATGACTACATGGAGGAAATGACTAAATATGACCAACTTGAAGGCCTAGTTTACAGTCTGTTGACTATGGAATCACGTTGATCACGTTATTCTTTCTAGGGGGTTGAGGCAAATATGTTCAGGTCTTATACAAACATATGTGAAGCTATAATTGTTTTTATTCAAAAAGCTATATTCAACTGCTCCTTTGCCAGAGAGTGACCCTAACAGAGCTGAAGACCTAATCTATAACATCTAACACGATGCTGCTGTTGTTAGATCCTGTTGAGTAATTTCACAAGATGTGTTGTTCTCACAACTTTGATAAAGATCGAGCCATCTCACTTTTCTTTTAGTGTGTGTGCACGTGTGCTTTTTTAATTTAAAAAAAAAACTTTACATTCTATACATTTCCCTAGACTTCGTGGTTCTCACACAGAGGTCCAAAGCATTGCGTGATCAAGCGTCCTTAGAAGTGTGAACATCTTTTCCATAGCAGGTCTACACATTTTGATGTCAGCATCTTCTTCAGTTGCTACTTTAACTTGCTACTAAAGTCCTTTTTTGAAATATGATTATAGTGAGCCAAGATCTGAAAGTGGTTGCATGGAATGAAGTTAACCTATAAGACTGTAGGACCTGTGCAGAGCCTAGCGCAAATGCCTAGTAACGCCTAGCAGTAACGCCTAGCAGTAACGCCTAGCAGTAACGCCTAGCAGTAACGCCTAGCAGTAACGCCTAGCAGTAACGCCTAGCAGTAACGCCTAGCAGTAACGCCTAGCAGTAACGCCTAGCAGTAACGCAGTAGTAACGCCTAGCAGTAACGCCTAGCAGTAACGCCTAGCAGTAACGCCTGGCGCCTAGCAGTAACGCCTAGCAGTAACGCCTAGCAGTACGCCTAGCAGTAACGCCTAGCCAGTAACGCCTAGCCAGTAACGCCTAGCCAGTAACGCCTAGCCAGTAACGCCTAGCCAGTAACGCCTAGCCAGTAACGCCTAGCCAGTAACGCTAACGGCTCAAGGCACATATACTGCTCCACACTAGAGATCGGGGTTCAATCCCTGAGTGTAGGACGTTGACAGAAACAATTGTAATCACACAGCTCCCTCTCTCCTATGACTATTCTCCAGCAATATACATTTTAATCTAACCTAACATCCAACAGTCACTAAACTGGGCCTAACCTGAAAACCAACTTCATGTAGTGTAGAATGGAAATCATTGTCCGATTCTTGCAGTTAAAGAGGGATTATACTTTTGTTTTACAGGCTCTGGAGCAACACTGTTGACTTGCCACAGGGTTTTCTGGTATCTTCAATATCTACAGCCACATTTGGGCTCCCGAGTGGCGCAGCGGTCTAAGGCATTGCATCTCAATGCAAGAGACATTGTTGTAGTTTCTGGTTCGATTCCAGGCTGGCTGTGATTGGGAGTCTCATAGGGCGGCACACACTTGGCTTAGGGTTTGGTCGTCAATAACAGTTTGTTCTTAACCGACTTGCCTAGTTAAAGAATAAATGCTGAAGTGTGTGAAGGAAAATACATTTTTTCATGTGTGCTATTTTCTTAAATGTTCTGTGCTTTCCACTAGTGACTCAGTTGGTAGAGCATGACACTTGCAACACCTGGGTTGTGGGTTCAATTCTCCATGGGGGACCAGTATGAATAAATATAAAAATGTATCCAATCACTATTATAAGTCGCTCTGGATAAGAGTGCCTGCTAATTGCCTTAAATGTAAAACATAACACTATTGTATAGAATGTGTCAGTGTTTGCTTCCTATTGTGTTTTGCCATAGACCTAGGCATGATCGACCATAGACCTAGGCATGACTCTGCATGATCGACCATAGACCTAGGCATGACTCTGCATGATCAACCATAGACCTAGGCATGACTCTGCATGATCGACCATAGACCTAGGCATGACTCTGCATGATCAACCATAGACCTAGGCATGACTCTGCATGATCGACCATAGACCTAGGCATGACTCTGCATGATCGACCATAGACCTAGGCATGACTCTGCATGATCAACCATAGACCTAGGCATGACTCTGCATGATCATGACCATCAACCAGACCTAGGCATGACTCTGCATGATCAACCATAGACCTAGGCATGACTCTGCATGATCGACCATAGACCTAGGCATGACTCTGCATGATCAACCATAGACCTAGGCATGACTCTGCATGATCGACCATAGACCTAGGCATGACTCTGCATGATCGACCATAGACCTAGGCATGACTCTGCATGTTCAACCATAGACCTAGGCATGACTCTGCATGATCGACCATAGACCTAGGCATGACTCTGCATGATCAACCATAGACCTAGGCATGACTCTGCATGATCATGACCTAGGCATGACTGCATCTGCATGATCGACCATAGACCTAGGCATGACTCTGCATGATCGACCATAGACCTAGGCATGACTCTGCATGTTCAACCATAGACCTAGGCATGACTCTGCATGATCGACCATAGACCTAGACATGACTCTGCATGATCAACCATAGACCTGGCATGACTGCATGATCGACCATAGACCTAGGCATGACTCTGCATGATCGACCATAGACCTAGGCATGACTGCATGATCGACCATAGACCAAGGCATGACTCTGCATGATCGACCATAGACCAAGGCATGACTCTGCATGATCGACCATAGACCAAGGCATGACACTGCATGATCGACCATAGACCTAGGAATGACTCTGCATGTCTCACCTTGTTTAGCCAGGAGACACTAGAGAGCATTACAAAGCTTTGTTTATTTACATTAATCAATCAAATGTATTGATAAAGTCCTTTTTACATCAGCCAAGTGCTATACAGAAACCCAGCCTAAAACCCCAAACAGCAAGCAATGCAGATGTAGAAGCATGCTGGCTAGGAAAAACTCCCTAGAAAGGCAGGAACCTAGGCCGGAACTTAGGAAGAAACCTAGAGAGGAATCAGGCTTTGAGGGGTGGCCAGTCCTCTTCTGGCTGTGCCGGGTGGAGATTATAACAGTACATGGCCAAGATGTTCAAACGTTCATCGATGACCAGCAGGGTCAAATAATAAGTGGTTTTAGAGCGTGCAACAGGTCAGCAGCTCAGGAGTAAACGTCAGTTGGCTTTTCATAGCCGATCATTCAGAGTTAGAGACAGCAGGTGCGGTAGAGAGCGAGAGTCGAAAACAGCAGGTCCGGGACAAGGTAGCACGTCCGATGAACAGGTCAGGGTTCAATAGCCGCAAGCAGAACAGTTGAAACTGGAGCAGCAGCAGGTGGACTGGGGTGGACTGGGGACAGCAAGGAGTCATCAGCCCAGGTAGTCCTGAGGCATGGTCCAAGGGCTCAGGTCCTCTGAGAGAAGAGAGAAGAGAGAAAGAGAGAGTTAGAGGGAGCATACTTAAATTTACACAGGACACTGGATAAGACAGGAGAAATACTCCAGATATAACAGACTGACCCTAGCCCCCGGCATAAACTATTGTAGCATAAATACTGGAGGCTGAGACAGGGGGGGTCGGGAGACACAGTGGCCCCATCCGATGATACCCCCAGACAGGGCCAACCAGGAAGGATATAACCCCACCCACTTTGCCAAAGCACAGCCCCCACACCACTAGAGGGATATCTTCAAACCACCAACCTACTACCCTGAGACAAAGCCAAGTATAGCCTACGAAGATCTCTCCCACGGCACGAACCCGAGGGAGACGCCAACCCGGACAGGAAGATCAAGTCAGTGACTCAATCCACTCAAGTGACGCACCCCTCCTAGGGACGGCATGGAAGAGCACCAGTAAGCCAGTGACTCAGCCTCTGTAATAGGGTTAGAGGCAGAGAATCCCAGTGGAGAGAAGGGAACCGGCCAGGCAGAGACAGCAAGGGAGGTTCTTTGCTCCAGAGCCTTTCCGTTCACCTTCACACCCCTGGGCCAGAATACACTCAATCATATGACCCACTGAAGAGATGAGTCTTCAGTAAAGACTTAAAGGTTGAGACCGAGTCTGCATCTCTCACATGGGTAGGCAAACCATTCCATAAAAAATGGAGCGCTATAGGAGAAAGCCCTGCCTCCAGCTGTTTGCTTAGAAATTATAGGGACAATTAGGAGGCCTGCGTCTTGTGACCATAGCGTACTTGTAGGTATGTACGGCAGGACCAAATCAGAGAGATAGGTAGGAGCAAGCCCATGTAATGCTTTGTTGGTTAGCAGTAAAACCTTTAATTCAGCCCTAGACTGCACAGGAAGCCAGTGTAGAGAGGCTAGCACTGGAGTAATATGAACACATTTTTGGGTTCTAGTCAAGATTCTAGCAGCCGTGTTTAGCACTAACTGAAGTTTATTTAGTGCTTTATCCGGGTAGCCAGAAAGTAGAGCATTGCAGTAGTCTAATCTAGAAGTGACAAAAGCATGGATCAATTTTTCTGCATCATTTTTTTACAGAAAGTTTCATATTTTTGCAATGTTACGTAGATGGAAAAAAGCTGTCCTTGAAACAGTCTTGATATGTTCGTCAAAAGAGAGATCAGGGTCCAGAGTAACACTGAGGTCCTTCAGTTTTATTTGAGACAACTGTACAACCATCAAGATTAGTTGTCAGATCCAACAGAATATCTCTTTGTTTCTTGGGACCTAGAACTAGCATCTCTGTTTTGTCCGAGTTTAAAAGTAAAACATTTGCCGCCATCCACTTCCTTGTTTCTGAAACACAGGCTTCCAGGGTTGGGCAATTTTGGTTTCCAATCTCTCCAAAAGAATGTGGTGATTGATGGTATCAAAAGCAGCACTAAGGTGTAGGAGCACGAGAACAGATGCAGATCCTTGGTCTGATGCCATTAAAAGGTAATTTAGCACCTTCACGAGTGCAGTCTCAGTGCTATGATGGGGTCTAAAACCAGACTGAAGCGTTTCGTATACATTGTTTGTCTTCAGGAAGGCAGTGAGTTGCTGTGCAACAGCTTTTTCAAAAATATTTGAGAGGAATGGGAGACTCGATATAGGCCGATAGTTTATATTTTCTGGGTCAAGGTTTGGCTTTTTCAAGAGAGGCTTTATTACTGCCACTTTTAGTGAGTTTGGTACACATCTGGTGGATAGAGAGCCGTTTATTATGTTCAACATAGGAGGGCCAAGCACAGGAAGCAGCTCTTTCAGTAGTTTAGTTGGAATAGGGTTCAGTATGCAACTTGAAGGTTTAGAGGCCATTACTATTTTCATGAATGTGTCAAGAGATACAGTATTAAAAAACTTGAGTTTCTCCCTTGATCCTTGGTCCTGGCAGTTTTGTGTAGACTCGGGATAACTGAGCTTTGGACGAATACGCAGATTTAAAGAATTAATTTGCTTTCTAATGATCATGATCTTTTCGACAAAGAATTTCATGAATTTGTCACTGCTGAAGTGAAAGCTATCTGTACGATGTGCACTGAGAGTCAGGAAGCAAGTTCAGGGAGAGTGTTTTAATAAATAAATATAACACAAAACAAAAAACAATGAACAACGTACAGACATGACACAGAAACAATGACACCTCAAGAAGGAACCAAAGGGGGTGACATGTATAGGGCAGGTAATCAAGGAAGTGATGGAGTCCAGTTGAGTGTCATTATGCGTTGATGCGCGTACCGATGGTGACAGGTGTGCACCATAACGAGCAGCCTGGTGACCTTGAGGCCGGAGAGGGAGCATATGTGACAGCCATCCTCACTTGGGGAGTGCTGCTTTTTAGTTATCCTTGTGACAGTATCAAAAATAAATGTTGGATTGTTCTTATTCTCCTCACTTAAGTTGGAAAAATAGGATGATCGATTAGCAGTGAGGGATCTTTGAAACTGCCTTTCCAAGCTAATCGGAAGACTTCAACTTTGGTGTAGCTCTATTTCCGTTCCAATTTTCTTGAAGCTTGCTTCAGGGCTCGGTATTTTCTGTATACCAGGGAGCTAATTTCTTATGACAAATGTTTTTTGTTTTTAGTGGTGTGACTGCATCTAGGGTATTAAGCAAAAGCTTACATTTAGTTCCTCAGTTAGGTGGTTAACTGATTTTTTTTGTACTCTGATGTCCTTTGGTAGGTGGAGGGAGTCTGGAAGGGCATCTAGGACATTTTAGGTTGTCTGAGAATTTATAGCACGGCTTTTGATGATCCTTGGTTGGGGTCTGAGCAGATTATTTGTTGCGATTGCAAACGTAATAAAATGGTGGTCCGATAGTCCAGGATTATGAGGGAAAACATTGTAGATCCACAATATTAATTCCACAGGACAAAACGAGGTACAGAGTGACTGTGGCAGTGAGTAGGTTCGGAGACATGTTGGACGAAACCCACTGAGTCGACGATGGCTCTGAAAGTCTTTTGGAGTGGGTCTGTGGACTTTTCCATGTGAATATTAAAGTCACCAAAAATTAGAATATTATCTGCCATGACTACAAGGTCCGATAGGGAATTCAGGGAACTCAGTGAGGAACGCTGTATATGGCCCAGGAGGCCTGTAAACAGTAGCTATAAAAAGTTGAGTAGGCTGTATAGATTTCATGATTAACAGCTCAAAAGATAAATGCAGTCTTTATTTTTTTGTAAATTGACATTTGCTATTGTAAATGTTAGCAACACCTCCGCCTCTGCAGGATGCGTGGGGGATATGGTCACTAGTGTAACCAGGAGGAGAGGCCTCATTTAACACAGTAAATTCATCAGGCTTAAGCCATGTTTCAGTCAGGCCAATCACATCAAGATTATGATCAGTGATTAGTGCATTGACTATAACTGCCTTGGAAGTGAGGGATCTAACATTAAGTAGCCCTATATTGAGATGTGAGATATCACAATCTCTTTCAATAATGACAGGAATGGAGGAGGTCTTTATTCCAGTGAGATTGCTAAGGCGAACATCACCATGTTTAGTTTTGCCCAACCTAGATCGAGGCACAGACACGGTCTCAATGGGGAACGCTGAGCTGACTACACTAACTGCTAGTGGCAGACCACTAAGATGGCAGGCTGGCTAACAGAGGAGGCAGACCTTTTCCTTTTTCCCGAGGTACTGGCGTAGCCTCTTCCACAGAGAGGCCTTCTTTTTTAAGTGGGGGTGGGGTCGAGGCATATTCCTCTGCCCAAGTGGTGACCCATCATTCACGGCAGGTGGGGAATGTTATTTTGGCATTAATACGTGTCACATATCAGTTTGCAAACAATGTAAGAAAAAAACAAAAATTGTTAATAAATCCTCATACAAACATGGTCTCTTTTTTGCTTTCTTGAGTAAGGCAGCTCCAAAATACGTCACTGCAAAATCTACAGGGAGAGTTAGAAAATTCAAGCCCCTTGGGTGCTGCCATAGAATTACATTAGAAGTGCCCATCCAGGAAGGCTCAAGGTCATTGGCAACAGATAAAATGACATCAAATCACGTTATATCTACTATTGATTTGATTGGACTGATCATGTCAACATCATACTTTCAAAATCTTAGCTAGCAAGCTAGCAGTCATCATCATGAATCAAATTGACAATCTACTGGTAAATCCTTTTCAATCCTTGTCATATTTTTTTTACCTTTATTTAACTCGGCAAGTCAGTTAAGAACAAATTCTTATTTTCAATGACGGCCTAGGAACAGTGGGTTAACTGCCTTGTTCAGGGGCAGAACGACAGATTTGTACCTTGTCAGCTGGGGGATTCAAACTTGCATCCTTTCGGTTACTAGTCCAATGCTCTAACTAGTAGGCTACCCTGCCACCCCAATATGAAGAGAAATTATGGAGAGAAATTATAGATAAAATGTATCGATGCTCATCGGCCATTGGACATAAAGATTACACAAGTTGGAAATCGCAAATTCAACAATGAGTGGCTTGGAAGGGATCAGTGGCTAACTGTAAGCAGTGCAAAGCAATTACTAGCCTGCTATTCAGTGAAGTGGGTGTGTGGTCCAAATCTAGGGTTTAAGGGTCTCTTTTCCAAGCTTAAAAGGATACACATTCAACTTTGGCCATGCTGTCAATCCGGCATGAGTTCTGCCGAGTTGACAACAAATAGAAACTCGGGAATCTCAGACTTCAGTGAGTTCAAGACAACTGAGAACTCGTTTTGAACGGTCATCCAACTCAGAATTCCAAGTCGGCCTCTTTCTAGAGCTCCGACTTGAAAGTAATGCTAAGTGTAAGTTGTGTAGTAAGCTGTTAGTAGTCCATGTGCCTCACCCTAATAATTTGGTCCCTTTCCCCCTCATAACTTAGCCTACTGTTCTGACTTGGTGGTGCACATGTCGCCTATAGCCTGTTCTAGAGAAATTTACAACATCGAATATTGTAAGAGCTTTCATTGTCTGCTTATGTCCCCTTATTTATCCTAAGGCTCTGACTTGGCATACAGGGAGAATACTGTAAGAACGGCCCATGTTCTGAATTCTGACGCTGTACATTTCAAAAGTGCTGAAAAAATAGTTATATTGACTACGTCCGTCCTAGCTCGCTCATTAATGACTTAATATAAATTACGGATTACCTCTTATCCGTTCGTCCATCCCCCTTATGCCATAGTTTGTACATCTCAATTGTCAGTAGAAACCACATTTCTTTAAGCAAGTCAGCCATATCAGCTATGTTTTTTTAGAAGGCAGTAAATGAGACTGAATGAGCCGTTTTGCTGTCAGACAAGCTGATAGCCAGGTGTAGCAGTGGTAAGATGTTGGGACAGCTTTATGTAGGGCTTAACAGTTTGTGGGCACCGTTTGTCACCGTTATAGTGCAATGAATGTATTGTTTAGTGTAGTTTAGTGTAATGTTTGCCACTGCTCAGCCCACATCTCTGGTTGGGTGTCCACAGGCAGGCTGATGTGGTGGCAGACTTCCAGAGCCTAATCCTCGGGGATACTTGCTATGGTCTGTTGTGAGCATCTTTCCCCCAGTGACTAGGGTCAAGATGCTAAAGGTAGAGGTGGGAGCTCCAGGAACTGATCATGATCCTCACAAGGGGTCTGAAGCGAAACCACCTTTTACATTTTCTGATGGACTAATTTGATTCATGATGAGAGCTTTTGATCAATCGATAGTAATAAAGGAAGACAATTTATTTTAACCTAAATATACAGTGCATTTGGAAAGTATTCAGGCCCCTTGACTTTTTCCACATTTTCTTATGCTACAGCCTTATTCTAAAGTTGATTTTTCTTTAAATTCATCATCAATCTACACACAATACACAATACCCAATAATGAGAAAATGAAAACAAGTTTTTGGCAATTTTTGCAAATGTATTCAAAATAAAAGAACCGATACCTTATTTACATAAGAATTCAGACCCTTTGGTATGAGACTCGAAATTGAGGTGCATCCTGTTTCCATTTATCATCCTTGAGATGATTCTATAACTTGATTGGAGTCCACTTTTGGTAAATTCAATTGATTGGAAGTCCATTTGGAAAGACACACACCTGTCTATATAAGGTCCCACGGTTGACAGTGCATGTCAGAGCAAATATCGTTCAATTTTCTGTAGAGCTCTGAGACAGGGTTGAGTCGAGGCACAGATCTGGGGTTGGGTACCAAAACATTTCTGCAGTATTGAAGGTTCCCAAGAATACAGTGGCCTCCATCATTTTTAAATGGAAGGAGTTTGGAACCAACAACACTCTTCCTAGAGCTGGCCACCTGGACAAACTGAGCAATTGGAGGAGGAGGGCCTTGGTCAGGGTGGTGACCATGAACCTGATGGTCACTCTGACAGAGCTCCATAGTTACTCTGTTTTGACGGGAGAACCTTCCAGAAGGACAACCATCTCTGCAGCACTCCACCAATCAGGCCTTTATGGTAGAATGGCCAGACAGAAGCCACTAATAAGTAAAAGGCACATGACGGCCCGCTTGGGGTTTGCCAAAAGCCACATAAAAGACTCTCAGATGATGAGAAACAAGATTCTCTGGTTTGATAAAACCAAGATTGAACTCTTTGGCCTGAATGCCAAGCGTCACGTCTGGAGGAAACCAGGCACCATCCCTACGGTGAAGCATGGTGGTGGAAGCATCATTCTGTGGGGATGTTTTTCACCGGCAGGGACTGGGAGACAGGATTGAGGGAAAGATGGACGGAGCAAAGTACAGAGAGATCCTTGATGAAAACTTGCTCCAGAGTGCTCAGGCCAACACATTATTTTTTTTAAATTATGCAAGCATGGAGTTTTTTATTTAACTAGGCAAGTCCATTAAGAACACATTTATATTTACAATGAGGATCTACCGGGGAACAGTGTTTGGTCAGGGGCAGAAAAATACTTTTTCATCTTCTCAGCTCTGGGATTTGATCCAGCAACCTTTCGGTTACTGGCCCAACGCCTCAAAATGCAGGCATTAATGATACAAAATTCTATAATTGTATTATTATTTTACCTAAAAAAAGGGTCATAATTACAGGCAGTTTACAGGTAGCATACCTAGTTGGGACTGGCAACAAAACCCACCGAGATTATTTTATGTTACTCTTTAACAAAACCACCTACTCAGTACCTACAGATATGGCTGCTTCCTCAGCACGCTGTGATAACGGCACCTAATGTGTTTATTTATGTGTTTATGTAGGGCTCATCTGACTCAATGGTTATACACAATTTAAAAGAGAAACAGCAGATGTTGCTGATTTTGTTTGCGCTTTCACTTGCTTACAATTGCGCGAAGTAGAACACGCGCCTGCGCATTCCTTCTTCCACGTAGCTGCGCCACAATCTCTGTCTGCGCATAAAGCCAAAACATAGCAGAAATATTTGCTGTAAAGCTGCGTTCTTGCTGAATATTTTGAACATGGCCAGATATTTGAGACCTCCAAATACATCGCTTTTCATCAGAAACATTTCCGATGAATCCAGGTGAGTACACATTTGGAACAAATCCCCCTAGTCGAGTCAACTAAATACTTCGACGCCCCGAGCTAGCTAACATTAGCCCAATGCTAGTCGGCTAGCCACGCGCTTCGGCCTGACTTGACCTTACCGGGGTAGCTAGACCAGAGGAGGCTAGACTCAAATCCTAGTCCATAAAAATCAAAAGAAAGCTACTATCATTAGATCAGATTGAAACATACGTTTGTATCTATATCAATCTGGCAATACTTCGAAGTAGTTAGTTGTCCTGCCTAATGAGCTAACGTCGTTAGCTTGCTGTAGCTTCCGGTGCACACTTCGGTGGGAAAATAAACTCCGCTTTTGCTTTATGGAATTCTAATATAAATGGCTTAAACATATGACTGTTAGAATGACATATTCCCCATATCTAGTTAACAGCCATGTATTTTATTTGCAAGAACAACACTACATACACAGGCCTACACATAGTAACACAGTAGCCCAAAGGCAGGCAGATGGCGATACTGAGGTTTAACCTTACTGTCCAAAGGGGAATGCAACGTTATGCAGCCAACTATACACTCATCTCCCCCGTGGACCGGTTTATACTTTAAACATTCTCAATTCAGGCAAAAAAGTCGTCGATAATCGTTTTAATGTCGACAAGGCTATGAATATATAACCTACTTTAATTAATGAAACGCCATTTTCCACTACCATGCTACTGTGGCTAATGCTAGTCCCGGATGTTGCGTATCGCGTTCTACCAATCATGTTGCAGCAGTCTGTTTTTCCACAGCTGGTAAGATGGTTTCAAAATAAGTTGTTCCCAGAAATCCTTTAATATAATATCATGTACCATATCACCCAGTCATCTGTCACCACACTATCACAATTTCCTCACCAAGACCAGTATACTGTCTCCTCGAATAATGCACAGTCCAGCTTATTGTCTGTTTACATATTGAAATTATTTATTTGATTAACAAATATGGTGTGTCAATCTTAACTGATTTATGTATCAGGAAATGGAATGCGGCACACTTAAATCAATCACATTTATTTTGTAGAGCCCTTTTTACATCAGGAATTGTCAGTGTTTTACAGATATCCAGCCTAAAACCCATAATGAATACAGGGTGCGGACACTTCAAGACTGTAAGGACAGGTGGTCTTTAATGTTTTCGGCAGTCAAGGGATGTGGTGGTAAGAGGCATGGTAGTCAGAGATCTGTCCAGGGCAAGCCAGCTAGCCTGCAGCATGGGATGGGCAGGTCAACCAGGTGGATTGGTGACATGCAGAGCCAGGAATCCTCAGGCTAGGGTTTCCTCAGGCATAGTGAGAGAGAAATGGGGTTATTAGTGTCAGCATTCGGATCCATTTAAAAAAAAATGTATAATAGTTTATTTACTATTAATTACACTTTTCAGATTGCACAAGTTTATGAACATATCACTTAATAGACCTGTAAACAAAACAATCATTACATGAATTAATGTGGGTTAAAAATCAATGTATTCTCCTTTAAATCTAATTTAAACTTGATAATTTCACATCGTAAATGTTTCATCTTATTAAAACTGAATATCGTTCTGTAAATTAATTCATGCTAACAAATCCAATACATGCCATTGAAACTATCAGAACGGGGGGAGAGACTGCTGCAAGTCTATTGCCGCACTGGTGTGTCAATTTAAGTAACAAAATAAAAAGCAATCCGATATCCGTCAGTTTAAGTTAGAGATGTTTTTTTTGCATGAACTGCATATCAATAGGCGGTCTTCCGCATCTGCGGCGGTAGATGACGGAGTTACAGTGACGTTTGTCAGACCATGAGACATCCCGAAAATCGGTCTTCACACAAAGACGTCTGCCCGGTTTGGCTCTGCGGCCCCCACAATTGTCACAGGTCGGAAGTCTGTGTCAACTTCTGTTGGTAACGTTTGGGCTACTAACTGTGACCCCACTGTGGAAAAGGGAGATTCTCACGAACACATCTCCGTTTTGTTCTACGACTCCCACAAATGTCACGGGACTCGTCTGAAGGTAACCAGTACTGGTTTTTAAAAAATACATGGAAGTATGGATGTAGTTTTGTGCCTACCCAAAAAAAGGGTTAAACATGGGAAGGGGAATACATATACATACACACAGTACCAGTCAAACATTTGGACACACCTACTAATTCCAGGGTTTTTCTTTATTTTTTATTATTTTCTACATTGTAGAATAATAGTGAAGACATCAAAATTATGAAAATACACACATGGAATCATGTAGTAACCAAAAGAGTGTTAAACAAATCAAAATGTATTTTAGATGTGAGATTCTTCAAAGTAGTCACCCTTTGCCTTGATGATACACACTCTTGGCATTCTTTCAAACAGCTTCATGAGGTAGTCAGTCACCTGGAATGCATTTCAATTAACAGGAGTGCCTTGTTAAAAGTTCATTTGTGGAATTTCTTATCTTAATGTGTTTTAGCCAATCAGTTGTGTTGTGTCACGGTAGGGGTGGTATTTCAGAAGATGGTCCATATTATGGCAAGAACAGCTTAAACAAGCAAAGAGATGAGACAATCCAATTCTTAAGACATGAAGGTCAGTCAGTCCGGAAAATGTGAAGAACTTTGAAAGTTTCTTCAAGTGCAGTCCCAAAAACCATCAAGCGCTATGATGAAACCGGCTCTCATTAGGCCCGCCACAGGAAAGGAAGACCCAGAGTTACCTCTGCTGCAGAGGATAAGTTCATTAGAGTTACCAGCCTCAGAAATTGCAGCCCAAATAAATGCTTCACAGAGTTCAACTAACAGGCACATCTCAACATCAACAGTTCAGAGGAGACTGCTTGAATCAGGCCTTCGTGGTTGAATCAGGCCTTCGTGGTTGAATCAGGCCTTCGTGGTTGAATCAGGCCTTCGTGGTTGAATCAGGCCTTCGTGGTTGAATCAGGCCTTCGTGGTTGAATCAGGCCTTCGTGGTTGAATCAGGCCTTCGTGGTTGAATCAGGCCTTCGTGGTTGAATCAGGCCTTCGTGGTTGAATCAGGCCTTCGTGGTTGAATCAGGCCTTCGTGGTTGAATCAGGCCTTCGTGGTTGAATCAGGCCTTCGTGGTTGAATCAGGCCTTCGTGGTTGAATCAGGCCTTCGTGGTTGAATCAGGCCTTCGTGGTTGAATCAGGCCTTCGTGGTTGAAGGCCTGATTCGAGAATGAGTAGGTGTGTCCAAACTTTGGACTGGTGTTAAAGCAATCCAGTATGTTACTAAAAAATATAAAAAATCCTGAGCTCTTATCTCCTCCTAGATATAGCGAAGACATTTTTTTGCCATTTATGAATGTGTTATTCAATGCCTATGTATGGACTATAGTAGTAAAGGCCAAATTCATTATTTTATCCTAAAATTACGAGTGTATAGCTGGCTGCATAATATTCCCATTGGCCGGTAAGCTGAAACAACTAAATATTGCGATCTTCCGGCATTTGGGCTACTAACACAGGGGATTTGAACAATTCTTGGAACTAAGATACATTTCAGAGTGTGCATGAACTTCAAAAAAAGTTTAAATTGTGTTTTTAATGCAAAGAAGTGGTATCTTCATATTGCCCAACAGAAGCCACCGGTCTCAGCGGTCTGTCCGTGGCTCCCATGGTGGTGCCACTTTATTCTGGAACTTAAGACTTTTCCTCCAGGTCATTGAAGTGAAATTTCTATCTATTTACGGTATTCAGGCCTGAGGATTTGCGGCGTGAGTTTGGTCGCTATGGGCCTGTAGTAGATGTCTACATTCCACTTGACTTCTATTCACGCCGACCGAGAGGATTTGCATATATTCAATATCCTTTCCCTTCTACAGTGAGCGTTATGAAATATGTGTTTCTCTTTTTGTTTTAATTTTGAATGTGGTGTAAACTTAACATGCTTTCTCAGACGGTGTCTTCAAGCATTGAGTTTTGGTTGTATAATTGATTTGCTGTGACTGTTTTCTGTATGTACACGCTGAAGAACTTTTTAATATCTAACTTACATTTCTCTGTTGCCCCAGAAAATGTAAAGGTATCCAGTTGTTGTGGAAAGTCCGGTGTAGAGTAGATCTAAAGACAAGCAGCAAAAGACCGCCAGGATGCAAGAAACAGAGAGAGGGAGAAAGGTTGAAAAAGAAAGAGAATTTAAAGCTTGAAGAGACAAAGGAAAAAGGGGACGGAGTCGAGGCTTGGATATGTCATCAAAAGAAAGAGGCAAAGGGAAGAGAGATTAAAGGGCAAAGACGAGCAGGAAACCAAGTTCTTCTGGGAGGCGGTTAAAGAGCTTAAAGATCAAGATGTAAGTCAAAGTCGAGCGTGTTTAAGGTAACAAACCTGAATTATTTTGTATCCTCTCCAAAAAAATGAATCGACAAATATTACAGGAAAAGCAATCAATACATAGCCAATATGCTAAATTTGATTCTTAATTGAACTAAGAAATTATAATTGTACTCTTATCAATATATTTTGCACTCAACAATATCATTTGAAACTAAAGCAGTATTGGTTACTTGGTAAAGGCCATAAAATTAGCGACACATTATTGAAACATGTTTGCCTCATCTTTAATCTTCAGAAGAACCCAACATGCACTTAACAATTGTTCCAGAACCTACGTTTAGCTTTATACTGTCAGCCAATATGGCTTCCCTTATGATTAAGTGGCAGAAGATGCATTGTATTACAACAGTTGTGCTGAAAAGAATTTAACCACATAAGACCAGAAGGTAAGAACCTTAACAGCTCAGCAAGTTTGAAGATGTGCGCGACGCAGAAGATGCTCTTCACAACCTGGACAGGAAGTGGGTGTGTGGCCGACAGATTGAAATCCAGTTCGCGCAGGGAGATCGAAAGAGTAAGACAGTTACCCCAATTTATTGTTTGCTGAAGTAACTATGTACCATATCGAGCAATTTACTGATTTTACTTTCAGCTGTAAGTTCAAATACATGTATTTCCTACCTGACGTGGTACAGCTGTAATACTTTCAAGTAGAGCTAAAGCATTTGGTACTGTATGTCTGCTAGTTAGGTTTTTCTCTCTTTACCCAAGCACCCTTTTATTTTTTCCATCACAGCACCCAATCAGATGCAAGGGAAAGAGGGGGGATCTTCGCGCAGCTCTTCACGGCATGATGATCGTGATTATGATCGGGACAGCCGTCGTAGGCGCTCTCGCAGCCGTAGCTACCAAAGACGCAGGTCACGCAGCCCATCCTACGAGCGCCGGCCCAGACGCTCTGAGAGTCCCAGAGAGTAAGGCCCTTTCTAGTGTTTTCCAACTAACATGCTTCAAATAACTCTATTTGGAGGGGGGGTTTCAAGCTGCAAAGCTTCTATAAAATGTCAGTTCTGCTGAGTACATTCTGCTTGACAATATACTTTTGTTACCCAGCTCCCGTGGAAGGATGTATGGTGGTAGAGGAAGAAGCAGGAGCCCGGAAAACGACAGGTGGGTCCTTCACAGCTGAACCACTGACAATGATTGCATCCCAAATGGCACCCCTCTTCCCTATATAGTACATTACTTTTGACCAGGATTTATTGGGCTTTATTCAAAAGTAGTGCATTATATAGGGAATATGGACGTATTTGGGAGGTACACAGAGCCATGTTCTGGGCACTTTCAATTCATCTATCAATCATTAGTTGGCTGTGATATTCTGTCACTTTTGCTGTCTTCGTCAGTGGAAGCGTGATTCTAATAATCCAATGGTTTTGTTCTTTACGCAGGCACAGGCCACCCCCACGTGACCACAGACGACCCCCTCCTGGGCACTCCCCTCACAGCCAGTCCCGCTCCCCTTCTCACTCCAGATCCAGGGCCCAGAGGGAGTCCAGAGGAAAGTCTCGTTCCCACTCCAAGTCCCTGAGCCCACAAGATGGCGACTTCCACCAAGCCCCCGGTGGCTATGAGCCTCGGGACGAGGCGTCGTCCCGTATGCGTTCCTTGTCCCGCTCGCGTTCCCGTTCCCTCTCACGGTCCCGCTCTCGCTCCAGGTCCTGGACTGGGCGCAAGTCAGGGGGACACTAAACATGTTTGTTGGATCTTTTTGACAGTAGTTTTCTTGCTGAATAATTGAATGTTCATGGAACAGTTGTTGGTTTGTTGGTTTGTTTGTTTGCAAAAATGATATTCCTTTGTTTTTTCCCCTGTTTTTTTTTTTCTTTGAGGAAAGACAAACATGGTGTCCTTCTGTTTTTAAATCCATCAATCCCAGAAATGTCCTGTCGTTTACAACCTCTGTTTCTAGTCAATATATCTTGTGTAAAAGAGTTGTCTTTCATAAGACCCAGGGTTATAAGTACTGTACAAGCCAAGATCAAGGCCAGGATTGCATCCCATCCGTGGTAGGTTTGTGTAATAACACACAACATTTTAAAGGTAATTTCCGTTTGAGCCAACATATGCAGCGTTTACTATGAATGCAGTCTCGGCAAACGAGGGAACATTGCTTTTTAAAGTTGCATAGCTGAAAAGAGCTGATCAGATTGAATCCTGGCCCTTGTCACTAAAATCATTACCTTGACTGTCTAGTCGGGTACATTGGACACCGTTCCACACAGTTGGGCAAAGTTGTAGTGTAAGTTACCTGGCCTGTATAAGAGCCGCTAGCCACTGGTGGGACAGTTAATTTTCTAATGCTGTTTTTTTTTATTTTTAGATTTGTTCAGCGATACAGGCCCATGTTAGTCCTGTTTTGATTTAATCCATTCTGATAGCCCTAATTTTCATGCCTTCCAGGAATTCTATAATAATTTCAGTAGTGTCATCCTGTCAACTGAAGGTTTGCGTTAGTTGCTATGGTTTTTACATAGCCTGTTGTATTTTGTATTGTTTTCTGACATAAAAACATGACCTTGATCCTTCTCTCTGTGTTAGTGCTTCATACTCAACGGTTCCTATGGTGGCTTGTATTATTCTATAATCTTTGTTTCCTTCGACAGCAACTCAAGAAGTGTAGTCTTCCTTCCTTCTAAATATCAGTTATACTCCACTGTATATGCAACTGTATCTTGAGTAATAAATGTGTAAAAATGAATGGTAGCTATCTAGTTTGGGTGGCATTCTATCAGACATTGTTTGCTTGCATTTCTGCATGTGAGGATGTTTTAGAATTCAATAGGGTGTGCAATCATCAGTCTTACTGAGATGTCGACTTAAATTGGAGGATATCTGTACCTGGCAATCTATTTGATTCTGTAATCTCACTATACACAAAATACCTTGAATGCTAATACCATACACGTGATTTGGGAGGAATAATTAATTTTCATCTTGATAAAGGTCAGACAAGCTTATTCAAAAAATCTAAATAAATATAAGTTGGATGGATAAAATGAGAAAGAATAGGATTTGAATTTGGTATGAAGCATAAACTTTGAACTGAGCTGAACAGTTGGAACCAAAACATTAAAATATAAGTAACCAAAACATTAAAATATATATCAATCAAATATTCCACTCAATTGCTTACATGTTCCATTTGATTCCAATTTTAACTTGTAAGTTTTGGTACATAAAATACTAAATTTCGCAATGGGATGTGTAAGGTAACCATATCAACTGCGGGTGTGGGTGTTAAGTCATAATGCTTATTTTTAAACATTCTCAGGTTTTGGATTTAAAGATACTCCATATGACTTACATTTAGTCCTGCATTTGTTTCCAATACAAAAGAAAATCTATTTTAATCCCGTCTGCTGTGCATAGTTTTCCCAGATCATTGCTCATACTTTCCGTGATCACGATTGCTTTGTATAAAATGCCCAAGAAGGGGGAGCACAGAAAGCACTGTTGAAAACAGAAATTAATGACAGTCCTCAAAAAAAAACAATTAAATTGGTGAAAATATTACATAATACACTCTGCTACAGACAGCAACAAAAACAGTTGAAACTAAGTAGTATTGCTGTGGTAGAATACCAATTGACAGCAAAATAGTTCCTCCAACTCTGAGGTCAGATGCTCTATTAAGTGCCAAAGCTTGGTATGTGCATTACTCCATTACTTCACAGAACAACAAGCAGTAACAATATAGCCTGGGTGTCGGTCTGTTTCTGCTCCCTTGTCAACTAATGCCAAACAATGGAGTAGGCAAGAGCACAAACTGATATGGGACCAGGTTAGTAACAATGAGGCAGGGCAACCAAGAGGGACTGCAGACTTAATTACAACAAGACTGCTGCTTCCTTCTACTGCTCTGACTGCTGCTTCCTTCTACTGCTCTGACTGCTGCTTCCTTCTACTGCTCTGACTGCTGCTTCCTTCTACTGCTCTGACTGCTGCTTCCTTCTACTGCTCTGACTGCTGCTTCCTTCTACTGCTCTGACTGCTGCTTCCTTCTACTGCTCTGACTGCTGCTTCCTTCTACTGCTCTGACTGCTGCTTCCTTCTACCTCTCTGGCTGCTGCTTCCTTCTACCTCTCTGGCTGCTGCTTCCTTCTACTGCTCTGACTGCTGCTTCCTTCTACCTCTCTGGCTGCTGCTTCCTTCTACTGCTCTGACTGCTGCTTCCTTCTACCTCTCTGGCTGCTGCTTCCTTCTACCTCTCTGGCTGCTGCTTCCTTCTACTGTTCTGTACTGATGTTATGGTGTTTGTGTTTTTCTGTGTTGAACATCAGTCAACCTCCGCAAACACTAGACGACTTTGTACCTGGAAAGTGAATCAATGAGCGGCTAAAGTTAATAATAGCAAGTCAATCATTTCATGATGAACTAACGTTAGTGCAGTCTATTGACTTTAACTATGCGACCCAGACCAATGATTTCCAGACCGATGGTCATTTGTCACTAGTTACTACAGCCATAATGGCATAATTGGCTATGGTAAAAATTCATGAACGTTTTTTGGTCATAATTTAAGGTTAGGCATAAGGTTAGTAGTGTATTTAAGGTTTCGGTTAAGGTTCAAATCTGATTTTAAGAAGATACATTTTAGAAATACGTGGGGTTTAGCGATGAACTATGACTTTGTGGCTGTGGTAACAAGTGACGACCCAGACTAACGAGGTTAACGTAGAGGATAATAAAGAAAGGCCCAACTCGGCGGAAAATCTGTCTCTCTCCAGCAAGTGGCGTTTTTTTCTTGTTTCGCCTACCAAAGCAAGGAGTTTTTGTATGGAGGTCAATGAGAGTGTCGAATTTGGTCAACAAAAAAATGTATGGCTTATTTGACACGTTTTTGTATTTGTCTTTAATTGGGATCCCCAATAGCTGCTGCCTGCCGCAGCTAATTTTCCTTGGGTCCAAACACATTAAGGCATAAAACAATCCAGTTTACACATTACACCTAAAACAAAAATATAAAACAGTACATCATATAACATTAGTACACCACTACATATCTACAATACAAAACGTGTAATACCACCATACAACAATATTACAATGTACGTGTATGTAGAGTGCGTGTACTAGCGTTTGTGTGCATCACAGTACCCGCTGTTCCATAAGGTGTATTTGTATTAAAGAAATATATGATTCTACTGCTGCATCAGTTACCTGATGTGGAATAGAGTTCCATGTAGTCATGGCTCTGTGTAGTACTGTGGAATTAGAGTTCCATGTAGTCATGGCTCTGTGTAGTACTGTGGAATTAGAGTTCCATGTAGTCATGGCTCTATGTAGTACTGTGGAATTAGAGTTCCATGTAGTCATGGCTCTGTGTAGTACTGTGGAATTAGAGTTCCATGTAGTCATGGCTCTATGTAGTACTGTGGAATTAGAGTTCCATGTAGTCATGGCTCTGTGTAGTACTGTGGAATTAGAGTTCCATGTAGTCATGGCTCTGTGTAGTACTGTGGAATAGAGTGTCATGTAGTCATGGCTCTATGTAGTACTGTGGAATTAGAGTTCCATGTAGTCATGGCTCTGTGTAGTACTGTGGAATTAGAGTTCCATGTAGTCATGGCTCTGTGTAGTACTGTGCGCCTCCCATAGTCTGCTCTGGACTTTGTGAAGATAACTCTGGTGGTATGTCTTGTGGGTATGCATGGGTGTCCGAGCTGTGTGCTAGTAGTTTATTAAACAGACAGTCCGGTGCATTCAGCTTGTTAACACTTCCTACAAAAATAAGTAGTGATCAAGTCAATCTCTCCTCCACTTTGAGCCATGAGAGATTGACATGCATATTACAAGACTGCTTTGTGGACAACGACTCCCATTGTCAGGGCGGAGAGACATGTATCTTGTCAGTGTATCCATAATCATTGGGAAACATAAGCTAATGCCTGCAAAGCTCATATAGATGTTATTAAATTATTAATTAGTATTAGCTACGTGGCTTTGGTAGAACACTAGGAGCGGGCAGCTATATTATGCAAGCTATATCGCCTATTATTAGCTGGCTAACGTTGAACTTATCATTTTGGTTGTTAAAAGAAAATACGTTTAATTTGATAAAGTAAAGATATTACTTAAATCGGTCAGCTAGCTAGCTGTGTTATTAACTTTTTAAAAAGGAAGCAAAATTAATATTTCGGTCTGAACTCCGCCCAGTAAGTGGCGGTGAAGGCAATTAAAGGTGTGACATCTGCCTTAAAACGAAAGTTAGATGGAAGAAGACGCCATTTGAACGTTGTTATTTAGCAAGCGAGTGATTTAACAAAACACTGAGAAAAATAAATTAGAAGACAAGAAAGCGCAAGACGGGACAGCCAATCTTCATTTACTCAGTTACTATTAGCAGCTATCCTACATTTTGACCGACACCCCTCCCCCCCAAAAAAGAAGTTGTTTTCTGGACTAAGTTAGCTACCATGGCGTGCACAGCTACTTTGAAGCGTTCGGTGGAGTTGGAGGACCTTCACAGCCCTCAATCTCCAAAACGGCGAAGGTGCAGCAATCTGCCAGGGACTCCGGTCTCCCCGTCTCCAAAGCGATGCAACCTGCTGTCTGCTACAGGTGACAACAGTTCGATGTCACCCCAATCGACTTGTGGAGGAGAACACAGGCTCACCCCAGGTTAGTCGATTGCCCGAATTGAGCTGGATGGACATTGTAGTGAAAGAGGCTATGTAATAATAATTAAGCCTGATTTTTAAAGGCTGTAGCTAATAGGCCTACACTGAAGCAAGACAAGATCATTATGATGTAAAAGGAATACAAATATAATATGTAGTTAGCAAACGTTAGCCACTGGTCTCAACTCACAAGTTTGCCAGAATGAATCCGGCCCTGATTGTAACATGTTTATCCTAGCTAGCTATGTCAATTAGTTTCTAGTTGATGACAATACCTAGGTAGGAAACAGTGGTGGGTGGAAAAAGTACCAAATTGTCATACTTTAGTAAAAGTAACGATATCTAAAATAGAAAATGACTCAAGTGAAAGTCACCTGGTAAAATTCTACTTGAGTATACGTCTCAATTTTTTTCATGTCAAAAATCGAATCAAATTATATTTGTCGCATGCGCCAAATACAACAGGTGTACCTTACGACAAGCCCTTAACCAACAATGCAGTTCAAGAAATATAATTAAGAAAATATTTACTAAATTAAACTGAAGTTTAAAAAAGTAACATAATAACAATGAGGTTAGGGTAAGAGTCTATGTGCGGGGGTACAGGTTAGTCAAGGTAATTTGTACGTGTAGGTAGGGGTAAAGTAACTATGCACGGAAAACAAACAGGGAGTAACAGCAGTGTAAAAACAAAGGGGGTGTCAATGCAAATTGTCCGGGTGGCCTTTTGATTAATTGTTAACTGACATTGCCTAGTAGATACAGTTTAAGTCAGAAGTTTGCATACACCTTAGCCAAATACATTGAAACAATTTTACATTTTTCACAATTCCTGACATTTAATCCTAGTAAAAATTCCCTGTCTTAGGTCAGTTAGGATCACCACTTTATTTTAAGACTGAAATGTTAGAATTATCAGTGATTTATTTCAGCTTTTATTTCTTTCATCACATTCCCAGTGGGTTAGAAGTTTACATGCTCTCAATGAGTATCTGGTAGTGTTGCCTTTAAATTGTTTAACTTGGGTCAAACGTTTCGGGTAGACTTCCACAAGCTTCCCACAATAAGTTGGGTGAGTTTTGGCCCATTCCTCCTGACAGAGCTGGTGTAACTGAGTCAGGTTTGTAGGCCTCCTTGCTCGCACACACTTTTTCAATTCTGCCCACATTTTCTATGGGATTGAGGTCAGGGCTTTGTGATGGCCACTCCAAATACCTTGACTTTGTTGTCCTTAAGCCATTTTGCCACAACTTTGGAAGTATGCTTGGGGTCATTGTCCATTTGGAAGACCCATTTGCGACCAAGCTATAACTTCCTGACTGATGTCTTGAGATGTTGCTTCAATATATCCACGTAATTTTCTTACCTCATGATGCCATCTATTCTGTGAAGTGCACCAGTTCCTCCTGCAGCAAAGCACCCCCACAACATGATGCTGCCACCCCCTGTGCTTCACAGGTATCTAACCTCCAAACAAGCTTCAATGCCATACAACACTCCTTCCGTGGCCTCCAACTGCTCTTAAACGCTAGTAAAACCAAATGCATGCTTTTCAACCGATCGCTGCCTGCACCCGCATGCCCGACTAGCATCACCACCCTGGATGGTTCCGACCTTGAATATGTGGACATCTATAAGTACCTAGGTGTCTGGCTAGACTGTAAACTCTCCTTCCAGACTCATATCAAACATCTCCAATCGAAAATCAAATCAAGAGTCGGCTTTCTATTCCGCAACAAAGCCTCCTTCACTCACGCCGCCAAACTTACCCTAGTAAAACTGAAGATCCTACTGATCCTCGACTTTGGCGACGTCATCTACAAAATTGCTTCCAACACTCTACTCAGCAAACTGGATGCAGTTAATCACAGTGCCATCCGTTTTGTCACTAAAGCACCTTATACCACCCACCACTGCGACTTGTATGCTCTAGTCGGCTGGCCCTCGCTACATATTCGTCGCCAGACCCACTGGCTCCAGGTCATCTTCAAGTCCATGCTAGGTAACGCTCCGCCTTATCTCAGTTCACTGGTCACGATGGCAACACCCATCCGTAGCACGCGCTCCAACAGGTGTATCTCACTGATCATCCCTAAAGCCAACACCTCATTTGGCCGCCTTTCGTTCCAGTTCTCTGCTGCCTGTGACTGGAACGAATTGCAAAAATCGCTGAAGTTGGAGACTTTTATCTCCCTCACCAACTTCAAACATCAGCTATCTGAGCAGCTAACCGATCGCTGTACGTAGTCTATTGGTAAATAGCCCACCCATTTTCACCTACCTCATCCCCATACTGTTTTTATTTATTTACTTTTCTGCTCTTTTGCACACCAATATCTCTACCTGTACATGACCATCTGATCATTTATCACTCCAGTGTTAATCTGCAAAATTGTAATTATTCGCTTACCTCCTCATACCTTTTTGCACACAATGTATATAGACTCCCCTTTTTTTCTACTGTGTTTTCTACTGTCCCCATGTACAGTTGCAAACCATATAGTCTGGCTTTTTTTATGGCAGTTTTGGAGCAGTGGCTCCTTCCTTGCTGAGCGGCCTTTCAGGTTATGTCGATATAGGACTCGTTTTACTGTGGCTATAGATACTTTGTACCTGTTTCCTCCAACATCTTCACAAGGTCCTTTGCTGCTGTTCTGGGATTTATTTGCATTTTTCGCACCAAAGTACGTTCCTCTCTAGGACACAGAACGCGTCTTCTTCCTGAGCGGTATGACGGCTGCGTGATCCCATGGTGTTTATACTTGCGTACTATTGTTTGTACAGATGGACGTGGTACCTTCAGGCGTTTGGAAATTGTTCCCCAGGATGAACCGGACTTATGGAGGTCTACAATTTTTTTTTTTGGAGGTCTTGGCTGATATTCTTTTGATTTTCCCATGATGTCAAGCAAAGAGGCACTGAGTTTTTGAAGGTCGGCCTTGAAATACATCCACAGGTACATCTCCAATTGACTCAAATGATGTCAATTAGCCTATCAGAAGCTTCTAAAGCCATGACATTTTCTGGAATTTTCCAAGCTGTTTAAGGCACAGTCAACTTAGTGTATGTGAACTTCTGACCCACTGGAATTGTGACACTGAATTATAAGTGAAATAATCTGTCAACAATTGTTGGAAAAACCTGTCAGGATGCTCTCGTTGGTGGGCTGTATAAGTTTTTGAGGATCTCGGGTCCTAGGCCAAATACCTACATGTTTAAAACAGACCACCATAGTCCCTGTGCCCAAGAAAGCAAAGGAACCTGCCTAAATGACTACCGACCCATAGCACTCACGTCTGTAGCCATGAAGTGCTTTGAAAGGCTGGTCATGGCTCACATCAACACCATCATCCCAGAAAGCCTAGACCCACTCCAATTTCATACAGATCCAAAGATGCCCTTTCCCACCAGGACAAATGGAACACCTATGTGAGAATTTTATTCATTGACTACAGCTCAGCCAGCGTTCAACAACAGTGCCCTCAAAACTCATCAATAAGCTAAGGACCCTGGGACTAAACACCTCCCTCTGCAACTGGATCCTGGACTTCCTGACGGGCCGCCCCCAGGTGGTAAGGGTAGGTTACAACACATCCACCACACTGATCCTCAACACAGGGGCCCCTCAGGGGTGCGTGCTCTGTTCTCTGTACTCCCTGTTCACTCATGACTGCTCGGCCAGGCATATCTCCAACACCATCATTAAATTTGCAGATGACAACAGCGGTAGGCCTGATCACCAATAACAACAAGACATTCTATAGGGAGGAGGTCAGAGACCTGGCCGTGTGGTGCCAGGATAACCACCTCTCTCTCAATGTAATCAAGACAAAGGAGATGACTGTGGACTACAGGAAAAATTGGACCGAGCACGCTCCCATTCTCATTGACGGGGCCGTAGTGGAGTAGGTTGAGAGCTTAAGTTCCTTTGTGTCCACATCACCAACAAACTATCATGGTCTTCACAGTTGTGAAGAGGGCACGACAAAACCTATTTCCCCCTCAAAGAGACTGAAAAGATTTGGTATAGATCCTCAAAAGGTTATACAGCTGCATCGAGAGCATACATCGAGAGCAACCTGACTAGCGGTCGACCGATTAATCGGAATGGCCAATTTAATTAGGGCTGATTTCAAGTTTTCATAACAATCGGAAAACGGTATTTTTGGGTGCCGATTTCAGTTATTTTTAACATTTTTATTTCTTTTATACCTTTTATTTAACTAGGCAAGTCAGTTAAGAACACGTTCTTATTTTCAATGACTGCCTAGGACTGTGGGTTAACTGCCTTGTTCAGGGGCAGAATGACAGATTTTCACCTTGTCAGCTCAGGGGTTCCAATCTTGCAACCGCACAGTTTACTAGTCCAACGCTCTAACCATTGCACTCCACGAGTAGCCTGCCTGTTACGCAAATGCAGTAGAAGCCAAGGTAAATTGCTAGCTAGCATTAAACTTATCTTATAAAAAAACAATAAATCATAATCACTAGTTATAACTACTAATCCAGTTTAGCAGGCAATATTAACCAGGTGAAATTGTAATTTCTCTTGCGTTCATTGCACGCAGAGTCAGGGTATATGCAAGTTTGGGCTGCCTGGCTCATTGCGAACTAATTTGCCAGAATTTTACGTATTATGACATAAATTGAAGGTTGTGCATTGTAACAAGAATATTTAGACTTAGGGATGCCACCCGTTAGATAAAATACCGAACGGTTCCGTATTTCACTGAAATAATAAATGTTTTGTTTTCGAAATTATAGTTTCTGGATTCGATCGTATTAATGACCAAAGGCTCGTATTTCTGTGTGTTCTGTTATAATTAAGTCTATGATTTGATAGAGCAGTCTGACTGAGCAGCAGCAGGCCCGTAATCATTCATTCAAACAGCACTTTCGTGCGTTTTGCCAGCAGCTCTTCGCAAGCACAGCGCTGTTTATGACTTCAAGCCTATCAGCCTAATAATGGCTGGTGTAACCAATGTGAAATGGCTAGCTAGTTAGCTGGGTGTGCGCTAATACTGTTTCCAACGTCACTCGCTTTTAGATTTGGAGTAGTTATTCCCCTTGCGCTGCAAGGGCTGTGGCTTTTGTGGAGCGATGGGTAACGATGCTTCGAGTGTGGCTGTTGTCGATGTGTTCTTGGTTCGAGCCCAGGTAGGGGCGAGGAGGGGGACGGAAGCTATACTGTTACACTGGCAAAACTATAGTGCCTATAAGAACATCCAATAGTCAAAGGTATATTTTACATGGCACATATTACTTTCTTCTCCAACACTTTGTTTTTTAACCAATTTGAACATGTTTCATTATTTATTTGAGGCTAAATTGATTTTATTGATGTTTTATATTAAGTTAAAATGAGTGTTAATTCAGTATTGTTGTAATTGTCATTATTACAAATTTTAAAAAATGGTATCGGCTTTTTTGGTCCTCCAATAATCTGTATCGAAAAATCATAATTGGTCGACCTCTAATCTTGACTGGTAGTATTACTGCCTGGTATGGCAACTGCTCGGCCTCCGACCGCAAGGCACTACAGAGGGTAGTGCGAACGGTCCAGTTTTTTTGTCTTCACTATTATACGACAATGAAGAAAATACTACAAATAAAGAAACCCAGAAATTAGTAGGTGTGTCAACTTTTGACTGCTACTGTACATACGGTCACTGTAGGGACGACGTCGTCAATGCACTTATTGATGAAGCCGGTGACTGAGGTGGTATACTCCTCAATGCCAATGGCTGAATCCAGGAACATATTCCAATCTGTGCAAGCAAAACGGTACTACAGCGTAGCATCCACATCTGGCCACTTCCATATGGAGCGAGTCACTGGTGCTTCCTGCTTTAGTTTTAGCTTGGTAGCAGAAATCATTTAAAATTCCTTAAATTAAGCAAACGGCACCATTTTCTTTTTTATTTATGGATAGCCAGGGGCACACTCCAACACTCAGACTTAAAAAAAATATATATATTTTATTTTTACAAACGTGTGTTTAGTGAGTCCGCCAGATCAGAGGTGGTAGGGATGCCCTGGTCATGATAAGTGCATAAATTTGACCATTTTCCTGTCCTGCATTCAAAATGTAACAAGTACTTTTGGGTGTCAGGTAAGAAGTACATTATTTTCTTTAGGAATGTAGTGAAGTAAAAGTTGTCAAATATAAATAGTAAAGTACAGATACCACAAAAGACAACTTAAGTCGAAATTTAGTATTTTTACTTAAGTACTTTACACCACTGCTAGGAAGTCATTTATACATCCATCTCCCTACCAAATTGAAAATGATGATTTGATTAGGTGCATGCATGTGTGACCATGTTTTATCACGCAACCGAGAGACATGTGGGAGGCCTGGGTTGATGCGTGAGGAAACACTCATTCCAGGATACGCCAATCATGTTAAGATTACGTTTTCTGTTTCTCCTCTCCACAGAGCAGATGGTCCAGAATCTTAGGCAAGAATACAGCCGCTATCAGAGGAGGCGGAAGCTTGAGGGGGCCTTCAACCAGAGCCAGTCCCAGAGTCTAAGTGATGGCCCAGGCCAAAGCCCTGGCTTCATGGCACCAAGCGCCCAACCAGGTGTGTTTTCATGCACTCCCACCAAGCTGAAGGAGATGCATTAGCATCTGATGGGAAATAAATTATTGTAAGAATGAATAACACACACACTGTGCTGTCTCTCACTGTAGGGATGAATAACACACACACTGCTGTCTTGTTTTTTTGGTGTGGGGAATAAGAGCCACCAAAGTTAAATTCTTAAGAATTCTGCATGTGTTTATTCTAGATGTTTCAACATCCAGACCTAGTAAGGTGGTTCTTTTTAACCATCCAAAGGGCACCCTATTCCTGATGTAGTGCCCCTGTCAAAAGTAGTCCACAATAAAGGGAATAGGGTGGGATTTTGCATGTGCAGTTGTCAGGCCACAGACCATTCTTTGTCATGTTATGGTTTCTCCAGGTTCTTCTGTGAAGAGGGACCAGCCCTGTTTCACACTGCACCAAGTTGGCTCTCTGTGTGAACGGATTCTCAAGGACCATGACGAGAACATCCGCGAAGAGTATGAGCAAATCCTCAACACTAAACTGGCAGGTATACTGAGTGACTTCCTCTTTACAGAATTGTGCCAGGATTCATGAAGCATCTGAGTAGGAGTGCTGATCTAGGATCAGTTTCACCATTTTAGACCATAATTCATCAGTTTACATAAGGGGGAGTTGGGACCTGATTGCCAGATCGGCTCTCCTACTCTTAAAGGCTTTAAGAATACAGGCCCAGATTGACATCTCATGGTCAGACAGCTCAGTTTAATAGTTTTAATTCCATAGATCATTTGATGTTTTGGTTCCTTCCCAGAACAATATGAATCGTTTGTGAAGTTCACACATGACCAGATCATGAGACAATATGGCGCCCGACCCTCCAGCTGTGAGTTCCAACGATACCACAACACGTTAACTTTTATCCTCGTGTTTATGCAGGGCCTGTTTTTAAAATCATCATCTTCTTATTTTTCAGATGTCTCATGAACTATCTTAAATAAGGAAGTTACCTGCTCTCACGTCTAGACTGCTGCCCGCCTATCTCCACGTTTTTCTTTACTACTTCAGTGCTAGGATTTTCTTTTGACTTTTAACACTCAATAATCTGAGTTGTACTTGTGTGGGTGCTCTTTTTTTGGGGGGGGGAGATGGATGGTTGGACGTTCCTTTTTAATAAATTGCTGTAGAAAGCTGGGCTGATGTGACTTCTATTTAACCTCCCAAACTCACTGCTGCAGCATGAATCCTCACTTTTCACCAACCATACATGAAAATGTGGTTCTCTTTTTTTATTTTTTTATTTTTTAGAAATGAAAGTTATTTGCCATTTTGTGCTTTATCTAAATTGTATTTGATGTTATACAGGGGGTACTTCAGTGTACTACAGACGGTCAATTGTAGTTTTGCTTTTCTTGAAACATATTTTTGTACATGGCTGACTCCCTTGTCTTGCATATTTCAATTGATCTACCCTTTCCAGAAACTGATCATGTCAACCCCACGATAATCTGTTTGGAATTTGCAGGGTTCTTGTTCAGACATTCTACCCAATTATGCTGCAATTGAGGAGATGCCAGCAAAGCATGTGTCGTTATACCGAGCTCTTTATAAAATATGCAGGCTATTACTCCCAAGAATACCATGAATGGAAGGGCTCATTTGTTGACTGGTTAAGATCCTTTTCACAGGGATAGACTATGGTTGAGGCTTTGTTTCATGTGAGAATGAAATGTGGGGAAACTGCACCTATCCTCTCTTGGTTTGGAATAAAACACCATTCAATAAAAAAAGATTGCGGTCAGAGTAAAGTATAACTGCAGTTATTCTGAAATTACTGTGTCCAAAATACACACGGTTGAAACTGCAGTCCTTTAAAAAAAAAATTAAAATCTATAATACTTGGGCCCTTGAGAGGTTTGTAAGGAAACCACACTCATTGTAGTGACCTTCTCAAAGTTTTGAATCTGTAGCTGGTCCCCTTTTTTTTTTTTTTTTTTTTTTGTGGTTTTAATTTTATTGAATGTTCTGCATATGATTTATAAACTCAATGTACTAGATATCCCTATTAAATTACTAGTTTTGGGTTATTAGTCAGGGGATCCTATAATACTGGTGTGTTCTGTAAAGTCTGTGATTAGGACTGAAGGGGGTTATTTAGTCCTTTTACATAGTACTAATACAGAATACAGTGAATGTATGTCTTTAACGGATGGCTTTGGGTTGAAACAAAACTGATTTTCATTCAAACATGAGCTAATGTGCCTCTACAAGCTGTATACATAGGGTGCAAGCCTACCATTAGGAAGTACCATTTTAAATGCATCATGAGTTATGACCATTTCTTTACACAGACGAAGACTTGATTCTCTAATTGTGTGGTTTTGGATTGAGTTCTACAAGAAATCTTACTTTGAACTTTTAATCCAAAAATACCCAATCAATTTTTTAAATTGTCCTACATGTAATAATGTGTCCTTTTGAGCTCAGTTTTGCTGTACACAATTATAACTTTGTTGAATAAAGCCTTGATTTGAAGGGAATCATTTTGAATGTAGTTCTTGAAAGTTAAATTAGAAGACATTAAGTAAGCCGAATATGAGTCGGCACAAGTGTTTATTTGTAGCAAATGAAAATAGTGCACTGGGGGACAGCATTAATGTAGCATTTTGAACAGCAATTTGTAAACATTTTTCATAACTATGGAGAATATCAGTCCATGAAACACAGTATCACAAATACTTGAAAGCTTTCTAGTATCGAAAGGGTCCAATATATTCAATGTACTGTCGAAGTACACAGTTATGATTGCTCGAAGCTACTCAAGAACAATTGGTATGGGCGGGAGACTTCCATTTTCTATGGCTTCACAATTAAACCAACAACAAACCTGGTAGAACAACCTGTTCTCATAGCATTTTGCTTTATCTAAATCCGGACCGGACAACATGGCCTCCGATTTGACACACTGAACTCTGTCTGCAAAGTAGTTGGTGAACCAGGCAAGGCAGTCATTAGAAAAACCGAGGCTACTGAGTCTGCTGATAAGAATGATTGACAGAGTCGAAAGCCTTGGCCAGGTCGATGAAGACGGCTGCACAGTACTGTCTTTTATCGATGGCGGTTATATCGTTTAGTACCTTGAGCGTGACTGAGGTGCACCCGTGACCGGCTCGGAAACCAGATTGCACAGCGGAGAAGGTACGGTGGGATTCGAGATGGTCAGTGATCTGTTTGTTGACTTGGCTTTCGAAGACCTGAGATAGGCAGGGCAGGATGGATATAGGTCTGTAACAGTTTGGGTCCAGGGTGTCTCCCCCTTTGAAGAGGGGGATGACTGCGGCAGCTTTCCAATCCTTGGGGATCTCAGACGATATGAGAGGTTGAAGAGGCTAGTGATAGTGGTTGCGACAATGGCGGCGGATAGTTTCAGAAATAGAGGGTCCAGATTGTCAAGCCCAGCTGATTTGTACGGGTCCAGGTTTTGCAGCTCTTTCAGAACATCTGCTATCTGGGTAAAGGAGAAGCTGGGGAGGCTTGGGTGAGTAGCTGCGGGGGGGCTGTTGGCCGAGGTTGGAGTAGCCAGGAGGAAGGCATGGCCTGCCGTTGAGAAATGCTTGTTGAAGTTTTCGATTATCATGGATTTATCAGTGGTGACCGTGTTACCTAGCCTACGTGCAGTGGGCAGCTGGGCGGAGGTGCTCTTGTTCTCCATGGACTTTACAGTGTCCCAGGACTTTTTGGAGTTAGAGCTACAGGATGCAAATTTCTGCTTGAAGAAGCTGGCCTTTGCTTTCCTGACTGACTGCATGTATTGGTTCCTGACTTCTCTGAACAGTTGCATATCGCGGGGACTATTCGATGCTATTGCAGTCCGCCACAGGATGTTTTTGTGCTGGTCGAGGGCAGTCAGGTCTGGAGTGAACCAAGGGCTATATCTGTTCTTAGTTCTGCATTTTTTGAACAGAGCATGCTTATCTAAGATGGTGAGGAAGTTACTTTTAAAGAATGACCAGGCATCCTCAACTGACGGGATGAGAACAATATCCTTCCAGGATACTGGGGGCCAGGTCGCTTAGAAAGGCCTGCTCGCAGAAGTGTTTTAGGGACCGTTTGACAGTGATGAGGGGTGGTCGTTTGACTGCGGACCCGTAGCGGATACAGGCAATGAGGCAGTGATCACTGAGATCTTGGTTGAAGACAGCGGAGGTGTATTTGGAGGGCCAGTTGGTCAGGATAACGTCTATGAGGGTGCCCTTGTTTAGAGATTTAGGGTTGTACTTGGTGGGTTCCTTGATGATTTTTGTGAGATTGAGGGCATCTAGCTTAGATTGAAGGACTGCCGGGGTGTTAAGCATATCCCTGTTTAGGTCACCTAACAGAACAAACTCTGAAGCTAGATGGGGGGCGATCAATTCACAAATGGTGTCCAGGGCACAGCTGGGAGCTGAGGGGGGTCGGTAGCAGGCGGCAACAGTGAGAGACTTATTTCTGGAGAGAGTAATTTTTCAAATTAGTAGTTCGAACTGTTTGGGTATGGACCTGGAAAGTATGATATTACTTTGCAGGCTATCTCTGCAGTAGACTGCAACTCCTCCCCCTTTGGCAGTTCTATCTTGACGGAAAATGTTATAGTTGGGTATGGAAATCTCAGAATTTTTGGTGGCCTTCCTAAGCCAGGATTCAGACACGGCAAGGACATCAGGGTTGGCAGAGTGTGCTAAGTGAGTAAAACAAACTTAGGGAGGAGGCTTCTGATGTTGACATGCATGAAACCAAGGCTTTTTCGATCACAGAAGTCAACAAATGAGGGTGCCTGGGGACATGCAGGGCCTGGGTATACCTCCACATCACCCGCAATCAAATCACAATGATGTTTGACCAGTTTCTGTTTTAGCCAACTCCAATGACGCTATATGAGAATGACAATAGTAGAGAAAGCTAAAACAGCCAGTGACATCTTGACAGACTTCATGGACAGCAACTACAAATAGTCATTTGACTTTAGTAACAAACAGAGCAAGCCTTAAGGAATTATGAATTAGACACTACATATTTCACAACTTTGAAACTCAAAAAGGGCCTGGATTGGCTGGTTCAACTAGTACTCCTAGGGCACAGGCCACAGTAAACAAAACCAAGGATTCGTCCCAAATGGCATCCTATTCCTTTTATGACTAGGGCCCATCGGTCAAAAGTACCGCACTATATAGGGATGTGATGCCATTTGGGATGCAACCCTAACCTTCCAACAAGCCATAGCTATTGATTTTGTGTAAATTGAATAAAAAACATGCAATAGCTGGGGGGGGGGTCAACTTAATTAGATTCACAGGGAGTCATCCATGTATAAAATCGGACGTGACCGATTGATCTCCAGTACGGAGAAAAAGCACTGATCGAAAAGTAGTGTACCATGGTGGAAGCACTCCAGACTCTCATATAATTTAATATGGCATGCATTCACTTTGACTTGTATATGTGAAGAGCAACTGAATCTAGGCCCCCGAATCCCTTGAATCAGGAAGTGAACACGGAATGACAGTGAGATTGCAACAAGAAGTATTGCAAACCAGAGGCCTCATTTATAAACATTTGCTTTGTTTTTACACTCACATTTTAGCATACAATCAGTTCTTACAATGAGAGGAAACAACATTATATAAAAGTTAAAATCCCAATGTTGGCGTGGAGTAGTACAGGTGTAGTATAGTAGCTTGATTGGGCTCAAGGTCATGGCAGAGGGCATAGAGACCAATAGTGATGACAGAAGGGTCAGTATTAACAAAACTACAGGAAAAACTAAAGGCAATTATTGAACAGGGTTTATTGAGTTCAGCGATATAGCTGCTTAATGACTCGGAATATCCCTTTCATTGGAAGGGCCAAACAGCCAGCTGCTTGTGAACAGATTTAGCAATAATCTGACATTGCATATCAGAACAAGGTAAGATAAATTATATTTGGACTAATATGGACAATTTTGTTAAGTTTATTTACAGCCAAGATAATTAGATGACAATCCATTCCAGCGTGTCTTTTGAACAGGATTGTAACCTGCAGCTTTGAAATCACCATGGCTATGCCTTCGTTTACACAAGCAGACAAATTCTGATGTTTTTGCCAAACTATTGGGAAAAGACGTGATTTGATTGGTCAAAAGACCAATAATTTTTTTGGGGGGGGGGTGGAAATCTGAATTGGTCTGTGTAAATGCAGCTAGTATTGTGCCAGTATTGTGGTGTTAGAACTGTGTTTGGGACCAGTGCTAAGGAACAATCTACAGTTATGTATAAAGAACACATGTATTGCATAATATATGTTACTGATAACTGATATAGAGTCTTATTTAATCTCTTGTAGGTTTCAAAGGTTCATTCCAAAAGGCCAAAGTTTATTGATTGAAGGTGTGTGGTTATCAATGATGAATAACTTATCATGGCCCATGGATAAATAAAAGAAAATGAGCTTTCCTATTCAGTCCGTCTCACTATGAAACATCAAGAAATTCACACATTCTGCAATTGGTTACCAACAGTAGTTTATTGAGATTTGAGTTTGATCCAACTGTCATTCTCCAAATGGAGTAATTCTGCAACACATTTCTGACACATGAGAATACAGTGACTTGATGAATAATGGGAATGAATAGTATCCTAATTGTTTTGTACTTATTCCCAAAGTAGACACCACTTAGTAACCACTGGCAGGCATATCAATCCACTTCAGATATATTTGACCTAATGGATTTTTACTTTAACTGCTGGCTCCCCATAGAGATGCACTCAGAGCCACTGGGGCCAAAAGGGGGTAAGCCAGTGCTCTGGCTCAGTGTCTGTGTATCGGACAGACCACATCATATTCCACTACAGGCATCACAGGGTAGAGCGCCACCGAGGGTCACAGGGGTTTGAGGTCCTCTGAGAGCAGCCACAAATAGACAAATGATTGGATATTTTGGCGGTCCCCTATTACCCGATGACCTGCAGGGCTCCCCTCCACCGGCAGTCCGTTCATACTGCTGCAAGGTAAATGACAACTAATAGTATAATTGATTTCTCTTGGCAGGCTATAAAGTTCTCACCAACCCAGGCCAACGGGCTGCTTTTTGCTCTGTTTCCATTTAAATCAGCTGTGGAGTTCTGGGCTGGGTATCCTATGGTTTACTAAGAAGATAAAGAGATTGACAATGAGCACAGGATTGTATCAAACGTCCAAATATTTTGTTCTAAAATGTCTGTTTATGTGCATATTATTTCCCCAATGAAAGGTAAGTTTACTTGTGTGATTTTAGATTGAGTTTTAACTTATTTTGTCCCACCAGAGGTCTCCTGATTTAAACTCACAAAGACCACTGTGTTCTGATTCATATAATTAGCACATTTTTTTTTGGGGGGGGGGGTGATAATTTTTTCCTGTAACTAGTCAATTATTTCATTTGATATTGCATTACCTAATGATCATTCAATTAGGACTAGTGGTTATCATTAGTCCTTGATTAGCAAGTGATATAATGATTATTAAAGAGACAAATCAGCAGTTGAAACAATAAGTGTTTTTCCCACCTGTTTCATTAAAACGCTGAGGGATGGGGCTGGACATTTTTTTTACCACTCTCAAATTCATACAGAACTATGGATGCAAGGACTGGCAATCCATGATATCAACATTATAGTTTTAAACATTTTTTGAGGCTGTATAGTGTTTGTTTACGTTTAATTTGTTTAAAAAACATTAGGAGCAAAACAAGCTTATAATTTTGGGTTCTGACAGGGTACGACAGTTGAACTAAGCTCATGAGGCATTTATAAAAGTTATATTCTTCAAGAATCAATGGGTACATATCCTTAATTTAGAAATCCCAAAATGGATGTAGGAATGTCAGGTTTCCCCTTTTATATCATCGTCAATTCTTCTTTATAATAAACATTGATTGTCCATGTATTATTGACCTCACCATACACTTCATCTTGACATTCCATTTCCTGCTTTTTAACATATAATTTTCCCCATTAATTAGCAAAACCCGCGTGAAGATGGGAGATTGGAACTTCCTGGGTGGGATCTTGGAGGAAGTGCATATCCACTCCACCATGGTGGGAAAGATCTGGCTGACCATCCTGTTCATCTTCCGGATGCTGGTGCTTGGCGTCGCTGCAGAGGACGTGTGGAACGACGAGCAGACAGACTTCATCTGCAACACCGAACAGCCAGGGTGCCGCAACGTGTGCTACGACCGAGCCTTCCCCATCTCACTCATCCGCTACTGGGTGCTGCAGGTCATCTTTGTCTCCTCACCCTCTCTGGTTTACATGGGCCACGCCATCTACCAGCTGCGAGCTCTGGAGAAGACGCGCCACACTAACAGGGCAGCATTGCGTCGGGAGCTGGAGGCAGTGGCCGTGGAGCTGATCGAGGTGCGGAGACGCATCGAGAGGGAGATGAGACAGCTGGATCTGGGGAAGCTCAACAAGGCCCCGCTGAGAGGGTCCCTGCTACAGACCTATGTGGCCCACATCGTCACCCGCTCTGTGGTGGAGGTGGGCTTCATGATGGGCCAGTACCTCCTCTACGGCCATCACCTGGACACTTTGTTTAAGTGCGAGAGGGAGCCGTGCCCAAATGTGGTGGACTGCTTTGTCTCCAGGCCCACGGAAAAGACTGTCTTCATGATGTTCATGCAGGGCATCGCTGCCGTCTCCCTCTTCCTCAGCCTGTTGGAGATCACGCACCTGAGCTACAGGAAGCTTAAGAAGGGCATCCTGGCCTACCACCCACACCTGAAGGATGACTACTACTGTAGCAAATCCAAAAGAAACTCTGACGTCAAACAAGTTAACATGGGGGGAACCTCTGGGGGCTGCAAGCCTGTTATCCATAGCGGACCCAGTGGGTACACCCTCCTGATAGAGAAACAGGGCAACGGACCGACGCATTCCCTCCTCAATGCCTCCTCTGCCTTTGTTCCTATTCAGGTGGACCCTGGTGTCAAGCCATGTACAGACAGTCACGATACAGCCAGTAAGGAGGCAGTGCCAAGTCCTGAGCACAACAGCAACTCAAAAAACATCAACCGTGAGACGACACGCTCTGCCCTTGTGGACAAGAAGGATGAGCCAGAGGATCTTGTCGTGCATCCTCTTCCCCACCATGTAGATCCTCTCACCCACCACATGGACTTCACAGGGTCACGGGGCTCTGAGTACCCCACCCTACCCGTGCTACCCTTGATGGATGCCTCCTCATGCCCGACCCTTTCGGTCATTGCAAGAAAACCACGGAGGGTCAGTGCCCCATGGAACTGTTCCACTGTGGTGGAGGGGAATGGCTCAGACAGTGGGGACTCCTTCCCTGGGACTATAAGCATGAAGCCACGCTGTAGCTTTGCTGCCAGCCGAGCCAGGGCCTTCTCTAAGCCGGACATCAAGAGACTCAGCAGGCCCCAGAGCCAAGACTCAATAGAACGGAGCTCAGTGTCTCAGCACAGCCGCGATGGCAACAGCCCTCCCGTCTGCTCTCCCAACCGCCGAATGTCACTGGCAAGTAACGGCAGCAGCAGGCGAGCTCCAGGCGACCTGCAGATCTAAGGTTTATTACCTTATCTCATCATGTCACAAGAAACTGTTACGATGTTGGGGCTCCCGAGTGGCGCAGCGGTCATTACAGACCCTGGTTCAATTCCACGCTGTATCACAAGCTGTGATTGGGAGTCCCATAGGGTGGCGCACAATTGGCCCAGCGTTGTCCGGTTTAGGGGAAAGTTTGGCTGGGGTAGGCAGTCACTGTTAATAAGAATTTCTTCTTAACTTGCCTAATTAATTAAAGGTTAAATAAATGTTTTAAAAAATAGGCTATGCTTCAGGGTACACTGTTACAGTGTTAGCTAAGTGTGCCCTGAAGTGTAGCCTAAGAAATGATATTATTCCATAGAATTGCAGTTCTTGAGACTGATGTTTTTCTGTCAGTGAAGTTACCGTATTAACGTTAAGATAAACTGCTCTGGGCCCAGGCCACAATGCATTTAGTCAGAGTGTTTTTATGCACCAAGTTTGCACCTGTTATTTTCAGAAGACAAAAAGCAAAGCAGAATTTTGCAATGGAAAACACTTAGTAAATCTAGATAAAAGACATTGTTGACAGGTCTGTTTTAGTTTGAAGGACTTTCATTGCATTGCGTGCATTTAAATGCAAGGCTTAGAGCAATGAACCAAGAGCAATGGAAAGCAGAATCAGAAAATCTATATCCTTTAGGCTGTAATTCGCAATTACATAACACAAAACTCAATGATATTCATTGGTAAGAATGTGTTAACAAGGAAGAAGTTTCAAAGCATGATTTCCTCAATATTGTATTTAAGGTATTGTACTTTTAAAAAGCACAATAACCAGGTGACTTTACAATCTAAATTGGAGGCTGGAGTTCACTAGCTACCAATCTAATCAGAGGACATTTTCCCAGTGACATAATGTATTTGAGTATCAGCCCAATTGACAGTTTCTTTGCTCATGATATAGGCTACTGGCCAACTTTATTTAAACTATCCAATCAATAACAAAGCAACAGCTTATTTCAGTTCAACTATAATTGAACTACTACAGCAATGGAAGTCTTTGGCTAAACCAGTTACATAATATTTTCAACTTGTTCTATTTTCTTTCAGGTCGGGATACTGCAGACGTCCTCCATCCTGAAAAAGCATTGATATTTTGGCACAAAGCCCACTAATCATTTGACAATATAAATTATACATTTTGATTGGGAGGAAATGGGACTGATTTTGAACAGGCCTATTGCTTATATGAAGCGGTACTTTGTTGTTTTTTTACTAAACACTACATCATACATTGATTTGTATATTCGCAATTGTATACTCATTTTACTTGATAAAATAAAGTACTAATATTCTTGAATTACTAATGAGATGATATTTTAACATAATTAGTTTACCAAGATATAAAATTATAAATCCAAACAGCAAGAAAATTGGCTTTGAACACTAACCCCATACTGGACCAGAAGTAGTAGGCCTGTTGTCACGGTGACCCTGTGTGTGTGGCATTTAAATGAATAGGCAAGGATCAGTTGGAAATTCCATCTAGAGATACATCAACACAATAACGTTGCATGAAGAATATTTGCTGAAAATAGTATTTATTGACTTGAAATTGGAGAGAAACAGTTGACGCTTTAGATTGAAGAAGTGCCTGTACACAGAAAATACTACTTAACAAAAATACATTGCTTTTGCAGTTAACAGTTTTTCCATCCTTGGGTATAGTGTCATTATACTACTAAGAAATAACAAAAAAAAGTGCCTTTTTCTCTCAAAACAGTGGACAAAAAGAACAATTCAACCAACTCCGCTACTCTGCTGCTCCATCCTCGGGTGCTGGTTCATACTGCAGAAGCTGTAAAACAAGGTAGAGAAAAGTCTGGTATTTGCAACGTACCGGGATTAGATATTTTTGGGGTATTTAGGAGTGGTTTCCCCGGATACAGATTAAGCCTAGTTCTGGGCTAAAAAACAAACAAACAAGATCAATGGAGAATCTAAACTTAATCTGGGTCCAGGAAACAAAGCCTTGAATTTAGGAAAAAAATGTCAATTCTCTCTGACCCTGTTTCTGAGGTCTTTGTTTTCCTCCATGAGCAGATCCCACTTCTGCTGTAGCTCAGTTAGCTCCAGACGAAGGGCCTCCGTGTCTCCTGGCTCAGCACCAGCCACACCAAGGTGATGCTTTAGAAAGCTGGGGTTAGGTGAAGGCTAGTCTAAACTTGTTGTTGTTGTTGATAGCTACCGTGAACAAGAAGTGATTGAGATGGGGAGACAGAGGAGAGCCGCTGGTGCATAGAATGGAAAGTGGTGTAAATCAGGGTTTGAACCCATATCACCAGAGCACCACCACTCCGGCCAGCCACTGTACACCATAAACTCTCTTTAACAAAGGCCCAGTGCAGTCAAAAATGTGATTTCCCTGTGTTTTATATATTTCCACACTATGAGGTTGGCATAATGCTGTGAAATTAGAATAATGATAATGCCCTTTTAGTGAAAGAGCTGTTTGAAAAAGGCCACCTGAGATTTCAGCCTGTTTTGGTGGGGAGGAGTTTTGGCCTGCCTGGTGACATCACCAGGCGGTAAATTAGTTAGACCAATAAGAAAAAGAGCCTTTAAAAAAAGACGTCTAAAATTGTCATTGTTCATGTGACGAGGCTACTGTAACGTACACAAAGTCTATGCTTGATTATTTTTGCACCGGGGGGGCACTATTCATCAGATTTCAGGCAAGGTATTCTCTCTGCCCAACGCTATGAGTGACTAGCTGAATCAGCAAGCAACATCTGCACCAACGGGATCAGTTGAGACGGTGGTCATGGTTGTCATCATATTGGAATATTAATCAAACCAAGACAAAAGGATACTCCAAAGCATTATTAGGTTTATCTGGCTCCTCGTACAGGGCGACCAACACTGCAAACAGCAATACAATTGTTATGGATATTGGTTGTGATATGTGAGTCAAAAGTTTTGTTATAGATCAGGGGTGTCAAACAGGTTTTGCCCTGGGTTTTTTGGTGTATTTTTGTCATGGGCGATAGGTAGCCTTGCGGTTAAAGGGAAAACATTTTTAATGTCTACTTCATTGTCTTTTTTTAAAACTACAAAACACAGAACTACGCCATTTTCACTTATGTTAATGTTGAGGTGGTGCTGGAGATTATGAATGAGAAATATGTTTTTCAATTACGTCAACTAATTTGTGGACAATTAGTATTGCCTACTAATGATTGGTCCAAAAAATAATAATAATAATAAAAAATAAAAAAAATCACCCGATACACACCGATGATGTCATTGTAAACACTTATCTACCATTTCACATATGTTGATGTTGGGGTGGTGCTGGAGTACCTATGGCGATGAACATTTTTTAAGTTTCCCTTTAAGAGCATTTCGGCCAGTAACCAAATGGCCACTGGTTCGAATCTCTGAACCGACTAGGTGACAAATCTGGCGATGTGCCCTGGAGCAAGGCACTTAACCCTAATTGCTCCTGTAAGTTGATCTGGATAAGATGTTATGCTAAATGACTCAAATGTAAATCTAAAATGTTATAGTGTATTGAGTTTTTTTGTAACACAAATTCACGTGCGGGCCCATATTGGACACCCATGACTATGTTTGACACCCCTGCTATAGACTATGCAAGTGGTTAGGATTTGGAATCAAAATGATGAACATTTATTCACAAAATCAAAGTATAACGCATGAGAAACTTTAGACTTCATGCATATTAAAAAGAAACGTTGCCAGTAATGTTCTTCAATTTCTGAAAGAGGCCTACCATTGGTGAGACTGTCAAGAACTCCAGCTTTTTCTAGATACCTTCGAAATTGTTCTCTCTTCGACTCGGAAGCCTGTGAAATCAACAATGATGAGAAGAATCAAAAGACTAACAAAACATTTTTTAGCATAGGCTATTTAAAGCTGTAGCTAGATAACTCTACTTCAGTTTCTTGAAAGTTTCCAGGCAGGTAAGCAGAATACAAAAATATATATATATGCCTGATTGACCATAAACTTTGAAAACAAATAGGTTTAACTAGCACAACCACACAGCTGATTCCAATAAAGGAGAGCTACCCTAGATACAAAGTAATCAATGAATGTAGCTAACTTAGTTTACAAAGTAACACGTGAAAACATAGGACATGAAAGAAATATCTTCAAACCACTGTTCATTGAAGAACAGTTTCGTATACTTACTCTGTAATGGGCCATTATTGCGAACAGATATGTAGCGTTAGGATGATTAAAGGTTTGTAAACTAGCTAGCTAATCAACGCAACAGCCGACAAGACCCAGAGCCCGACTGCAAACAAAGCAATTTCTCCCACAGTGGTGCGGTTGCTACAACGACAACAAAACAATTATCTGAACTGTGAATTATGGAATAAAATGTCAATGATTGATGATGTTCTAATATGAAGATGGACTTTTCTATACTCTGTCGGTTACTTCACTATTTGCTATTCAATAAATGAAACTGAAACTGAGCTACTTGTGTAAAAGGCAAAAACCCCCTAGCTATATATTTGGCGCCATCTCATGGCCATGTAGTGAAACAGCGTTTGCCTGGAGCACCAATGAGATTGAGGGAGCGGGGAAAATACAGTTCATGGCGGAAATGAGACGAAACAGACAAATTGACGCTCGTGACAGCCAAAGTTTTTTTTTTAAAGTCCTAAATCGAAAAAATGTATGAAAACAAAAATGTGCTTTTAGGTCTTAATTTAATTTTAGACATAATGTTAGTAGTGTGATTAGGGTTAGTGCTAAACAGCGCACTTGCACTTGATATACGATTTTAGGCTATGAATGAGAAAGTGAATTTGTCATTTCCAAACGTTTAACTCAGTCTTATGCTGCTTTGCGATCTATTAACAGCAAGGTTTGCATTAAATAGGCTCAATATTATTATTTTTTATGATGCATTTGTCGATGTTCAATTCATTCGCACATAACGTATTAACAAAAGCAATCACAGCGAAAGTTGATACATGTAGGCCCTTCATATATAAACTATGAGCAGCACTTTTAAATTTATCGAATCAGTTCATGTTTTTTTGCTCAAACTGCGAGCAACACTTGTCAAAGTCAGACACATTTCTGTCAAAACACAGGGATGTCGATTAGCACAGGACTAGTATTATCAGAGGATTTTGGAGTTAACAAAAAAACATTAGGTTATTCTGTCTGGAATATAATCATAATAGTTGTCCTGAGTAGCGCCCTATATCGGGTGGGCAATTCCAGTCCTCGAAGTCTTGATTGGTGTCACAGTTTTTCAACCCAGCCTCAGACAACACACCTGACTCTAATAATCACCTAATCATGATCTTCAGTTTAGAATGCAATTTGATTAATCAGCTGTGTTTGTTAGGGATGGAGAAACAGTGTGACACCAATCAGGCCCTCAGGGACTGGAGTTGTCCACCCCTGCCCTATATAGTGAACTACTTTTGACCAGGCCCTGGTCCAGTCAAAAAAGTAACAAAGACAAACCGCTCTAAACAGAGGAGAGTCACCTATTTTGAATGACATAAAAATCTGAAACTGTAGGCTGTATAGCCTTCTCAATGTTTGCCATGGGTAGTGCAACATCTAACTGTCCTAATAGTCTCACTTGAGCATCAATGACACGATCAAAGCCCCCGTACCCCTGAAGATCATCTCATAGTCCACTTGACCAGGAAAATCCCAGATTTGGAAATTGACGAAAGAGCTACTGGAGATGTCAACATTGTAGATTTTGTTGGTGCTCTCCAAGAACAGGGTCTCGTTTGGCGACATCTTGTGGAATACAACCTGGATAGTGGAGCACAATAGACAAAGCAAATTTATGCTTGATCCGAAAATGTGGTCGGAGGCTTCGTGTAGCGGGTGTGACGCAATTGCGAATCTGCCAGAGACACGCAGTGGCCAAATCAAGCTCTGTATATCATGGCCTTTTACATTCTGTGGAGGGCACGGTATATAGCTCCGCATTTACATGATTGGTTGACGGTAGGTGGGGGCGGTAAATCCTGCAAGGCTATACCAGCTGTGTATCTGCGAGGTGTTGACTAGAGAGCAAATGCCAATCAATATCCGAGTTGGGTACGTTCGCTATATAACGCAACATTCTTTACGACAAAACCATCAGAAGAGTTGAAATAGAAATGGAAATCCATTTCACTTTTATTTTTTTTGCATATTTTATCATATTTGCATGAAAATCTGTCATTAATTCGATGGAAACCTAGATAAAAAAATAAGTTTCCATCCACAGTTTTTATGCGAGTAAAGACATACCATATAAAAAATGACAGCGATGACAGTGATGGAAACAGGAAGTTAGATACAATTTTACAAATGCCAACAGATCATTTTTTTTCAGTGAACATGGTGGGATCTTTTTGTGTCGGTAAGATTAATTATGCCAGTGGAAATGCCTTTATGCGCAAATATTGATATAATAATCATAATATTGAAGTAAATCTACCCCCACAGCCTACCTGTACTGTATCTTGGCTAGAGAACACGTGCCAAGACCAAAGTGGGCACATTTGCTTTTTAACACAACAGTTTTTGTGACGAAACTATTAATAGAGTTGAAAATGCGATGGAAACAAATTGAACTTTAGATTATTATTATATTAGTATGTGAAAACTTAAGTGAAAAGGTACATTTTGTGTGCACTATGTCATCACTCACATATTTTTATCTTACAGCAAGTCAATTTGGTGGGAACACACCACTGGTGGGAAAATGTCAATATTTTCTTAATGCAGATTTTAGAATATTCACATGAAAATCTGTCACCAATCAGATGGAAACCTAGCTAGTGTTACTCTACCCGTGACTTTGTCTCAACATTGGTGACCTTACTCTATGTACAGTTGAAGTCGGAAGTTTACTTACACCTTAGCCAAATACATCTAAACTCAGTTTTTCACAATTCCTGACATTTAATCTTAGTAAAAATTCCCTGTCTTGGGTCAGTTAGGATCACCACTTTATTTTAAGAATGTGAAATGTCAGAATAATAGTAGAGAGAATGATTTATAACAGCTTTTATTTCTTTCATCACATTCCCAGTGGGTCAGAAGATTACATACACTCAATTAGTATTTGGTAGCATTGCCTTTAAATTGTTTAACTTGGGTCAAACATTTCAGGTAGCCTTCCACAAGCTTCCCACAATAAGTTGGGTGAATTTTGGCCCATTCCTCCTGGCAGAGCTGGTGTAACTGAGTCAAGTTTGTTGGCCTCCTTGCTCACACACTCTTTTTCAGTTCTGCCCACAAATTTTCTATGGGATTGAGGTCAGGGCTTTGTGATGGCCACTCCAATACCTTGACTTTGTTGTCCTTAAGCCATTTTACTACAAATTTGGAAGTATGCTTGGGGTCATTGTCCATTTGGAAGACCCATTTGCAACCAAGCTTTAACTTACTGACTGATGTCTTGAGATGTTGCTTCAATATATCCACATAATTTTCTTTCCTCATGATGCCATCTATTTTGTGAAGTGCACCAGTCCCTCCAGCAGCAAAGCACCCACAACAGGATACTGCCACCCGTGTGCTTCACGGTTGGGATGGTGTTCTTTTTTTTCATCAGACCAGAAGACATTTCTCCAAAAAGTACGATATTTGTCCCCATGTGCAGTTGTAAACCATAGTCTGGCTTTTTTATTGCGGTTTTGGAGCAGTGGCTTCTTCCTTGCTGAGCGGCCTTTCAGGTTATGTCGATATAGGACTCGTTTTACTGTGGATGTAGATAGTTTTGTACCCGTTTCCTCCAGCATTTTCACAAGGTCCTTTGCTGGTGTTCTGGGACTGATTTGCACTTTTTGCACCAAAGTACCTTCATCTCTAGGAGACAGAAAGCATCTCCTTCCTGAGTGGTATGACGGCTGCGTGATCCCATGGTGTTTATACTTGCGTAGTATTGTTTGCACAGATGGACGTGGTACCTTCAGGTGTTTGGAAATTGCTCCCAAGGATGAACCAGACTTGTGGAGGTCTACAATTTTGTTTCTGAGGTCTTGGCTAATTTCTTTTGATTTTTCTATGATGTCAAGCAAAGAGGCACTGAGTTTGAAGGTAGGCATTGAAATACATCCACAGGTGCACCTCCAATTGACTCACATGATGTCAATTAGCCTATCAGAAGCTTCTGAAGCCATGACATTATATTCTGGAATTTTACAAGCTGTTTAAAGACACAGTCAACTTAGTGTATGTAAACTTCTGACCCACTGGAATTGTGATACAGTGAATTATAAGTGAAATAATCTATCTGTAAACAATTGTTGGAAAAATGACTTGTGTCATGCACAAATTAGATGTCCTAACCGACTTTCCAAAACTATAGTTTCTTAAAAATAAATTTGTGGAGTGGTTGAAAAACTAGTTTTAATGACTCCAACCTAAGTGTATGTAAACTTCCGACTTTGACTGTATATGTATGTGTAACCGATGTGAAATGGCTAGCTAGTTAGCGGTGGTACATGCTAATAGCGTTTCAATCGTTGACGTCACTCGTTCTTAGACCTTGAAGTAGTGGTTCCCCTTGCTCTACAAGGGGAACCACGCGGCTTTTGTGGAGCGATGGGTAACGATGCTTCGTGGGTGTCAGTTGTCTTTGTGTGCAGAGGGTCCCTGGTTCAAGCTCGGGTAGGGGCGAGGGGACGGACGAAAGTTATACTGTTACATATGGGACTCCCGAGTGGCACAGCAGTCTAAGGCACTGCATCTCAGTGCTTGAGGCGTCACTACAGACACCCTGGTTCGACTCCAGGCTGTATCACAACCGGCTGTGATTGGAAGTCCAATAGGGCGGGGTGTAGGCCGTCATTGTAAATAAGAATGTGTTCTTAACTGTCTTGTCTGGTTAAATGTTAGATTTCAAAAAGCTTATGTTTAAGATGTTCAAATTGAATGAGCCATGCGTTGTTGTCCCTCAGGTAGATCTTCTGATGTTGGGAATGATTAGGTCATCAGGTGGTTGATATCAACCATAGAGGATGTTTCATTATTCCATTGCATAATGTGACCCCCCCCATTATTTAAATAATTGAAGCATTATAGAACCCCCTGAGGCATATCCACAAGCTTTTTAACAGTACAGGGTAAACTATCAAGATAACTAGGTTGAAATATGTATGTGACACAAAGCCTCGTTAATACTCCACATGTGCTCTTACATTTTGTCATGCCTAATGAGTAGTGGCAGGATGGAGCCACAACATATTGAACGTAAATCTCTAATCAACCCCAGACCTGCAGTTTGGAGTGGTGGAAAATGGGAGGTAAATTTTTTTTTTTTTTGGGGGGGGTGATATCTTGCTTGCTAGAGTTTCTCAGGGACCAGCAGTTTCTTGTGACCGCAGAAAATGTAATCTGGTGAGTAAATCGGTAAGGAACCCTAATTGAGTCTGAATGAATGACAACACAAAGTTTTTCACCTTTATTTAACCAGGTAAGCTTGTTGAGAACAAGTTCTCATTTGCAATTGCGACCTGGCCAAGATAAAGCATAGCAGTTCGACACATACAACAACACAGAGTTACACATGGAATGAACAAAACATAGTCAATAATGATACAGTAGAAAAAAAGAAAACAAAGTCTATATAAAGTGAGTGCAAATTAGGTCAAATAAGGGAGTTACGGCAATAAATAGGCCATGGAATGGTAGATGTGCAAGTAGAGATACTGTGGTGCAAAAGGAGCAAAATAAATAAATACAGTATGGGGATGAGGTAGATAGATGGGCTGTATACAGATGGGCTATGAACCGGTGCAGTGATCTGTGAGCTGCTCTGACAGCTGGTCTTAAAGCTAGTGAGGGAGATGGGAATCTCCAGTTTCAGTGATTTTTGCAGTTCGTTCCAGTAGGTGGCAGCAGAGAACTGGAAGGAAAGGCGACCAAAGGAGGAATTGGCTTTGGGGGTGACCAGTGAGATATACCTGCTGGAGCGCGTGCTACGAGTGGGTGCTGCTATGGTGACCAGCGAGCCGAGATATGGTGGGGCTTTACCTAGCAGAGACTTGTAGATAACCTGTAGCCAGTGGGTTTGGCGACGAATATGAAGCGAGGGCCAGCCAACGAGAGCATATAGGTCGCAGTGGTGAGTAGTGTATGGGGCTTTGGTGGCAAAACGGATGGCACTGTGATAGACTACATCCAGTTTGCTGAGTAGAGTGTTGGAGGCTATATTATAGATGACATCGCCGAAGTCAAGGATCGGTAGGATGGTCAGTTTTACGAGGGTATGTTTGGCAGCATGAGTGAAGGAAGCTTTGTTGCGAAAAGTGAAGCCGATTCTAGATTTCAGTTTTGATTGGAGATGCTTAATGTGAGTCTGGAAGGAGAGTTTACAATCTAGCCAGACACCTAGGTATTTGTAGTTATCCACGTATTCTAAGTCAGAGCCGTCCAGAGTAGTGATGCTGGATGGGCGGGCAGGTGCGGGCAGCGATCGATTGAAAATTATGCATTTAGTTTTATTTGCGTTTAAGAGCAGTTGGAGGCCACGGAAGGAGAGTTGTATGGCATTGAAGCTCGTCTGGAGGTTAGTTAACACAGTGTCCAAAGAAGGAAGAATACAGAATGGTGTCGTCTGTGTAGAGGTGGATCAGAGAATCACCAGCAGCAAGAGTGACATCATTGAAAGTAAAGCCTTATGGTAGTTCACTGCTTCAGTTTTTACCCAATCAGCTTCATATCAATTAATATTAGTGCGACATACAGCCTGGTCCTAGATCTGTTTGTGCTCTTGGCAACCCCATTGGTCGTGGTCAAGCAAAACATGACATGTCAATTGAGAGTTGACACGATAGTAAAGACTGGCACTCATTCACTCAGGCTAACATAAAGCAGGGACGAAGAGATGAGTGGTCTGTGATCCAGAAGTAGCCTATACAGGAGCCTATGGAGTTCTGTTCGTGTTTGACTTTTTCACATTCAAGTCAAAAGCAGCTTCTACAGTGACAACATTGACATGTTGGCTAAAGAAACACGTTTCAAGTTAACGAAAAGCTCAGTAAAGTTTTGTTTGTCTGTGCAATTTGCATTTACTTATGGAAGCCCGATTTGACTATAGGATATACATAAGGTTATCCTTGAAAGTTGAGGAGGGCCTGATGCAAAGAGCACATTGGATTCAGATGATATGTTTAGGCAATCTGTATCTCATAATAATGACTTACTATCTCATAATAATGACTTACTGTCTCATAACTATTACTTACTGTCTCATAATAATGACTTACTGTCTTATAAGTATTACTTACTGTCTCATAATAATGACTTACTGTCTCATAATAATGACTTACTGTCTCATAATAATGACTTACTGTCTCATAATGATGACTTACTGTCTCATAATGATGACTTACTGTCTCATAATGATGACTTACTGTCTCATAATAATGACTTACTGTCTCATAATGATGACTTACTGTCTCATAATAATGACTTACTGTCTCATAATGATGACTTACTGTCTCATAATAATGACTTACTGTCTGGTAATGATGAGTTACTGTCTCATAATGATGACTTACTGTCTCATAATGATGACTTACTGTCTCATAATAATGACTTACTGTCTGGTAATGATGAGTTACTGTCTCATAATAATGACTTACTGTCTCATAATAATGACTTACTGTCTCATAATAATGACTTACTGTCTGGTAATGATGAGTTACTGTCTCATAATGATGACTTACTGTCTCATAATGATGACTTACTGTCTGGTAATGATGACTTACTGTCTCATAATAATGACTTACTGTCTGGTAATGATGACTTACTGTCTGGTAATGATGACTTACTGTCTCATAATAATGACTTACTGTCTCATAATGATGACTTACTGTCTGGTAATGATGACTTACTGTCTCATAATAATGACTTACTGTCTCATAATGATGACTTACTGTCTCATAATAATGACTTACTGTCTGGTAATGATGACTTACTGTCTCATAATAATGACTTACTGTCTCATAATAATGACTTACTGTCTCATAATAATGACTTACTGTCTGGTAATGATGAGTTACTGTCTCATAATGATGACTTACTGTCTCATAATGATGACTTACTGTCTCATAATAATGACTTACTGTCTCATAATAATGACTTACTGTCTCATAATAATGACTTACTGTCTCATAATGATGACTTACTGTCTCATAATGATGACTTACTGTCTCATAATAATGACTTACTGTCTGGTAATGATGAGTTACTGTCTCATAATGATGACTTACTGTCTCATAATGATGACTTACTGTCTCATAATAATGACTTACTGTCTGGTAATGATGAGTTACTGTCTCATAATAATGACTTACTGTCTCATAATAATGACTTACTGTCTCATAATAATGACTTACTGTCTGGTAATGATGAGTTACTGTCTCATAATGATGACTTACTGTCTCATAATGATGACTTACTGTCTGGTAATGATGACTTACTGTCTCATAATAATGACTTACTGTCTGGTAATGATGACTTACTGTCTGGTAATGATGACTTACTGTCTCATAATAATGACTTACTGTCTCATAATGATGACTTACTGTCTGGTAATGATGACTTACTGTCTCATAATAATGACTTACTGTCTCATAATGATGACTTACTGTCTCATAATAATGACTTACTGTCTGGTAATGATGACTTACTGTCTCATAATAATGACTTACTGTCTCATAATAATGACTTACTGTCTCATAATAATGACTTACTGTCTGGTAATGATGAGTTACTGTCTCATAATAATGACTTACTGTCTCATAATGATGACTTACTGTCTCATAATGATGACTTACTGTCTCATAATGATGACTTACTGTCTCATAATAATGACTTACTGTCTCATAATGATGACTTACTGTCTCATAATAATGACTTACTGTCTCATAATGATGACTTACTGTCTCATTTAAAAAAAACAATTTTTTAGGAACAACAAATCAATACATAAAGCACATGAGGGAACACAAGCATACATAGATTACAAACAATAAATCGAGCTAGGGGCGGGGCAAGGGGCGGGGCTAGGGGTTACAATATCACATTACAATTACACAAGGACCTTAATTAAGGGACATGCATATACTTACAATTCTAACAGCTTTTTTTGTTAGTAGAGCATTTAACCGTCTTAAAATACAGTTCAATTTCTTTTTGTAGGGTACGAAAATGTGTGTGACTTACTGTCTCATAATAATGACTTACTGTCTCATAGTGATGAGTTTCCTGGTACCTATGCTTCAGCAGTAGAGCGAGGAGGGACACTTTTTGGGCGGGATTTTACGGCTTTGATTGATGCTGCTGCGCACGGGGAGGTAGCAGGCTCATTATGCATTTCATAGTAGTTGAAGTAGAGGAGGGTGCGCTACTTCTTCGGAGGAGTGTGATCTTGACTGGCCATCATTTGGAGTCAATTCAGCTGCCGGAGAAAAACTGCAAGCCACAGATTGGTGACTGAAACCAAGGGACTACATTTCGCAAAGTTCTCTGACACGCAAAGAGCTGGTGGTAAGATATTTGGCATTTGGGAACGTGTTAATAACGAATAATAACACACTTAGTCGATATTATCAGTATTTGATTTAAAACGTGAATTGCCTTATTTCGTTTTAATTTTACTAGACTAAATGTCAACTTTCAGGCAAAGATAGCGCCTAGATAATGCAGTGTCAGTCATGTGAATCGATTCACTGTTCATCCGTTGATATTTATCAGATAACATATTTGGTATATGTTAACTACTTTCATAAATTGGGAAAGGTAACCTGTGTCTTTTTATCAAGAGAACAGATATTCCCGTGGCTTTGTAGGGCAAGAAATCTTGAAGAAAGAAGTTTACATTGCCAAAGCTAGTAAAATGGATAAACAAAAGTGAAAAACAGTTTCTCTCTCTCTTACAAATTCTCTCTCTCTCTCTCTCTCTCTCTCTCTCTCTCTCTCTCTCTCTCTCTCTCTCTCTCTCTCTCTCTCTCTCTCTCTCTCTCTCTCTCTCTCTCTCTCTCTCTCTCTCTCTCTCTCTCTCTCTCTCTATTTAGTCGTCATGCTCTCTCAATTCAATTCGAAGAGCTTTATTGGCATGGGAAACCTATTTCACTTGCCAAAGCAAGTGGAATAGATAATAAACAAAAGTGAAATAAGCAATAAAAAATTAACAGTAAACATTACACTCACAAAAGTTCAAAAAGAATAAAGACATTTCAAGTGTCACATTATGTCTATATACAGTGTTGTAACGATGTGCAAATAGTTCAAGTACAAAAGAGAAAATAAATATGGATTGTATTTACAAGTGTTAGTTATTCACTGGTTGTCCTTTTCTTGTGGCAACAGGTCACAAACCTCTCTCCATTTTATTTTTTCTCTCTCAGCCAACAAATGGTTAAATGTCCTCTTTATCTCTCTTTAAACTTTATTTCCTGGATAGACAGTGTCCTGACTAGTACAGGTGTCACGACTTCCGCCGAAGTCGGCTCCTCTCCTTGATCAGACGGCGTTCGGCGGTCGACGTCACCGGTCTTCTAGCCATCGCCGCTCCACTTTTCATTGTTCCATTTGTTTTGTCTTGTTTCCCCGCACACCTGGTTTACATTCCCTAATCACACAACATATATATTCCCTCTGTTCCCCCCCATGTCTTTGTGTGGAATAGTTTTGTTACGTGTTTTGTGTGACGCGCCAGGCTGGTTTTTCCCCAAGTATGTTTAAATGTTAAACATTTGCATCATTGTGACTGTCGCGCTTTTCATTTTGCCATTTGGCTGGAGGTTTTTTGACGCAGTTGCGTCCGTCTGTTGTTGCTTCTGCAAAATAAAGTGTCTGATCACCACTCTCTACTCTCCTGCACCTGACTTCTACACCAGTAGAGCACAACTCTCTGCTCTCCTGCACCTGACTTCTACACCAGTAGAGCACAACTCTCTGCTCTCCTGCACCTGACTTCTATACCAGTAGATCACAACTCTCTGCTCTCCTGCACCTGACTTCTACACCAGTAGATCACAACTCTCTGCTCTCCTGCACCTGACTTCTACACCAGTAGAGCACAACTCTCTGCTCTCCTGCACCTGACTTCTATACCAGTAGATCACAACTCTCTGCTCTCCTGCAACTGACTTCTACACCAGTAGAGCACAACTCTCTGCTCTCCTGCACCTGACTTCTATACCAGTAGATCACAACTCTCTGCTCTCCTGCACCTGACTTCTATACCAGTAGATCACAACTCTCTGCTCTCCTGCACCTGACTTCTATACCAGTAGATCACAACTCTCTGCTCTCCTGCACCTGACTTCTATACCAGTAGATCACAACTCTCTGCTCTCCTGCACCTGACTTCTATACCAGTAGATCACAACTCTCTGCTCTCCTGCACCTGACTTCTACACCAGTAGAGCACAACTCTCTGCTCTCCTGCACCTGACTTCTACACCAGTAGAGCACAACTCTCTGCTCTCCTGCACCTGACTTCTACACCAGTAGAGCACAACTCTCTGCTCTCCTGCACCTGACTTCTATACCAGTAGATCACAACTCTCTGCTCTCCTGCACCTGACTTCTACACCAGTAGAGCACAACTCTCTGCTCTCCTGCACCTGACTTCTACACCAGTAGAGCACAACTCTCTGCTCTCCTGCACCTGACTTCTATACCAGTAGCGCACAACCTGACAATAGGGGAGTCCTTGTCCTGTTGCACATATTCCTAGGGCTCTAAACTGGATAGATTGGATAGACCGAGATCATCAACTTGATTTGAGAGAGCTCGATTGACCGTGTCCTGACTAGTATAGGGGAGTCATTGTCTAATAGGAAGAATACAATAGTTTTGTTTTCTACTGTTTTACTTTTGTGTGATTTGCCGGCCTTATCAGCATCACTGTTAAAGCAGTTCTGTACAGGATGCCTATGTAGCCATCTAACCTAACCAATATCCTCGCCTTAATTTGATCCACTTTTGTCCAACTGTACATGTATTGGTTTGATTATTTAAACAATTGGCTTTTTGTGAGGAGTCTTTCCATGTGAGTAACCAGCAGAAAGGTGGCGGCAGACAGAAAGAACTCACTCATTATTTGTAGGAAAAGAGGAATTTGCCATTTTTAGAACAGAGGGGTGATGGTAGAAAATGCATTTTGTTAGCTTTTTTGTAATCCTAACATTGCAGCCACATGATTCTGCCCCATTCTGACCACAGTGGCACTCCCCTGACATTCTTCTCATTGGGGAAGGTTGGCTTTGTGTACAATCATTGAAGCTGTGCCAGACGGTTAGCAGGACTTCTAGAGATGGAGTCTTTCCCAGAAACTGCCTGAGAGGGTACACTCTTAGAAAAAATGGCTGACCCCATAGGATAACTTTTTTTAGTTCTAGGGAGAACCCTTTTGTGTTCCAGGTAGAACCCTTTTTCCCCCCCCCTGGAACCAATAATGGTTCTTCAAATGGTTCTCCTATGGGTACACCCAAAGAACCCTTTTAGGTTCTAGATAGCACCTTTTTTTCTAAGAGTGTTTACATCTCAAATGGCACTCGATTCCCTATATAGTGCACTACTTTTGACAAAAGCCCTATGGGGAAGTAGTGCACTATATAAGGAATAGGGTGCAATTTGGGATGCACATTGATACTGGCTCAGGCCATGAGCAGGGGCCATTGACCGACAGGTTGTGAATCATTCACTATCATTATACTGTCACTTCTGTTTCCATTTCCTACTTGCCTGGATAGTTATATAGTGTCAACTCCTTGCCTGGCTAGTTATATAGTGTCAACTCCTTGCCTGGCTAGTTATATAGTGTCAACTCCTTGCCTGGCTAGTTATATAGTGTCAACTCCTTGCCTGGCTAGTTATATAGTGTCAACTCCTTGCCTGGCTAGTTATATAGTGTCAACTCCTTGCCTGGCTAGTTATATATTGCCTGGCTAGTTATATAGTGTCAACTCCTTGCCTGGCTAGTTATATAGTGTCAACTCCTTGCCTGGCTATTGGTGTAGATGAGGCTGGGCCTAGTCATGCTAGAGATGGTGGGGTAGATGAGGCTGGGTCTAGTCATGTTATGGATGGTGGTGTAGCTGAGGCTGGGTCTAATCATGCTATGGATGGTGGTGTAGATGAGGCTGGGTCTAGTCATGCTATGGATGGTGGTGTAGATGAGGTCGGGCCTAGTCATGCTAGAGATGGTGGTGTAGATGAGGCTGGGCCTAGTCATGCTAGAGATGGTGGTGTAGATGAGGCTGGGTCTAGTCATGCTAGAGATGGTGGTGTAGATGAGGCTGGGTCTAGTCATGCTAGAGATGGTGGTGTAGATGAGGCTGGGTCTAGTCATGCTAGAGATGGTGGTGTAGATGAGGCTGGGTCTAGTCATGCTAGAGATGGTGGTGTAGATGAGGCTGGGTCTAGTCATGCTAGAGATGGTGGTGTAGATGAGGCTGGGTCTAGTCATGCTATGGATGGTGGTGTAGATGAGGCTGGGCCTAGTCAGGTAATGCTAGTGGATGAGGAGGGTATAGTGGGGAAGGGTAAGCGACTAGGGGTGTTGGAGGAGGGTGTCAAGCAGATGAGGAAAAAGGTGGAGAAGAAAGAAGGTGGGAGAGGAGAGGCCGGTGTTGTCAACGGCACTAAGGAACCTTTTCCTGGTGCTGGGGAGGAAGCCCCGCCTAGAGAGAAAGGGCATGTGGTCAGAATGGGAGGTGAAGATGAGGAGGAAGGTGAGTAAGAGGACGATGAGGAGACTTTCTTTTCAGACTCCTCCTCAATGGGTCCTGAGCTGACAGCCAGTCAGGCAGAGGGGTCAAAGTGCACGGTGAGAGAACTGTCAAGGTTACTGAATGAGACTAAAAGGAAAAAGGTTCATCTTTAAGCTTTTTTTGCGATCTGGGTAAGATCAGTACAACACACTATGAAAATCAAATCAAAACAAAGTTTATTTGTCATGTGTGCCGAATACGACAGGTGTAGACATTACAGTGAAATGCTTACTTAACAGCTCTAACCAACAGTGCAAAAAAGGGATTAGGTGAACAATAGGGAAGTAAAGAAATAAAAACAACAGTAAAAAATACAGTGAAAAATAACAGTAGCGAGGCTTCATACAGGCACTGGTTAGTCAGGCTGATTGAGGTAATATGTACATGTAGATATGGTTAAAGTGACTATGCATATATGATAAACAGAGAGTAGCAGTAGTGTAAAAGAGGGGTTGGCTGGTGGTGGGTGGCGTGACAGTGCAGATAGCTCGGTTAGCCAATGTGCGGGGGCACTGGTTGGTCGGGCCAATTTAGGTAGTATGTACATGAATGTATAGTTAAAGTGACTATGCATATATGATAAACAGATAGTAGCAGCTGCGTAAAAGAGAGGTTGGGGGGTGGCACACAATGCAAATAGTCCGGGTAGCAATTTGATTACCTGTTCAGGAGTCTTATGGCTTGGGGGTAAAAAGTGTTGACAAGCCTTTTTGTCCTAGACTTGGCACCCCGGTACAGCTTGCCATGCGGTAGTAGAAAGAACAGTCTATGACTGGGGTGGCTGGGGTCTTTGACAATTTTTTGGGCCTTCCTCTGACACCGCCTGGTGTAGAGGTCCTGGATGACAGGCGATGCAGTGATGCACTGGGCCATACGCACTACCCTCTGTAGTGCCTTGCGGTCGGAGGCCGAGCAATTGCCTAACCAGGCAGTGATGCAACCATGCTCTCGATGTTGCAGCTGTAGAACCTTTTGAGGATCTGAGGACCCATGCCAAATCTTTTTATTTTCTTGAGGGGGAATATGCTTTATCGTGCCCTCTTCACGACTGTCTTGGTGTTTGGACCATTCTAGTTTGTTGTTGATGTGGACACCAAGGAACTTGAAGCTCTCAACCTGCTCCACTACAGCCCCGTCGATGAGAATGGGGGCGTGCTCGGTCCTCCTTTTCCAGTAGTCCACAATCATCTCCTTAGTCTTGGTTACGTTGAGGGATAGGTTGTTATTCTGGCACCACCCGGCCTCTCTGACCTCCTCCCTATAGGCTGTCTCGTCGTTGTCGGTGATCAAGCCTACCACTGTTGTGTCGTCTGCAAACTTAATGACGGTGTTGGAGTCGTGCCTGGCCGTGCAGTCATGGGTGAACAGGGAGTACAGGAGGGGACTGAGCACGCACCCCTGAGGGGCTCCAGTGTTGAGGATCAGCTTGGCAGATGTGTTGCTACCTACCCTCACCACCTGGGCGCAGCCCGTCAGGAAGTCCAGGATCCAGTTGCAGAGGGAGGTGTTTAGTCCCAGGATCTTTAGCTTAGTGATGAGTTGAGGGTACTATGGTGTGGAACGCTGAGCTGTAGTCAATGAATAGCATTCTCACATAGGTGTTCCTTTTGTCCAGGTGGGAAAGGGTAGTGTGGAGTGCAATAGAGATTGCATCATCTGTGGATCTGTTTGGGCGGTATCACTGTGGGGACGACGTCCTCGATACACTTATGATAAAGCCAGTGACTGATGTGTTGTACTCTTCAATGCCATTGGAAGAATCCCGGAGCATGTTCCAGTCTGTGATACCAAAACAGTCCTGTGGTTTAGCATCTGCTTCACCTGACCACTTTTTTATAGACCGAGTCACTAGTGCTTCCTGCTTTAATTTTTGCTTGTAAGCAGGAATCAGGAGGATAGAATTGTGGTCGGATTTACCAAATGGAGGGCGAGGGAGAGCTTTGTAAAAATGAGGGGCATGGTGTCCTTGTCATGCTCTAATCTGTTTCACATGTCCTTGTGCTTGTCTCCTTCATTGGTTTGGAAAGACAGAGCGGTGAAGCCAAGGTTATACATTGTCTACGGCTGTTTGATGGGCGGGTGACCTCTGTGGTGGGGGAGATGCGGGAGCGGACTGTGGAGTTTTATACTGAGTTGTATAGGGCAGAAATGTGTGATCCTTTCTGTGCTCAGGTCTTGTTCGCAGAACTCCCTAAGCTCTCTCTGGCACAGAGGGATGAAATGGACATTCCCCTGTTGTCCCATGAACTGGCAGAGGCCGTAACCCAGATGTCAGAGCTGTGAAGCCAAGGTTATGCAGTCGATGGACTCCCAGTGGAGTTTTATGAAAAATTCTGGGGAATAATTGGACTGGACTTATTTTGCATGTTGCGTGAGTGCGTCCGGGTAAGAGAGTTGCCAATGAGCTGCCGTCCGGCGGCTCTGACTCTTCTGCCCAAAAAAGGGGCCTTCTGTGAACTTAAGAACTGCAGGCCTGTGGCATTACTCTGTGCTGACTACAAGATATTTGCCAAGGTCCTCGCTAACTGAAGTCCCGTCTGGACTCTATAGTGCGCAAGAACCAGACATATTGTGTACCGGGATGCTCAATCACTGACAACTTGTTCTTAGTCAGGGACATGTTGGACTTGTCGAGACTGCTGTACCATACTGATGTTGGCTGGAAGGAACCTGCATGCGCGCTGCTGAGGAGAGCTGGCGGATTAGGGTTGGACCGAGGCCCTAGCAGCTATTAAGGCCCAAATGAGAAGGGGCTGTGGAGCCTGGGCTGTGGGTGTGGGAGGAGCCTATCTTCCATCCTTTTGAGATTGTTTCAGTCCCTGCAGAAGCGACTAATGGCAGCAGCGGGTTTACTAAGGCTGGACAACATGCGGCTGTCGGGGAGGAAGGGTGGAAAACCCTGGAAGTCCTGGCACAACAAACAGGACTAACATCTAAGGGGACCTCCAGTGGAGGGTTCTACATGAAGCCCTGGCCACTAACAGGACTAACATCTAAGGGGACCTCCAGTGGAGGGTTCTACATGAAGCCACTAACAGCTGGTTGGCACGGAATGACTCGGGAGTCAGACAGGGGTGTCCTTTCTGTGTCATGAGTGAAACTGTGCATCATGTGTCCCTCCCCCGTTTCTCTTTCTCTCTCTCTCCCCCGTTTCTCTCCCTCTCCCCAGTTTCTCTTTCTCTCTCTCTCCCCCGTTTCTCTTTCTCTCCCCCATTTCTCTCTCTCCCCGTTTCTCTTTCTCTCTCTCCCCATTTCTCTCTCTCACTCTCGTTCTCTCCCCAGTCTCTCTCTCCCCAGTCTCTTTCTCACTCTCTCTCTCCCCAGTCTCTCTCTCCCCAGTCTCTCTTTCTCTCTCTCTCCCCAGTCTCTTTTTCTCTCTCTCTCCCCCATTTCTCTCTCTCTCCCCAGTCTCTCTTTCTCACTCTCTCGCTCTCCCCAGTCTCTCTCTCTCTCTCTCTCTCTCTCTCTCTCCCCCCAGTCTCTCTTTCTCTCTCTCTCCCCAGTGTCTCTTTCTCTCTCTCTCTAGTCTCTCTTTCTCTCTCTCCCCCATTTCTCTCTCTCCCCAGTCTCTCTTTCTCTCTCACTCCCCCATTTCGCTCTCTCTCCCCAGTCTCTCTTTCTCTCTCTCCCCAGTCTCTCTTTCCCTCTCTCTCCCCAGTCTCTCTTTCCCTCTCTCTCCCCAGTCTCTCTTTCTCTCTCTCCCCAGTCTCTCTTTCTCTCTCTCTCCCCCATTTCTCTCTCTCTCCCCTGTTTCTCTCTCTCACTCTCGTTCTCTCCCCAGTCTCTCTCTCTCCAGTCTCTCTCTTATATTGATTTGTCCTCCACTCCATCTTATAGTTCCTCATACTCCCTCCCTCAAAGCTTGTTGAGTTTCTGGGTTGTGTTGACAGACATTTGTCTCAACAATCCTAAACTGCTTACACATGGAGATGTTACACAAAAAAAATCTAAAATCAATCAGCCATGAAACAGAGGCAACAGGCCATAGGGGTGCCTGGGGCTCTGGGAAAATAAACACAGTTGAGAACATTAACACTCGGGGTCTGGGGTTGGATGGATGGATGCTCCACTGGCTACCAGCAGCTATCTGTTTGGAAAATGTGTTTACATTTTACAAGCATATTTGTTTTGGAATATGACTGACTGCTGATTGTGCAGATCAAGACAACTTTTGTTTATTTCTTCTTTGGTCAAATTTCCACAGAAAAATAATCTAAATGAAACAGCCTGTTGCCACAAGTAACATTGCTCGAGAAGAGGATTCCAGAGATTCCATGGCTATCTATGACTACATGAAGAATATACAAGATTTATACAGTATAGATGTATAAAGTATAGATGTATACAGTATAGATGTATAGATGTATAAAGTTTTGATTTATACAGTATAGATGTATACAGTATAGATGTGTACAGTATAGATGTGTACAGTATAGATGTGTACAGTATAGATGTGTACAGTATAGATTTATACAGTATAGATTTATACAGTATTGATTTATACAGTACTGATTTATACAGTAGATTTATACATGCTATATTCCTAATTTCAATAGATTTTTCTTCAGAATTTCTTCTAACTTTATGCTCTTTTTTGTTAGCTTGACTAGACCGACTTCAGCACCAGTTCATGCTCAGGCTTTCAGCGCAAAGAAGGCCTTGGCACAGTGATATCTCTATTTGTTATCTGGTTTGGCCCTTTGTTTTGGTATGCACCAGAGGTGGTGTAGGAGGGACGTGGTTCTAAGAGTTCTTTCAGTTGCAGCTTGCATTGTTCTCTGCAGGGTAAAAACGGTCAGCTGGAAGCCCAAGCTAAACACAGCCAAGCACGTAGCCTCTCATTAATTTAGCTTTTAATGTTCCCCAATGGGCAGGTGAAAGATCACAGACTCAGGGTTTCTGTTTTAATGTCAGCAAGGGATATTTTGATTACTACCCTACGAGCAGGTGGAGACATTAATCAGTCCGTGCTTGTAAGTAAATTCAGATAAGAATGAAGATGTCTTCATGTGCTACACCATCATCATCCTCATCCTCATCATCATCACCCAGTGTGTGTTTCCCAGTGCAATGCAGTCTTTTTTTCAACACATTGCTTGAAGTGACCTCAGAAGGACGTTGGTCTAGGAATGTTGGGCTTGGTTGACATTCAAGAACTCGGTGTCTCAAAACATCCCATTTGGGAATGTTGAAACAGACAGAAATTGCATATCGATTTGATGAGAGCTTTCCCCTCAAAGACAACAAATGCGAATGCCAGTAGTGTTCATTTTGGTTTGTGTGCACGCAGGCAGCTAACAGCCCTTTGTGATCCGTCAGGATATCAGCCACTTCACATTGGGGGTGCCGGTACCCAGATAAAAGAGAGGAGCAGTCATACTCTTTATACTCTTTATCCTAGGGCTCAGGTCCTCCGAGAGAGAGAGAAAGAGAGAATTAGAGAACGCACACTTAGATTCACACAGGACACCGAATAGGACAGGAGAGGTACTCCAGATATAACAAACTGACCCTAGCCCCCCGACACATTAACTACTGCAGCATAAATACTGGAGGCTGAGACAGGAGGGGTCAGGAGACACTGTGGCCCCATCCAAGGACACCCCCAGACAGGGCCAAACAGGAAGGATATAACCCCACCCACTTTGCCAAAGCACAGCCCCCACACCATTAGAGGGATATCTTCAACCACCAACTTACCATCCTGAGACAAGGCTGAGTATAGCCCACAAAGATCTCTGCCATGGCACAACCCAAGGGGGGGCGCCAACCCAGACAGGATGACCGCATCAGTGAATCAACCCACTCAGGTGACGCACCCCTTCCAGGGACGGCATGAGAGAGCCCCAGTAAGCCAGTGACTCAGCCCCTGTAATAGGGTTAGAGGCAGAGAATCCCAGTGGGAAGAGGGGAACCGGCCAGGCAGAGACAGCAAGGGCGGTTCGTTGCTCCAGAGCCTTTCCGTTCACCTTCCCACTCCTGGGCCAGACTACACTCAATCATATGACCCACTGAAGAGATGAGTCTTCAGTAAGGACTTAAAGGTTGAGACCGAGTTTGCGTCTCTGACATGGGTAGGCAGACCGTTCCATAAAAATGGAGCTCTATAGGAGAAAGCCCAGTCACCTCTTTGTACTGGGATAAAGCAGAGAGAGGAGCAGTCACCTCTTTGTACTGGGATAAAGGAGAGAGGAGGAGTCACCTCTTTATACTGGGATAAAGGAGAGAGGAGCAGTCACCTCTTTATACTGGGATAAAGGAGAGGAGGGTGTAGTCATCTCTTTATACTTGATAAAGGAGGGAGGGGAGCAGTCACCTCTTTGTACTGGGATAAAGGAGAGAGTCGTCCCACCGATAGCCTAATCCATGAATACATTTTAAACTGAAGTAGGGTAACTATTAAATTACAGTTGACCCCTTGTCCGTTTACTACTGTTTCTTACTGTTTTCATATGGTCTAGGACCACTGCAGTTTTAGGGTGTTACTGTACCAGAGAGAGCCCCCTGCAGAACTAACTCATGGCAGAGAGAGCCCCCTGCAGAACTAACTCATGGCAGAGAGAGCCCCCTGCAGAACTAACTCAAGAGAGAACCCCCGCATAACTAACATGGCAGAGAGAGCCCCTGCAGAACTAACTCATGGCAGAGAGAGCCCCTGCAGAACTAACTCATGGCAGAGAGAACCTCCCGCATAACTAACTCATGGCAGAGAGAGAACCCTGCAGAACTAACTCATGGCAGAGAGAGAACCCAGCAGAACTAACTCATGGCAGAGAGAGCCCCCGCAGAACTAACTCATGGCAGAGAGAGCCCCCGCAGAACTAACTCATGGCAGAGAGAGCCCCCGCATAACTAACTCATGGCAGAGAGAGAACCCTGCAGAACTAACTCATGGCAGAGAGAGCCCCCCGCAAAACTAACTCAAGGCAGAGAGAGAACCTCCCGAACTAACTCAAGGCTCACACTTCCAACTGGCTCTGCACTCTGAATAAAATGTCAGATTAGAAAGAAAACAAGTTCAGATAGGCCTGGTCTGTCGTTGGGCCATGTGTGAGACAGGGCGAGGCGGCCTGGTCTGTCGCTGGGCCATGTGGAAGACGAAGAGAGAGAGAGAGTTTTGCTGTCTGGCTCACAGTACAAAGCCTTCAGAGTCAATGACTCCGATTAATCTTTTACCAGCCAGCGCAACCAATATATCACTGAAGAATACCCATGTGTCCTCCTGGCCAGTTATAACAGCAGTGTGCTAGGAGAGAAAAACAAGTCTCCCTCTGATGGCTTTTTGTTTGACTTAACGTCTCACTGGGGGCGCAACGCGGAGACACAGATACATTTTATGTGGTTGGAAGAAAGACACAGTTGGTTGGAAGAAAGACACGTGTAGAAGGATGTGTTCAACCCATCTGTGGCTGAAAACAATGATGCCAGCCAACATATTGTGTGTGTGTGTGTTACGAATCCCTTTTGGCCCGACAGTCTAGGGGGGATGGTAATGAGACCCGTAACATAACTCATGAAAATTATAATTGTGACAAAGTAAAAGTGTGAACGAAATAACCACGACAACTGAAATTATACCGTCAAACTCAGGGTTTATTGTAAAACACACGGTAATGGGGGGAGCAGGAAAAGGGGCTGAGCTGGACCCAAGGAAAGAAACAATAAGCATCCAAAACACCCCTAAGCTAGACTAGCCTAATTTAACAGCTAACTAACCAAAAATACAGTGGGTGGTCCGCCCAGTTCTAACTAGTGTTTTTAACAAAGTCTTCCTACGGGTAGTGTATGCCCATGGGCGACTTGTCTTGGTTTCCCCTTTTCCCACCAGCAATCAAACAAACACCATAACCAAAAACAATACTCACAGGAGATGACAAAGTGATTTGGAGGTGCTCAAACAAAAGAGAGGTTAAGACACAAAGAGAGAGTGAAACACCGAGATCTACATACATGGCATTTACAGAGAGATTGAGCTCCAGAGCAAACAACTGATGGGGTTTTTAAACCAAGGGAAAGGAACTGTGATAGGGTAGGAAATAGGAGGAGGTGTGTCTTCTGATTGATGATTGATTGTTGTCTGATTGGGGAGTGATGATGTTCACCTGTGAGGGGAGAAGGAGAGAAAAGAAACACACACAGGATACACACACAGGATACTTGTATCCGTAACACTTGTATCCGTAACACTTGTATCCGTAACACTTGTATCCGTAACACTTGTATCCGTAACACTTGTATCCGTAACAGTGTGTGTTGTTCAGTCAATTCTCTTTATTATTCTCCATATATCTTTGAGGCGTTCCCTCTATACCCAGGTCACGTCCATGTGTATTTCAACCCCCAGTCATAATGATGATGAACCACTGACGTGGCTCATTCAGGGTCAGTCATCTCCCCCACAGGAGACTCTTTGTAGTACAGTAGTTATTACTATAACAGAAGAGTCTGGACATTGTATAAATGAGCTGAAACTGAATTAAACAAAGCTATTGTCTGTGGGAGGGTAGACTCAATAGAGTTAGATCATCCAACAGAAAGGCCGTGGTTTGTATTTCGGACATATTCTTTTGTCTTTTCTTTTTTTTTGGTATGACTTTCGTAGATTTGAATGTCATAATGTCTGTGCTCGGTGACACAACAGCTGGAGTACAAAGAATGCATTTGCAGATGTCATCCCGGGGCCCTCAGAGAGCTGTAGAAGGAGGAACTATGTCCGGAAGAACGGCCATTGTATCAGTGTAGTGGTGATCCTAGGGATGTATGGACCAGAATATGGACCAGAATATAAACCTGAGAGACATTAGCTGGGGAAGTCAAGCTGATTTCCACTGCTCTGACAATAAACAGACATGAAACAGACATGAAACTGTGACGGAGTTGTGTCTGTTTCGTGTTCCGTCCATTTTGTCTTTGAACTTGCAAAGTCTCAACCCTCTTCAGGCTGATGCAGTCTTGCTCATGGGAAATGATATGACTGAATTTGACCATTTTCCAAATGCTCTGCTGCTATGACATTTTTGTAAAGGGGCTACTCAAGTTTGAGTTGCTTGATATTAAACTAAATAGACAAATAAGGTGGATAAAACAGGAGTTGTTCTTTCATCAGCTCTTCTTTCTTGTTTGCTTGTCATGGTGTTTTAACAGGGGCTCAGAATGTTAAATAAAGTCTGAGGCTGTTCATTTTAATGGCACGTAAATCCCACTCACTGCTGAGATGACTACTTCATGGACCAGATTCAAATAGCTTGTGGCATCCAGTACATTTACCTCAGTACCTGGAAAACAAAACATCAACTGTTGGATGGGATTCCTTTCATGGGCAATGGTTGACCCCCCCCCACACTCCATTCCATATCAAGACACCCCCTGTGTGCAAATGCATTTCTGAGAAATTAAGTCGGCTTCATTAGGAGCACCAGGTTCTGCATCTCAAATTACACCCTATTCCCTACATAGTGCACTACTTTAGACCACAGTCCTCTGGGCCCTGGTTCAAAATGGGTGGCACTATATAGGAAATAGGGTTTCCATTTGGAACGCATCCTATTCCTGGGTTCAGTCGCCACTTTGACATGGAGCCTGTAAGGCTGTGACGTCAGTTCTGTCTGATCGGCGGGGGCTGCTGAACTCTTCACCCCCAGGGCCGTCACTTCACTCCCACTTTAAAAAAAAACCCACCGTCTGTTTCTCAGCTGCACATCGCTGAACCCACAACCCTCCTCCTCCTCCTCCTCCTCGCTCCACACTTTTTGCCATTCTGAAAGCAGTTCAAGGGTATTCTTTGCCCCGAAAAGAGGGAAAATATTATAAACGAAACGGCTTCCAAGAGAAACATTTGTGTCTGCCTTTAGTCTCTGTCAATGCCATGTTCCTGACATTGTTTCCTTGAGCCGGTGATGCCTAAACTCTTGAGACCTTCTGGCAGTCGTGTAATTCCTGCGGTGAACTACTTTGAACTACTATAAAGGGAATGTGGTGCCATTTGTAATGTTGCCAATGTGGATCCTAATGGACCCTATCTGCCCTTCCTGTTCCATAGGAAAAGCTACAGATCCAACCCCTTCTCCGTTTCAGTTTCTACCTCATTTTGTGGGCAGTGTGCACATAGT